>NC_137881.1:19708211-20250711 GCF_963924005.1 Protomyctophum bolini | reverse complement strand
GATTACTTCGCATTCCGCGTCGCACCCTTCTCGCCTGACCCGAGGACAGCATTGTAAATGAGGCACGCCACTGCGAGTTTGAGAGGAGAGAGAGTCTGTGTGTGTGTGTGTATGTGTGTGTGTGCGCGTGTGCGTTGAGAGGAGAGAAGGAAGAGAGAAAGTGAGGAAAGAACAGATCTTGTAAAAACAAAAAGACGAGAGAGAGAGAGAGAGAGAGAGAGAGAGAGAGAGAGAGAGAGAGACAGGGACAAAGAGAGAGGGATAGGGACAAAGAGAGAGGGATAGGGACAGAGAGAGAGAGAGAGAGGGGCAGCTGGGTGTTATAAGTGCGAGGGTGGGGATGCAGACACAGCCAGACGTTCGCTTTCACCCTCCTTGACTTCTGTTGAACTGTGTGATCAAACCGCTGAATCGGGCAGACAGAGAATATTTGATGGCAATGTGTGCCGGACGACTAATTTTTTCAGTCTTTGCTCGATGAAAAGGTCTTTTGATTATTAGCTCTACAATTCTTTACACTTCAGGTGTGTGTGTGTGTGTGTGTGTGTGTGTGTGTGGGTGTGTGTGTGTGTGCGTGCGTGTGTGTCCACTTCAGCAACATTCCTCTGTTTTAGCCTGTGCCCCTCGGAAAATAAACCACCACTCCGTTTGTCCCTCTTGATGTTAGCCCTGGTCCAGTGTGTTCGCCAACACATCTTTTTTAAATAATGTTTCGTTTTCAATGTTGCAACACTTAAAATATAGAATATGAATTTTAGCGGTAATATCGTTTATCGTATCGATATTGCAATATTTGACGTAAATACAGAGATATGACATTCTCTCCATAATCGTGCAGCCCTAGTGCACGAGTGTGTGTGCGTGCATGCGTGAGTGGATTTAACAAGAACAAGAATATATGATTATATTTGTTGCACCTATTTCTCGTTATCGTAAAACGAGAACCTCGGGTGTTTGTTTTGCATCTACAGTATTCCCACATTCCCCAGGTAGGGTGAAATCACTAGGGTACACACCTATTGATTGCTCTCACACACACATATATCCCCAATTGCTTCAGCTCTGTGCTAAGTGGAACACAGCTCATTTGATACGTATTCCTTTTGTTGCTATACATAAAAGGCCCTCTCTGTGTGTGTGTGTGTGTGTGTGTGTATTTCCTGTGTGTGAGCCTCAGAGATGCTCCTGGCACTTCGCTCGCTCTCACAGACGCATTCATCAGCCGTCAGAGAGAGAGAGAGAGCCTCGCAATTATTTCCCTCCTCGCAGTCGGAGAGTCGACCCATGACAGACCCCGACTTGCAGACAGACGACTTTTGTCTCCTCTCCTCGGGTTATCGAGCCGATTGGCGCATATACTCCGTCGTACGACGGCGTCCGCGGTCCCCCAGAAGTAGCCCGACGCCGTAATGGGTCGGGCTACTTCCGGGGGACTGCGGACGCCGTCCCGTGCGACAACGCATAAGTCGAGCCGTCAGCCATTATTCGCCAGGATGCCAGGACACCGCCGCCGCCGCCACCGCCCTACATATATACAATATGTTCGTCTTTTGTGTTCGTCGTCAAGAAGACAAAATGCTATCGGGCGGAAAGTGTAGAGGCAGCGGCGGTGGAAGTGCAGAAGGGCCCTGATGAGAGAAGCTTTATGATGAAAAGAGAGGAGAGGATCTTGACGCCGGTGAAGCCACACAGCTTTTATTGCTGGCTGCCGATGAGATGAAAAGAGAACTTGTTTACCGCCGCTTTTCCACCCCGAGGTGGGAGAAGTGTGTGCGTGTGTGCATACGTGTGTGCATACGTGCGTGCGTGCGTGCTCGGTGTATCCGTTGAGAGAATGAATTTGATGATCGCCCCTCCCTCGTCTCCGGAGTTGGTTTATTATTACGGCAAATGCTCTTGTTTTGTTTTCCGTTTGAATTAAGACGGATTCCATGCATGCACACAGACGTTATATTGTGTTTCTGTACATCATGTATGTACGCATTGCATTCCCATGTGCGAGGCCATGATGGGAATACATCATTGTTAGATCTTTTCCGTTAACGTTATGCGCATGGAGATATCTTCCGGGCCTTCTGACCAAAAACGATCCATCAATACCAACCTGATTGGCCATAATTGAACGGTTAGACCTGCACTTTACATCGTCGGATTCCCATTACCCCCCCCCCCCCCTCCCTTCCTGTGTCCATGCTCTGCGGACCGTTACGCGGTCAGACGGGCGAGAGTCCAGGGGCAGGATCCCATTAATTCTGGTTACTGTCTTGTCTCATGGCCTCACGATGTCCATGGCCAGCGCTGAAGGCCACGATGGCCTATTATTTAAGAAGAGGAGGTGAAAATGGAGAAAGTGGGCCTCCTGCAGCTAGGCTCCATGGACACATGGTCTCAGATCAGTGAGTCTGAGTCGTCAGGGGAGAAGATAGTAAGATACGTTTCAGCCCACTCCCAAGTATGCATTATAGACTGGCGAGGGACGAGCGAGGGAGGAAGACAGGTATAGGGGGGGGGGGGGGGGGAGAGAGAGAGAGAGAGACAGAGAGAGAGGCAGAGAGAGAGGCATTGTAGTGAATGAAAACAGGTTACAGTTACGACTAGTAGTTTGTTAGCTGTGGGGACACACACACGCATACATGCACAGTTGCACACACGCACATGTGCGCACTGCATAATAATGTTGTGATGGAGCTAGGCTATAATATACACACAACACACATACTGTACTGTACAGCATGCATGTGTGTGCACACACACACACACACACACGTGTTCCAATTCAATGACAGTTTTGTCACATGTTCCAAGCGTGTGATTGTCAAGAGGGATTGACACGGCTGTACACAATGCCGACACAAATCCATATGTAAATGGTTGTTGCCTCTGAAGGTGCCTCAGCGCTGCATTTTTCCTGTTATCTCCCTCCGTCTCATGCTATCCGTCAGCAGCACCCCATCACGCCCCTCTTCTCTGCCTTTGCTGTACTCTCTAGGCCAGTGCTTCCCAAGGGTCCTTGAGGGAGTTCCAGGGGGCTAAATGATAGTTTGTAACCAAATGGACCCTCATGGGTCTGTAACTCTGAGTGTACAAATGGAACCAAATAGGGTCCATTTGTACAGTTAAATTAACATTGATTGTACAATATAAATTGGGGGTCCCAGAGATATAAATTCCATTAAATGGTGGTCCATAGACTGTGCATGTCAAACTGGGGGTCCTTGAAATTCAATGGGTTAAGAATCGCTGCTATAGAGCCGTAAAAATCTTCTCTTATGGGGGGTCCCTGGCATATCTCTTCAAATGGGAGTCTGTGGGCTGATAATTGTGTAAATTTGGGGGTCCTTGACATGAAAAAGTTTGGGAACCACTGCTCCAGGTCATACATCGGCAACACATGCGGCCCCCACCATCACTTAATGTGGCCCCCACCATCACTTAACGTGGCCCCCACCATCACGTAACGTGGCCCCCACCATCACTTAACGTGGCCCCCACCATCACGTAACGTGGCCCCCACCATCACTTAATGTGGCCCCCACCATCACTTAACGTGGCCCCCACCATCACTTAACGTGGCCCCCACAATCACGTAACGTGGCCCCCACCATCACTTAACGTGGCCCCCACCATACGTGGCCCCCACCATCACTTAATGTGGCCCCCACCATCACTTAATGTGGCCCCCACCATCACTTAATGTGGCCCCCACCATACGTGGCCCCCACCATCACTTAATGTGGCCCCCACCATCACTTAACGTGGCCCCCACCATCACTTAACGTGGCCCCCACCATCACTTAATGTGGCCCCCACCATCACTTAATGTGGCCCCCACCATACGTGGCCCCCACCATCACTTAATGTGGCCCCCACCATCACTTAATGTGGCCCCCACCATCACCTAACGTGGCCCCCACCATCACTTAATGTGGCCCCCACCATCACTTAATGTGGCCCCCACCATACGTGGCCCCCACCATCACTTAATGTGGCCCCCACCATCACTTAATGTGGCCCCCACCATCACCTAACGTGGCCCCCACCATCACTTAATGTGGCCCCCACCATCACTTAACGTGGCCCCCACCATCACTTAACGTGGCCCCCACAATCACGTAACGTGGCCCCCACCATCACTTAACGTGGCCCCCACCATACGTGGCCCCCACCATCACTTAATGTGGCCCCCACCATCACTTAATGTGGCCCCCACCATACGTGGCCCCCACCATCACTTAACGTGGCCCCCACCATCACTTAACGTGGCCCCCACCATCACTTAACGTGGCCCCCACCATCACTTAATGTGGCCCCCACCATCACTTAATGTGGCCCCCACCATACGTGGCCCCCACCATCACTTAATGTGGCCCCCACCATCACTTAATGTGGCCCCCACCATCACTTAATGTGGCCCCCACCATACGTGGCCCCCACCATCACTTAATGTGGCCCCCACCATCACTTAATGTGGCCCCCACCATCACCTAACGTGGCCCCCACCATCACTTAATGTGGCCCCCACCATCACCTAACGTGGCCCCCACCATCACTTAATGTGGCCCCCACCATCACTTAACGTGGCCCCCAACATCACTTAATGTGGCCCCCACCATCACTTAACGTGGCCCCCACCATCACTTAACGTGGCCCCCACCATCACTTAACGTGGCCCCCACCATCACTTAACGTGGCCCCCACCATCACTTAACGTGGCCCCCACCATCACTTAACGTGGCCCCCACCATCACTTAACGTGGCCCCCACCATCACTTAACGTGGCCCCCACCATCACTTAACGTGGCCCCCACCATCACTTAACGTGGCCCCCACCATCACTTAATGTGGCCCCCACCATCACTTAACGTGGCCCCCACCATCACTTAACGTGGCCCCCACCATCACTAATGCGGCCCCCACCATCACGTAACGTGGCCCCCACCATCACGTAACGTGGCCCCCACCATCACTAATGCGGCCCCCATGTCGCAGTGAGATGCGTTTTGAGCTTGTAGATCTGCTATATTTTGCAATGTCGCCCTCTGCGGAGTGAGTGTGGAACTGTTGTGGCCCTCTGGAGTGAGTGTGGAACTGTTGTGGCCCTCTGGAGTGAGTGTGGAACTGTTGTGGCCCTCTGGAGTGAGTGTGGAACTGTTTCCATTGTCAAAGTTCCCCACCAATGCTCAGAGCTAGTCTAGGCCAGAGGTTCCCATCAACTGGTTACCATTGGTGGTACTTGCACCCCCCTCTGGTGGTACACAGAGGAGTCGCCCAAAAAAGGAGAAAAAAACAAAATATATGGATATTACTGCAGGTAGTTCTTCTGACCAAGCAACTCGTTGAAATAGGCTATCCAGCCGTGCTGAAATGAGCATGACAGCACACCTAGCCGGTAATAGAAGATTATATAATGCAGCGTCACGCAAAAAAATCCTTGTAGAGCTGCTATTTTTCCTATTTTGGTGTGAAAGCTGTGAACGGGTTAAAGCGGTTTAAAACTAATTTTGACGTTGTAATAATAACCAACTCTGCTCTTTGCTGCATGGGGACCCCATGGAACCACCTTCAAGGACCCCCGGGTGGTCCCCGACCCCACTTTGAGAACCACCACGGCATGCATGAACCTGACAGAAACATGTCAGACTGAAGACGAAGCAGAACCCGGCCCTTTGCAGGGAGAAATCATTTGAAGCGATCATTCTGCAGAAGCAAGCAAATAAAAGTAGCTAGTGGTCAGCATGACAGACCCTCCACAGCTCGCGGGGGATTCATATATGGCTACGGTACATCCCCCCCCCCCCTCCTCCCCTGGTGCCATTTTGATTCCACAGTCCTCTCTTGTTATAGGAACGCAGAGGAACAGCGTGTCTTGTTGGCTCAGCTGCATGGCTCCATCTCCCGTCTTCCCCTGTCTGCATTCTCTACCGTACACCTTGTCAAAACAGGAAGGAAGGAATGGCTGCGTGGGTGAAAAAATAAATAAAGTAGAAAAATATGAAAATCCCCAAATGCATACACCAGCAATACGCCAACAAGCAAACATAATCCAGGAGAGGGTCATTAGCTAAAAAAGCCTGCGTTGTTGTGTATGGATATACCGTGTCCCGTGTGGATCCATACCACAGTATGCCATACGACATTCTGCTCTTTCTCATGTTTCTTTCATGTTGGTACCCATGAATCATAGAGTCCATGGAGATTTCTCACTGCATCAATGTGAGAAGGGTTCGGTTTCTCCTCTGGTTGGCCCCTGGCTCTGTGAGAGGAGTCAGCGTTTTGCTTAAAGGCAAGGTGAAGGGAGACAGTCAGTCGCACATGATTCAGACATGAGCCCACGAGTGGTGTCGTTTCTGCCTCATACATTCTGAGATGGAGGGTGATCACACCCTAGCTTCATTAGCCCATTCTGGGCGGGAACCCCTTTTGGTGTTTTAAGCATTATGTTATACTTTAGCTGTTGAAAAATAGCAGCTCTACAAGCTCATAGCCTGTAGATATTTATTTTTTTATCGTGAAAATGTGGCACAAATCTTTTTTCACTCAAATCTTTTCTTTTGTTCTTTGGTCCCTGGAACAACATATTTTCAGATGGGGGTCGGCGGCCAAATACAGAGAAATCTGGGGGTCCTTGACATGAAATATTGAGAACCACTGATATAGAAACATGAGGTTTTTCACAAAACTGTCATGATTTGGAAGAATTTACGTCAGGACCTAAATGAGTTAAGATACTGTATAAAGAAGAAGACTGTGACCGTGTCCTGCTTCTTTGGGAAGAACAAACGCTAGTGTGTTGCTCTGCATGGCGGGAGGTCTCTCATTATCCACTGAGACTGTAGTGGCAGCTGAGGTGGTGGGCGTCGGCGAGGAAGTGGTGTCAGGCCGCGGGCCGGGAGGATTAATTTCAAGGCGTAGGCGAAGAGACAAGGCTTTCTAAATTCACTCGTTTAAGCTGTTTTGTTGTTGCCGTTGTCGTGTTGTTGCTGGCCATTTTGTTGCATGCCCTACTCACAACTATCTTTTGGTTGCCCCCACACGGTTTCTTTGTTTGTTTTCCTGAGATCGAACCCTCAAGACCACCAATGTCAGACCAAAATATACACATATGCATGTCATGCACACAAACAAAGATGTGTAAGTTAAACTGGCTATATAGTCACTGTGTGAGGATAACCAAATTGGGACTGCAGTGACTGTGGGGTCAACTTTAGTCTGACATACAGTACACGTGTGCACGTTAAATAAACAAAAGTTAACACATTTGGATTTTACCAGAAAGATAACACCATAAATCACCCACAGTGAGTGACAGACTTCAACACTTTTCAGTCACTTGGCATAGCAGCACACAGCAATGACAGACAGCATGCATGCATGCATTGTCAGGGAGCGTGTGACATATACAAATGTATAGTGACATTTTTTTAATGTTTCTTGTAGAGCCTTCTTGTGTCTTGAAAGGAGCAGGGAATTTATATTTTAGGAACAGACCTATCCCACTGTTTGTCACAAGGTGGCAATTCTAGAGACAGTTTACAGTTATAGTTGGGTGACGTCTTTCTTCTGAGGTTCATCGTGTTGCCCTCGACAACGTGTTGCCCTACGCACAGTGCGTACTGTGCATATGCCTAGCGGCGGTGCTGCGTTTCAGTATGGTGAAGGGTGACCCCTCAACCCTAACCCTATGGTAACCCCTAACACCTTAATCCTAACCCCCACAACTATGATAGCATAGAGCTGAGGGAACATAGGGCTTACCCCGTTAAGGGAACCGTGGCCAATAGTCAACTGCTTTGTCACACGTTCACATCTTTAAAGTGTTAGTCATCTGATGAAGAGCTGTGAGGCTAGAAACGTCATGTCCACTATGGTCTAAGGAACCAGAATTAAACTTGTTAAAGGACCACTTCACCACTTTTCAACCTATCTTCATATAATTGATCCTCACTAATAATAATGATAAAATGCCACCATTTTTTTCTATACTCTGCAGTCTGTGTCTCATAGGAGGGCTGTGGGCAGTTCAGAAAAACCGTCCACCAGTGACATCATCAATGGGGAATCCAAGCTAATAGAAACTGCAGGCTTTCTAGTCCTGAAAAGTTGCAATGCGAAAATGGAGCCATCGTTCTCACGATAATAAAAATATTTTTGTAAAATAAATCTTGTTTAAAAACAAAATATGCCTAACGATGATGTCACTGGTGGACAAGTTTCTGAACTGCCCACAGCCCTCCTATGAGACACAGACGGAGTAGAAAAAAATTGTGGCATTTTATCATGATTGATGGAATGCTTTATCTTCATCTTTAATGTGGACACTTTTTAAACGTATAACAATGTCACAGCCACTGCTATTGTCCGGAATGTTCTAGCGTGAATGTAGCTTTCTGTAGCTTTCTGCTCTGAAGTTCAGAACAGTAAGAAAGTTTTGCCTTTTGTCATTGCATGAGGAGATGTCAAACTGTACAGTACATGTCTCCGTGATGTTAGACAAACAGCTCAAAATAAACCTAATGAACGCCACCTAATTTAACTTTTTTCCCCCTTTTTCTTCTGATGTAGGTAACACATTCTCAGACACATACAGGTACACAATTCTACGCTAATTGTCATTTTTGAGAGACAGCTAGGTCAGAATGTACTCTGACGTTCAACATGAAAGCCTTAAAACATCATCAAAGTTTTACTTTGTTCAACAACTTCACTTCAATTTGTTTGTCTTTGATAGAGAGACATTTCCTGCAAAAAGTTACAGAACAAAATAAATTAGCTTTCAGCCTACAAGCACAATTCATCTCTACTTTATCCGACGGCTCTATTGGCAACTCGGTGACTCACTAATCAGTATCTGTTTGCCAAGACAAAGTGTTGTTTTGTCTAAGCTATTGACCCAGTTCAAAACGGAATAAACGCAATGTGGTGGAATGCAGTATTTGACATAAAATTAGTACAGGCCGCAACTCATCACCACTGCTCATTTAGGAAGAAAAATACTACAGAGAAGGAAAAACGTTACAACTTAACCCTAGAGCACTAAACACATGCAGGTGGTTTTCACCCGGACAATTGTCATTTTGTAATTTCCATAATGTTGCTGATGTCATGATGCTCAGTGACATCATATAAGATAGGTTTGTTTCCCTGCCCACATCCCTGTTCTTTTCTACAGGCAGGTGTTTGGGTGTGATAGAGAAACTCCCATACACCCACAAAGGACTTTTTAATAAAATTAAAATAAAAATGAATTCACTGGACCATCCTCACATGTCCCAGGAATGGGTGGACCAAAGGAAAAAGTTTCCAGCTCAATTTCTTTTTTCTAAGGAATATTTAAAAAAATATATTTGTGCACGTTTTTCACCGATTTTGATAGTGCCCCCCCTCTATTTTTTATTATTTTTTACCTTTTTTTGTGTGTGTGAAAAGTCATGATGAAAGATTAAAGAAGAATATTTATGGAATAATTTACATTGGGTAAAAAAGATGTAAGTATACCTAAGTACATGTACTCAAGTAGCCTATTGAAAGGGCTGGTTTATTCCCAAAATGACTTTCGATTACTCACCTCATGGTCAAATTATTGGCTTAGGAATGAGACAAAAAACGAAAAAACAATATCCATGAATTCAAGTAATTTGAATTGCATTTTGAGGTATTGAGTACTTTTTAATGCATATTTCGATGCCAACACTTGCGTACCTTTATAAACATTTTGAACGGCAGACTTTTCTATCTTGTGGTATATACACAATACTTTTATTTAGGCAGAAAATGTCGAAATGTGCGCGCGTGCGTATGGGGGGTGGTTAGATGCAGCAACAGAATTTTCAGCACACCAATCCTTATGTGTCAAGATTCGCCAAACTGTGTGACACCAGCATGATGCATCCGCACCTAAGTGAATTAATATCAGCTGTCACTATAGTACCTACAGAGTCCCCTCGGTCCCTGGCGCCTGCAGCCCACCCCCTACCCCCCCACACACACACACGTCGAGTCTTTCTACCCCCCTCAGATGTGGAAACGGTTCCCCTGGTGAAATTTACTCCCTTCTATTCCGCGCACCATTCAACTTCATCTGTCACATAAAGCTAGCTTCACACCCCCCCGTGCTTCTCTCTGAGCACCTGCTGCACACATGCACGCACACGTGGCCAAGCATACACACGCACGCGCACACTCACACACACGCAGTGCATACATGTATCTAAATGCCATGCATCCTCACATGCATTGCGTTATTCATTTGTCACAGCATTGCACACACATGCACCCCACGTGTCTTCATGCTGCACGCACACACACGCACGCACCGTTCTGACTGCGTGAGTGATGACGAGCAGGACAATGTCAATCAAAATGTTCCTCGCAAAAATGGCTTCTAAATCCTAAAAGTTTTCGATTCAGTGGTACTCAATCTTTTTCATGTCAAGGAACTAATTAACTAATGCAAATGTTTTAACAATAAATTAACTCTTGAGAGTATATAAAATGAAATCATTTTACAATCTCATCAGTTACAGATCTATAAAGGGTCCATTTTGGTTCCATAACTATCCAGCTTTTAGCTCGGGACCACCTGGCTGGAACCCCCTCAAGGACCACCGGTGGTCCCCGGACCACTGGTTGAACACCACTGAGGAAAAGGCAGAGGCAATGCAAGGACCATCCCTCCATCTGTAAGCTATGTGTGGACCATGTGCTGCCTAGAAGGTGCCCATCAGAACAACCAAGTTTGTTGTTTCGTCTGTCAAAAGCCCCCAGACAGTCTATTTCTAGACAGAAGAACCAGATCAACTGTTGTTTTTTAGAAGCCTCAATACATTCACTGCTTGGCACAACCCGTGCCTCTCTCCTGTTGGATTGGACCCCACTGGTGGCCACACGGACCCTTGATCCCCATTCCTGGCGTGTCAGAACAGGTAACGGGGGGAAAATATAGGCAATCAGTCGCCAATGTTTGCTTTGCGACGTATTGCAATGTGTAGTGTGCTTATAGATCGGCTATTTTCACCATGAGGTTCAGTGTATTGGGAAGAATGAAGCGGTCCTAGTCGTTGCTGAATAATTGCAGATGGTGCATGCTGTGCATTCAGTGCACATGCAATGTAGAGCCACTGTGTGGATCTGTATAATATCCATAGTATTATTTCATCTTTTTATGTTATTTCATGAATGGTGTATTTTATGCTTTAACGATGACGATGCCTTGGACTCACGGTGGTTGTTAAGTTGTTAAGTCTGCCTGTGGGTTCACCGTATTGAAGCAATGAAACGGATTAACAAGAGCATTGGATCCATTGGAAAACCGCTTCTTTTTTCCATAACTAAGTATGTTTTGGACATATACCAGTAAGGTTTCTGGCCAACAGATATAGCCTAATGCATAGGTTTCTCAGCGGTTCTGTGTGTCACAGCCAGCCATGGCTGCCTGGGATGTCCCACACATTCATTATTGTTTGTGCATACAGTACCTCCACCAATTGTCTGTGAGACTTCAATATCCCTTGTCACATCTCAAGAAACAGTGGCATGCATAGGCTGAAGCTAATGAGCAGCAGGGAGTATGGCGCGACATTGCTGGCAGCACAAATAGGGAAGAAGTGTCAAGCCGGATTTGCTCAAAACTCTCTGTAAACACCAAATGGAAAGTACATTTTTTGAGGCGTTTTTTAAACGGCATCCCCATCTCTTTCATAATGTGTGATTAGATTTTAATTTACATTGCATGATATTTTTCTGCAGGTCGTTTTACCATTCCGCTGCAAATGTCACGGAGTGTTCGTTCCCTCGCCCAATGCGGTCGGTTTCCCCCTTCGTTCACTGACACTAATTTGAATTCTAAATAACTCTGCAGTGTCAACATAATAACCTGGGAATGTTCGGCATGGAGGCAGCCACCATGCTTCTCCGCCAGTCGGAAGGAACACTCTCAGAATAGAACAGTGTTCACCAGATTTCAACCCGGCAGAGGAAAAAGAAAGAGAAAAAAAAGGTGAGCGGAAAGAGATGGATAGCGTGGTAGCGAGTGAATGACTTGGGAAGAAGCCAGCATTTCAACAGAGGCTTACAGAAGCCCAGTCTGGGTCAAGGCCAGGGAGAAGCGGCCAAATATATGTCTGTGCTTATATCACCCACCCGCCCCCTCCCTCAGAGCAGGCCATCCATCTATAGTAGGAGCGCGGAGTGGGGAAATACGTTATCGATTCATGCTAAAACAACATCAAGAAAGGGAATTTTACAATTCCAACTTTTAAATCGATATCAAGTCCAAATTGTCGCCTCGAGCCCCCTGTTCTATCCAAATGTACTAATACTCAAGAAAGGTACAGTAGACATACTATAAAGAACAACTTCAGTACACTACTCAAGTAGATATATACTACCCACCACTGCAAAGTAAGCCCTGCCGAGCCATGGGGCTCGTAGGGTAGGAGCCTATCTCCTGTTTCTGTAGCTTTAGATAGCTGATAGTCATGTCCAGGACATGACGGTAGTACGTCACACCCTTGATGCTGAGTGCCAAGCAAGAGTCCCATTTTCTTCTTGGGTATGACCCAAGGCGGACACTCTAACCACAAGGCCACTGAGCTGGACTACTGCTAATCTGTGGTCTCTCTTTATTCAGTGCAACAAAAGCTACACAAAAGTTGAGCTTTGTACCTTTTGTAGCTGCCAGTGTGAACACAGCCAGTTTACAAATGGAGCCAAATGGACGGTTCTGTTTGTACAATCTTAATTATGGGGTCCTTGAAATTGAAAAGTTTGAGAAACACTGCCTTAAAAGTGTGTCTGTGTTATGCTGCATTCCTATGAGAGCACACACACACACACACACACACACACACACAACAGCAAGCACTTCCACACAAATTTGGTAGAAGAACCCAATAATCACTTCGCGTTTGCGACGTTTACGAGTCCACGACGATGAGATAATTGTAAAGAAATAGCTTTTCTGGCTTTGTGCACATTATGAGTGGAGAAAATAAAGAGTGATTAAATGACAAATGGGCTTGCGGGGCCAATCGTTGGATTACAGTAAGACCTCATGGGTCGCTCCCTCATTGCTTGTATAGCTTATTTCACACTTGATGGCCTTTTTGTCTCGCTTTGTACCACAACAGGTGCCTTTTTTTCATCCATTTCTGTGGGACAGAAAATGAGCCGAGCTCATCTCCTCTAAAGAGTACGTGGAGCACTGCAGTGTGAGCTCATTTAAACTTTTAAGAAAGGGTATTATTTCCCCCAATTATTTAGGACGAGCACACGCAGAGATATGTCGGGTAGAATACATCGTATGTTCCAAACCTTCACTTTTCAGGAAATGGAGAAAAAGAAAATCCATTTGCGTTCGCAAATGCCAGGATGAAACTCATTGCCTCCCCTATACAGTACATTGATACCGTCAAGCCCCTGAGTCTATACATTTATAGAAGGATGATTGTTATAGTTTATAATTTGTGGGACATAATGCTGCATAGTTGTTAAAAAGTTACATACTGTCGTGCTGCTTTTAACAACTTGCAACGTGTTGTGTGCTTTAGATTTTCAAAACTTTTGCATGACACTTTTGCATGACAATACATATACAGTAAACTTATATAAAAAGTTCTGCCGGATAGGGATGATATGCAATATTTCTACCGTCAGGCAGAAGAAGCCTCTTATCTCCATATTTAAAATGTTGAGATTTTTCGGAAAATAAATGCCCCCCCTTGATCATACTACAGTGTCTCAAAAAGGCTTCAAAAATAGCAGATCCACAACCTCAAAACGCCGCGGTGCAAATCAACGTATTCTTGAGGTTGTGTATGATCTGCACACAAGCACTTTTGCTTTGAATTTGATTCCTGAAAAGTAATAGTTTTGGAGATATTAGGTTTCCAGCTGACAGAGATAATATATCATGGCAGTCAATAGTACGTGGTGGCTCTGACTATATAGTCAGAGCCACCACGTACCATCTATTGACTGGCTGCCATGACGTTTAGCGTACATAAAGGATGAGCGCTACGTATACTGTATCTAATATCCTATAATAAGCTGTGCCGTTGATTTTGGAGCCAGCTAGCGGAAAGATCATTAAAGGACACTTTTAATACTTTGATACTGGGGCTTTGTTTCTCTCTACAAACTCACTGTAAAAAAATAGGATTTTTCCGTACCGTTGCGCTGCAGCTTTACATCAACCTATAGGTTAAAGTTTGACTGCACTTTGATATGCATTTAAATGTTACAGTTTGGCCCAAACATTTTGCTCCTCATTGAATCGCATTTGCTTGAAAAGCATCACACTTGTCCACTCTACAGATATCGTTTTAAATCTTAAAACCATCGGTGCAAGCCCTGCATGCTGCTTGTTACTTTATATTTGAATACATTGCTTCCTTTTACGTTTCAGGCAATTACAGGGTATTAAAGGTGCTGTAAGTGACATGTTTTGGTTAAAGATAACTTTTTTTTTTTGTGAAGTGAAGGCAAGCTTTCTATTCTGATAGTAATCATTGCTATCGCGTTCGCCCGGTCTCTCCTGAATACATTTCTCCAACTTAAATCTTATAATGTTCTGTCTAACTTCTTATTGTCATCACTTCCAAATTCACTGGTGTATATCCTGCCTGTTTGGTTCTCTATCCTGTATGAGTTCTCTATAATGATTGGATACAATTGGTACACCAACGTCAGTGCTGGAGAGACAGGGAGACTCTCAATAGCAACGATTGCTCGCATACAGTAGATCACAATATAGAGCCGTATAGCGCTTATTTTAACACAAAAATACAACTTTCTGTACCTTTCATAACCGGGACGTTCCTGTATATACAGAACTAATACAATTGATTCAAAGTGATTAACAGGTAGAATAGTTACAGGCATACTTTTGCAGAAATAACTGAACTCAATGTGTCGCAGTCATAGCTGCATGTACTATATTATCTCCCAACAATGACCAGCTAGCCAGACATTATCCCACTTACATTATCCCACAGTTGACACAAAAGGGCTATAAGTAAGACACAAAAGGGCTAATAAAGTAAAAATGTCCTACTAAAGAAAGTAGTTCCTAAGTTGGATCGGGCCGGCACCTCTTTTACGGTGCTGATGCTGAAGTGCGGATTGATATGAAGCAGGCTTTGATCAAAGCTGGCGTTGATTAGCCACCGTTCTGTTATAGAGCTGAGCGGTCATTATCCAGAAATACAGTAACACCCCGCTGAATTCAGCCATTGACCAATCAGAATCAAGCATTCAACCAAGCCGTGTAATATATATATATATATATATATAGATGTGTAGTGGTTAATTCTTAATGTATTTTTGCACTTTTGGGTCCCAGGGAGATACAAAATCTATTTTCTGGCTCTTGGGCTAAAAGGTTTAGGTGCTGCAGCTATAGTATAAAGTTTGCAGCATAGATCTCCTCTTCTCCGACATCTCTCGCTCCCTTTCTCTCTCTCTCTCTCTCTCTCTCTCTGACCACGGCTGCCTCGAGTGGCTCTCTCCCTGGTGAGTACTTGAAGACACACAAGTACTGCACAATTTTCTTTGTACTTCACTTGAGAATCTCTATTTTTTTATACTTTAAACTTCCACTCCACTACTGTATGTCAGAGGGAAATAACTTTTTACTCCACTACAATTATTTGAAAACCTTAGATACTACTAGTTACTGTAATTTGCAGATTTACATAATTACAATACATACCTTAACCAATTAAGCTCTAATTTATATATAGACAATTCAATAAGCCAATCTACTGTACAAGCTCACAATGTGTTGTATCGTATATAACATTTCAGACATTTGGAGTGGTTTTTACCGTAAGTATATTTTGGTGCCACTACGTTTGTAACTGTAAGCAAAGAAAACGGGTGTTGAGTGGAAACCTTATTATGTCCAAAACTGTTACCGGTACTTTTCAGTTCAAGCTCAAAACGCGTCGCTTGTGGATGTGTTACTTTTGATGCTTTTGTGTGACACTGTAGTATTGTAGGCGTTGACAAAATACTAAATACAAAAAGTTAGAATACGGAGGATAAGAGATTTCTGCCAGACGAAGTCACGAAAGTACAGTTTATATCGTGGCATTGCTACATTTACGTACACTACAGAATCAGAGTACAAGTACTTGCTTCCACCACCGCTCTCAAGCGGGTGTCATCGCTTTATTCCCTGTCCCACTTCTCTCTCTCTTCCTCTTTCCTCTGTGGTTCCAACACACACACACACACACACACACATAGCCTCGTTGTCTAGAACGTCAGTCTTTCCCTATGCCCCCCCCCCCCCCCCTCTCTCTGATTATAGACACCTTACCTTACCCTCTCTAGTTTTTCTTTTTTTCACTTGCCATGTCTGTGTGCGTGAGTGCGTGTGTCTCATTGCCATGCCAGCAGGTGCATGCTGGGTCCAGAGGAGTGGGTTTGGCACTCGCTGACAGGACAGGAGAGGGAACGGTGCAGGAGAATTAACCCAACGGGCCTCTCTCACCCCCTTTCTCTCTCTCCTTGTGCTGGGACAGAGTTTCCGGAGCGTGACTCACTCACTCTCTCTCACACACACACACGCACACGCACACGCACGCACACACACACACACACACACACACACACACACACACACACACACACACACACACACACACACACACACACACACACACACACACACACACACACACACACACAACTAAGGGAATGTCAGTGGACCTCTGTACTGTACAAATGTCTTTGGAGTGGGATCCATACACTCAGGGTTTGACTAATTGATGCCAACTTCACATCAATAGCACCATCATTTAAAACTTTTGCCTTGATTAGGACTTCATTTCCTGCATTACATTTCCTGCATTTATCTACATGCTTGATCCGCACGCTTGTATGATTGGCTATTTTCGATGCGAGACCGAGACACCATCGCTGATAAAGCGCGAAACAGGGCTTAAGTGGTTAGGCTATATCCGCAGATGGTGTGTGATTTGAATGACACTTTAAATCTTGGCATCAATGTCCACAGAACACCTTGCAGAACTTTGAGAGAAGTTTATAGACATTCCAGAAGTGTGTTAGAGATGGGGATTTGTCACCAGAGCCGCACTGTGACCGACAGCTATCACTCACCAGTAGAGAAATCATTCACGACGTTGGAACCGTGTGGGGAACAGTAAAACTCACAACACAAGGATTTAGCCTTCATAGGTTGGCGAGTTGTCATGAGACCTGACAGAATGATTTAGCATGACTACTCGTGAGGGACAGTGTAAATGTTTAGGCTCTAAATCAGGGGTCTTCAACAGGGGGTCCGGGGTCCCTATAGGGCAGTGGTTCCCAAACCTTTTCATGTCAAGGACCCACACATTGACATTAATTAGCCCGCAGACCGCCGTTTGAAAAATATATGTCAGGGACCCCCATGAGAGAAGATTTTTTTAAATTCTCAACCGTTTCATTTGAAGGACCCCCAGTTTGATATGCATTTGTCTACGGACCCCCATTTAATGGCATTTCTATCCCTGGGACCCTCAATTTATATTGTAATATCAATGTTAATTTAACTCTGAGAGTGTACAAAGGGAACCAAATTGACCCGTTAGGGTCATTTGCTTCCATTTTTTCCGCAAAGAGGTTTGCTGTACAGGGAAACAAGAGCAGACCAAGCCAAAGGTGAAGTTTACTAAGTATTGAGGGTTTAAGTCAGTTTCCAATCTGTAGTGGGTGTCCCTGCTTCACCTCTCTCTCAGCGAAGGGGTCCTTGACCTGAGAAAGGTTGAAGACCCCTGCCGTAAATGTTTGTGAGTAATTTTATGCACATCCACCCTATCCAGAACCACCACAAAAGGCTCTGGTCAGGCTCTGCCAGTGGGCCTAATTAGCCTAAATCCCCTCACCGTGCAATTTCCAGCCTCTGCCTCAGCCAATTGATTGCCATGACAACCACACACCTGTATATATATATTACTTAATCAGTCCACTTTTTGCAGTCAGTTTGCACTCTTCACACACAGGCAGACAGACAGATACAGAGATCTCCAAGTGGGACACAGACAGAGTAAAAATGGGTGCTATGAAAACAGGTATTGCATAATGCATACTACAGATATCTCACAGTATGGGCACAAATGGGACATAGACAGATACTGTAGTTAAAACGGGTATTATTAGGTTCCCAAGTAGGCCGGTGGCCGACAGGCACGTACAAGTCTAGTATTGGTGATGAGCCACAAAGTGCCAAGCACGGAAGTTCAAGCACAGTTCAGTTGAAAAGGGAAAGCGAAGGCTCCAAACTCTTTAAATCTCCATACACATTTTTTGTTTCATTTCAAGCTGAACGTTTCGATTAGAAATATTTAGTTTTTGCATAATAAGTATAAGGCATAATCCATCATGGTGAGCCGTGTGGTTATTGAAAGATAAGGCGCGCGGCGTGGAGGCTGTTGCACAAGGAGGGGTGTGCTGTTGCAACGGAGCATATTCTTCAATAACCTCCGTAGGTTGGAATGGATTATCCCGTTTATACCATGGACACTTACCAACACTTAACATATACTGCATGAGTTAACACTTTATAGTGTTTATTCATATTTGTGTAAGTAAATAGAATCAATCCCTGTCAACCTTGGAATACACAATACCTGCTTAGTTAATTCTTCAGCAGCTGGGAGAGGCCGGAATGACCTAGAATGACCTATAGAGACAACCGTCACTTCTGTTACACTCACATACTGTGCACCAATGTGTTTTATGGTCTTCCCAAAGGCTTGATGTTATATTGAAATCTGTGTTTAAAGAGATAGTCTGTAGGAAGCTATATGTTACGGTAGCTTAAAGCAGCATTATATCTTCTACCCCCATTTGTTGAAGGGGTTTCCAAGGGGTCTATATACTTGGACCACTTGAAAATAGAAAATCCACAAACTAATTCATTTTTTGCTTCATGCATTTGTTTTGCTTAATGTTCGCCTATTATGGCACGACCAGAATAGGGACACTGTGGGGTGCATGATGTGACTAAATTACCGTTAATACAGTGCCAATTTTTATTAAACATAATCTTTTATAGCGGCGACCGCAGCCACACAATTTTCTGAAAATAATAGACGGCCTCCGGCCAGTCGGAAGAGCCCATGCAGAGATGGTATAAAGCAGTAATATCATACAAGGCGGAGTGATGAGAAAATATCTGTCGGAAGTTTAATTTCACATATCATATTGCCTCTCAGCCCGATACTGTGTGCACGGCAGGCCAAGTGCGTTATTAATTTGTCTGGCTGTCAGTGGAAACACACACACGTCTGTATTTATTTTGGGGTCCTCTCAGGCTCTATTAACCCATTCTGACCGGGCACCCATTTTGGTGTTAGCATCATGTTATGCTTTAGCTATTGAAAAATAGCAGATCTACAAGCTCATAGCGCGCCACCGAGTGGCGCGCTACGAGCTTGTAGGTCTGCTATTTTTGAAAAATCGAAGAATGACTGACATTTTTAGAATCTGATCTCAGGTCAGAATGGGTTCATCAGACCAGTGTGTTGTCCAGTGGAAACCTCGTGTGAATCTGATCTCAGGTCAGAATGGGTTAAGGGAGCAGGTTATTGCTTTTTGATCATATTTATTCCCCACCTTTCATTTCTGTTATCTCCACTGAGCATTATTATCTGGAGGCTCACTTCCCCTCCTCACCCGGTTGTCACTATTTGACTGATTGATCCATCCAGGAGTAAATATATAGCCTACATACACAGCTATAGTTTATTGCCGTGCCATTATGAGGCGCATGTAGCTGGGTTTAAAGGATCACTCAGGGAAGCATTGTTGTTCCTATATTCCCCTCTTAGCTATATATTAGATTACGCTGCCATATCGTCACTGTCGGGCCAGAAACCTTGTATCTCCATGTCAATGTTTTATTTGTATTTTTTTATTCGTAAATGATCGCCCTATACTTCCTCTTATACTACAGTGTCACACAAAAAATCGATGATCAACACACAAAAAAATCCACCATCAACAATTACAATTAGGGATGTCCGGACATAAGAATGCATACAAATATCGGTAAAAAAATGTTTCATTTTGAATAGGTTACAGGAGTTCTTACTTGAATGTATTCCATATATTCAAGGGCTTTTGGAGATAATTGAGACAGACTGCAGTCACTGGCACTGCAGAGGGAACCTGTGTGTGTCTGTGCAGCTGGCGCTCGTTAATGCTATAGGCATCAAGGCAAGTATATATGCTTCTGCACTGTGAAATAGGCCAACATCTACAGTATGTGACTTTTGGTGAAAAATCCTGCATATACAGTATTAGTATCGGTTGATATCTGTATTGGAAATTAGAGTTGGAAAATATCTGTATATCTGCAAAAAAGTCAATATCTGACATCTCTAATTGCAATATTACAATTTGGGCATTTAATCCAGAGCAATTTATGGTAAGCACATTCGGTAATACATCAAATACTATAGAGATCATAAGTAAATAAACTACAGTAAGAACCTATCATCTGTCTAATAGTACAATATACGTACACTGAAATTATAACCACTATAAATTGTTATATATAGAATGCCAGATCAATAATGACCTGGCATCTGTCTACATAAAATGCTATCTAAATGACATATTTTAGCCTGCAAGGTCGTCGAGGCTAGGTCAAGGTCGTCTCGTCGAGGCTAGGTCAGGCTAGGTCAAGGTCGTCGAGGCTAGGTCAAGTGCTACGGCCAGTGCCACGGGCTAAGGTGGAGTCTGAAGAGGTGGGTTTTCAGACGACAGTATGTGGCGGACGATTGGGAGGGAGTCTGCAGTTCATTCCATATAGTTTTGGAGCAACAAGCTCACATTTTTTAAGTGAAAGTGCATGGTTACGTCTGTGAGTTTGATAAATAATAGCTTGTGACTAAATTATAAACATTGGATTTATGAGAATACTGGTATTTTTCCCCTTCCTTTTTGACGTACAAGCTTTCCATTCGACAGCATGATACCATACAGTAGGTACTGTGTATGGTGTATTATGTATTCTCGGCATGTCTGCGGTTCAGCACTGGAACGGCTTATGCACGGAAATCTGCCTTGCCCTTGCTTGAAGTAGCATGATGAGTGAGGAAGATAACATTAATTAGCGCCCATCGTTTGTGGTCATGATCACGTTGGCATTATATTTTAATGATCATGTTGAAGCATCCCATAATGACTATACAGCATGTGAGACACGGGATCCAACAGGCTCTCACAATGAAAGCTATTAGAGCAGTGGTTCACAACCAGTGGTCCCTCAGGGGGTTCAGGGGGTTCTCAGCTAAATGATGGAGAGTAACCAAATGGACCCTTATAGATCTGGAACTCTTGAAGAGTGTAACAGTATTGTTAAACATCTGTATTACGTTTGTATTACTTTACTGTAGAAGAATTGTAATTTTGATCAATGTTTGCATTCAATACAGCATGACGTTTTGGGTGTGAGAGGCTAAATTCTCATCAAATGGTGGTCTGTGGCTCAAATGCTGAATAACTAATGAGCCTTGAAATGAAATTGTATGTATTAGTTTAGAGTAAGAAATTATTTGAGTTCTGTCTATAACGATAGAACCGTCCATGTCCGTCAACTTCTGGCAAGTTTGATAGTTTCCTTATCACAACACTACACGTGTGTCAAAAGCTTTTTAAATGTTTACTTTTGAGAGCTTTTAGATTTGTTTCTTCTTATTTCACTGGTTCGTTTAATGTTGTTAAATCTTTTAATTCCTTCCACTCTCATTGGAGTTCTCTCGGTATAGTCGGATGTGTTATATGGCTTTTTATTTGTATTGTGCAGCTGGTCTGTCTGTTTTTTTAAAGCTGCATAACTTCTCTTGGCCAGCTCACACTTGAAGAAGAGACTTTTTGTCACAATGTGATTTCACTGGTTAAATAACGGCGCTATATATATATATATATAGTCGCCCTCAATAGCGGTATAGTCTCTCGTGAGAACTAAAGGCCACCGGTGAAAGGCATCCAGTAGACCAGTGGTTCTCAAAGTAGGGTCCAGGGACCCAGACGGTACCTTCACAGGCTTCCAAATGGACCGTTGAAGGTTATTGGGGGTCTTTGAAATACAAAATTACAATGTCACAATGTCTAAAAATATAATGAACCAAAGATATGATGAACCAAGTTACAGACAAGGTCCCCCGTCCCCCCGTCCACCGTCCCCCAATGGTGCCCCGACTTCAGTTTGGGAAACGCTGCCCTATATATATTCCTGTCCTCAAACAATTTGCCTTTGAACAGATGCCCCGCCCCCTTTCCCCCGGCTTGTTGCAAATAAACCCCTATTCATTTTTGGCTAGAATCCAAACACAACAAACATAGGAGTGAAAACAGCAGGGTGCACACATGTTGTGGGACTTGGGACATGATTCGCTGTGTGTGTGTGTGTGTGTGTGTGTGTGTGTGTGTGTGTGTGTGTGTGTGTGTGCGTGCGTGTGCGTGCGTGTGCGTGCGCGTGCATGTATGTGCGTGTGTGTGTGTGTGTGTGAGAGAGTTGGCTGATGAGTTAGGAAGAGCAAAAAATAATATTACCACTTACCAGTAGCTTTTCCTCATTTTCTCATATCACGCCGCCTCACGGCAGCCCGTGATGGGTGCACCGTGGAAGTGACGGGGTGAGATATTATGGCTGGATACAATATTGATACGCCACCGCTGTCACCATTCTGCTGGCACGATATGATAGCCACCGTTCGGCTGGTCCCTTTAACCCTGCAAGACCCGGATATAAAAACAGATTTCATGTTTTCAACCAAAAAAAAGTTCTATGCAAATGTAAGGGGGATATCTTTCACAATAATAAATGTACATATTCTAGACATTCTAATGATCACAAAATATATTACAGGCATTTTACTTTTCAGGGTTCAATTTTTTTTTCTTTTTAATTGTTAAAAATTGTGTCCAGAGATTTTGAAGTTGTGTGAATTTCTGCCTCTGTGGGGGGTATTTATATTCAAATATCATGGGCATGTCAGCATGCATGCATGTGTGACAGATTTGCTAATATTTCATGATGTTATCTGAGACAGAAGGAGAGATAGGGGGGGGGGGGAGAGAGCGATAAAGAGAGGACACGCCCACACATCTGTAAATGTAAGCCTCTCATCAAAGACTCAAGTTGCAGCACAGCTCAGACAGCGACTGTTGACGGACAGGAAGGGTGTAAAACCACGGCGAGGCAGAGTGGTCCGGGAAGCGTATACAACATGCAAAGCCTGATTTTAGTTGGCCGCGCATCATGTCTCGTGCAGGACCCGTGGATTGGATATTTAAGTCGCGAGGCACCAGCGCACAACTATAAGCATCAATCCGGCGTAGTAAATAGACGTAGCATATAATCCTCATCCCTAAACCGACGGCCTAAAGCTACGAAACTGTCCGTTCCCTGACGTCACTCACTCATTTTCGTAAAAATGCACGAGATTATCCTCCCTGCATCATGTTTGTTTGCCTTGACAGAGAGACGGCCTTCAAAGGCAGAGGGAAGGCAAGCAGCAAATGCTGTGGAAATCCAAATCCCTGACTGATTATTTATTTATTTTTGCCTGGCTGCACGGAGCACAAACAAAAGCCGGAGAATTATTGACTTGATTGCACTCAGCAGCAGTGGTATGCCGGGAAGGAAAGAGCCTATGATTTACAGACGCTGGTCCGGAGCTTACATGCAGTGCGTGGAGAATATGGGGTGGGGCTTTCTAGTTGAAACGATGGGAGTCATTACATTGTGGCGCTTTCTGCGAGTGGAATGGGGGGGGGGCTTGAGGCTTGTGTACAGCATGTGGTTTGGTTGCTGAGGCCCACACACGCACATGCACACATGCGCACACGTGATGTTGGGGATGAAGCCACACGCAGACACACAAAACACTTTTTAAAGACCTCAAACCAAGGTAGCGTATGAAGTGAGGCTAACTCACGTATCTGTCACGGCTGGGGATTAATTATTAAGCCCTGTGTGTGTGTGTGTGTGTGTGTGTGTGTGTGTGTGTGTGTGTGTGTGTGTGTGTGTGTGTGTGTGTGTGTGTGATTTCAATGTGTTAATTTCGGTCGGACACTCCGACCGACAATCCGCTGGGACCAGCTGTACCACGTTGGCGTGGGCGTACGGCAAAACCCACGCTGGAATTTAAGGCAGAATTTACACAGTACTGTACCTGACTTTTTTACACGATAAAAAGAAAAGATAATACAATAAAATGCAGCACTAGAGCAGGAAACCGGGTTCAAATCTGGGGTAGAAGAGGAAAGGTATACGTAGTGCTGCTAATAAGCGCTTTAATAAAACTATTTATTCCATGTTTCAATGAGATTGATGGACAGTCTTAACCACATTAGCATGAAGAGAAAACTACAGGAGCCCCCTATAGTAACTGAGGGACCCCTAGTGGTGCTGGACCACTTCTTTAACACACAGAATACATGATGCAACCTAACCGGATTGCATCACCGCCTGGTATGGGAACGGCATTGCCCTCGACTAGCAAAGCATTGCAGAGGGCCGCGTGGACAGCCCAGCGCATCAGTGGACGTGAGCTTCCCTCCATCCAGGACATCCATAAAGTATGGAGGTTTTGTCAGCTTATCAAAGTCCCTCATCATCCCAACCATGGAGTGTGTCAGACGCTGCCACAAGGCTACTGGCAGTATTTAGGCTGCATAATAGCTACAGTATATACTCCAGCATAATAGCACAAGTACTCCCTCCCCACCTGAGTATCTAAACACACACACACACACACACACACACACACACACTTAGCATATCAAGAAGGCACATGTCTGTCTTGATAAAGGTATAACGATCGAAACGTTGAATAAAGAGCTAGGTTTTTGCAGTACTTACCGCACCAGCACATTATGTCTTACCTCAGGTACTATGTGTAAATATGTGCATAATTTTTATTGATATTCCTTCCCCCATTGCCTGCCCCCCCCCCCCCCCCCCGGCTTCAAGCAGCTCCATTTAAAGTCTTGATGCCTAAATATGAAACAACATAAGTATTTTACCGCTGTACCGTCGTCAAGGCACTGAACAACAAGCTTTTTTGTAACTGCCAGTGCCCACGGATATGATTTAAAAGTAACGGTCCACGGCCTGGGCTGTGGCTCAGCGGTCCAGGCACCTTGGCTGGTTAGCCAGCTTTACAGCATGTTGCGGGTTCGAGTCCCGACGAACTTTGCTGTGTGTCCTCCCCCCATCTTTCTCCCCTTTCCTGTCTACCTACTGTCAACTGTCAAAAAAAGCAAAAAAAAAACCAACAAATATCTTAAAAATAAATATGTGCATAATGTGACTTCATCCACACAACTTTTTCACTCTTGAACACAGTGACTCCCTCCCTCTACAAGGGATTTTCCTCCCTGCTCCCTTATTCAGCCACTGAGAATAGCCGTTAAAAAAAGTCTATTCGGAGAGTGCAGCCAGCGAACAGTTCTGCCTGTGCAGCGAAAACTGTTCTCGAGTTTTGTTTCCATGGATCCCCAACTGTCAGTGATACGCCAGAGATTTCAGGAACATGGCGTTCCTGACCTTGTGACGGTGAGTAATACAAGAGGACGTGGAGTGGCAGATTGGGCGGAAATTAATTGCGTTTATTCTAAATACACTTGATTCTAGCCTTCACAGAGCGCTGCGGTGTCCGGTCGGGCACTGCATTTACTGTACTCTTGTCATAAGAGCACAGTTAGTGTTGTGCTATGTGAGGCTACATGCACTAATTGCTGTAGGGGTTGTCGTAACGGCAGTGGTGGAAAACGCACTCAAATGTTTTACGGATATTTAAAAAAAAAGTTAAATACTGCAATTTTTTTGCCAGTGTTAGTGTCAGTTTTCTTGCCAGTGTTCGACTCCCTCAAACAGCTCTCTGTGATCCTCATAGTACTTCTTGAGAATCACTACCTCTTGTTCATGCATAATTTTGATTATTGAAATTAGTGATTGACAGCAACTTAAATGGATGGATAATTAAAGATGTAATAGCTCTCATTACATGCTCTTGAAGGTTGACATGCAAAGCTTCCAATCACCACAGCTGAGTGCCCGTGTGAATGCCAGGAGAATAGAATCAGCCATCCTCCATCCCACCCAAAGAAAATTATATCACTTCAGCCAGCATCAACTAATATTAGCTTTGCTACTTGCATTATCAGTACATTACAACATTAGCAGTACCATTACATTTGCAAATTTGCTAAACATTATAGCAGCAAAATCCGATATTACCAGTTTTAAGTATACAATGATAAAATGACCTAAAAATCTTTTTCAGGCGAACCAGGCCAGAACACATGGCAAGGGGTTAAAGATTACTGGTAATAGGTTGTTTGCTTCTACCCAGATGTGTTAGCTTAAATGTCTCAATAATAGCTTTGGCCACCTGACTACAAGTCCGGAATTGTAGGTACAAAAGGTATTGGCATCAAAACGTAGGTCTACTTAAAAGTAGAAAGTATACTTATTATGCTGAATGATCCCATTGCAAGTTTTCAAATGTATACAAATCTTTTGAAATTCGCAGATCTACAAGCTCATAATGAGTCGCATCGCGATGCATTTTGAGCATCTATTTTCAAATTGTAATTGGATGCAGGACCAGGTTTCAAGGATCTTTAATAAATCCAGGCAAAGGGAATAGGCAAAACTCGTAGTCAAAGGCAAACTTAGATTAAGCAACAAACACAGACAAAAGCTAATAACAGACGGAACCGTGTAGAGTGGCTAGTGTCTTGTGCAGTAAAACAATACTGACTGAAGTGGAGTGGCAGAGGGGGTGATTATATAGGCGTGGGCTAATGAGGAGCAGGTGTGTAGATTTAGTAGGTTGGAGATAATGCTCTGGAATGAGGGCATGGGCGTGGTCCTGACACAAATGGCCAAAATATAAGGCTGAAGTGTTGTGTATATTTCCTGTTTTGTAATAATAATACAAATCTACAAAGTAAAGTAACTAAAGTTTCCAAACAAATGTACTGGAGTAAAAGTACAATATTTTGGAAATTGGAATTACTCAAGTAAATTACTAATACCTCGAAATGACATAATTACTTTCTACCATTGGTAACCGGCACCTTAAGGCTGAATAGTCCCTAATTCAGCGAGTATCATTTATGAATCACTGACGGAGGTTGCTGTTTGACACCTAGACGAGCTAAGCATTTAATGCCGGCCATCAGTCGGCCATAAATGGCAAGTTGGCAACAAAGGAACATTCTGGTGGAGAGAAGTGAAACTAAATCAATTGTCCCCTCACAGCAGCAGATCGCCTAGTTAACCGCCACTTAACCCCTATAGGTGAGCGTCTTCATGTCAAACCCGGCAAGAAAATTGGAGGCGGGCGCAAATCACCAAGGGCAACAGGGTCCTTCAGAGCAGATAAATAATGTACTGTGGGACCCGGTTGGGATTCACAGCACGCAGCCACAGGATACAATCGTATCACTTTTATTCTGATTTCGGCAGGGAAGTTCCTATCAGGTTCCGCAATCTCAAATCTTGTATGTGTGATTAGATTCTCTTAGCATGGCTGCGAGCTGTTGTCTGTGCGCGCATGGCTGCATGTGCGCGCGCGTGTGCGTGTGTGTGTGTGTGTGTGTGTGTGGGGGGGGGGGGGGGGGGGGGGAGGTCAGACAAGCCACTCTATCTCCCGACCCCTCCCACCACCACCACCACCACCCCAATAAATGAATTGACCGCTGAGGTTAAACTCTAGGGCATCTACAGACTGTATCTGTGACTCAGAGAGAGAGAGAGAGAGAGATAGCTATAGATAGCTCAAGGTCACACAGTTGATTCTAATGACCTTCCGTTAATTGACCTTGAAAGAGCACCTTCCACAGTAATTGTTGCGGGCATGAATTAATCAGCAGTTTCTTTTCTTTCTTTCTTTCTTTCAGTCATTCTTTGGCATCTATCTATTGTCAATTATATCTCCAATTCTCCATGTGTCTAAAATCTTTTGAAAATACAACCGCACACACACAATGTACTAAGTAACTAGTAAGTTAGCTCAAGTTTTCAAATAATTGTAGTAGAGTCAAAGTACAGAAGTACAGTACAAAAGTACAGAAAAGTAAAGTAAAATAGCCTGAAATTAGTACTTAAGTACAGTACTTGAGTAAATGTACTTAGTTACCTTCCACCACTACTGCACAACATATTTTCAGATGGAGCTCATCATTAAGGGTCCTTGACATGAAAAGGTTTGAAAAGCGCTGCTGTAGGCTACTGTACTGTACTGTATGTAGATTTCTTTCTCGTGAACTTCTCTGTAACTGGAGCGGCCAGTGTAACAACTGTGCTCGTAAATTGTGTGGGGCACTCAAAATGAAACGAAAAAGGAGAAAAAAAAGCTAAGCTCCACATAAGATTACTTCTTTCTCTCTTTTAATTGGATTTGTGATAATTATCTTGTGTCCACTTGTATCAATCAATTACACACACTTAGCATTGTAATCAATTCCATTTTAGTGTTTTGTGCCGAGCTATGCATAAGTAATTATGTAATTGAGCACTTTGCTTGATTTATGTGGGATCTGCATTTTCACGTGCATTATTTATTTATCCGTGTCTGGTTTTAGCACTCTGTGTCAATATGAGGTGGAGTCGGCTCGTCGCAAAAGACCAAGAATCTAATTTGAAAAATGTTTCCAAACATTTTGTGCACAGACCTGTGCACAAATTAATTAATCTGTGGCCCTCTAAGGCTAGTGAGGTGTGTTAGGCTATAAAATATAATAATGTAATGTATGCTGCCATAAAGTACAGTGCCAATTAGTTGATAAAGACAGAGCTGTACTTGACAACCGTGGATGGTTTTAATAGCACAGCATATTGTTCACAGTCCAACTGCATTAAAAGCTGCTTTAGTCAGAGATCCATTTAGAAAGTGATGCTATTATCCATTGACCATTATGTCTGGAATTCAAAATGTACAAAATGTACTCCATTTCAAGTTTTCAATATGTATACAGATATTTTGAAAATAGCCGATGGACAAGCTCACAATG
Organism: Protomyctophum bolini; assembly: GCF_963924005.1. Taxonomy (NCBI): domain Eukaryota; kingdom Metazoa; phylum Chordata; class Actinopteri; order Myctophiformes; family Myctophidae; genus Protomyctophum; species Protomyctophum bolini. Next base: position 20,221,665 of record NC_137881.1, on the reverse strand, counting down.
CGTCACGTGGCGACGCATTGTGAGCTTGTAGATCGGCTATTTTCAATTGGCGGCCCAGGGCCATTCCCGCTGGGACTGACAGGTGGAACACAGGGGTGATTCACCATGCAAAGGCAAAACACAGCGAAACGGCCATTCGCCAGTGACGCACACACACACACACGCACGCACACGCCAAGGGAATAGGGTTAAATAGGATGTTCCAGAGTCAGTCCAAGCGAGCAGGGGTGTCTTAGTTGGACCACGTTATGTGACCGTGTCTGGCGGTCAGGACCATCAGCTCAGGATAACAATGTCCCACGAGGTGTAATGGTGGACGACAGTTGCCCTGGCCTATACAGTATATATATGGCATCTGGACGTTCACGTTTCAGAGTGCACCGATCTAGTTCAAACAAGGGAATTCAACTTCAACTTGTTATAAAAGCTGAGTTTTTATATGAAGCCATTCAAGCCGAGTGAGACCATAAAGAAGTTGACAGGCACAATGATCTAAGCGCCACATGCATCTGAAGAGTGTGAACAGCTCCATCTACTGTATACGTGTGCTGTATACCAGTGGTTGCCAAAGTGGGGTCTGTAACTCTGAGAGTGTACAAATTGAACCAAGGTTCCATTTGTACACTCTCAGAGTTAAATTAACATTGGTTTTACAATATAAATTGGGGGTCCCAGAGATAGAAATGCCATTAAATGGGGGTTCGTAGACTAATGCATGGCAAACTGGGGGGTCCTTGAAAGTAAACGGGTTGAGAATCTCTGCTAGAGCCGTACAAATCATCTCTTATGGGGGTCCCTGGCATATTTTCAAACGGGGGTCCGTGGGCTGATTAGTGCCAATTTGGGGGTCCTTGACATGAACAAGTTTGGGAACCACTGCTGTATATATCCATGCGCTGTGAGAACCCCTGCTTGAAATGGCTCACATGTAATTATGCCGCGACGGTGCGCGTCGATAAACTATCCAATGAGAGAGTGGCTCCCTGATGTGGTATACCTCTGACACCTGTAATTGGACATTGATTAGAGCACGTTACCTATCGCTCTTAATATGACACATTTCCACACCTCGGATGTGACTTTGAGTCTCTGGAATAGATGCATAGATAACACATAAAGAGGATTGGACTGTCTGTACAGGCAGGTGTGGCTCACGTTGGGCACTAAGACCAAAGATTTGCCCAGTCAATAACTGCACGCACACGGATCTATGCAGGAACTCGCACACATGCACACTCAAACGCATCTCTATATCTGCACGCCCGCACGCACACACGCCCACCCGCCCGCACGCACACACACACACACACACAGGTCGACAGCCCGGCTTATCTGTTGAGCCCTCTGATATGAGCGGATGCTGCAGAGGCACGCGGTGTGTCTGTGTGACCACATGAGAATACAGAGTGGAGACAAGCACAACACAGAGACAGACAGACAGACAGACAGACAGAGAGAGGGGGGGGGTATTGGGGTGCATACTTTGTTTAGACTAGTCATTAATTAGACATGGGTTAAGGTTAGGTTTAGGTGTGCTGCCCCGTGGGAGGTTAGGTTTAGGGTGAGGGTTTGAGATAGGTTGGAGTTGTAGGACTAATGACTGGTCTAACCAATGACTAGTCTAAACCAAAAACTATCTAAACTAAGTACTGCACCCGGGGGTATTAGAGTGAGGTGTGGCAAAAACTTCAGTGGCAGGAACACTGAGGGACGTACAAGGGAGGGCAAGACGGACTTTGCTGGGAAAATAGTTGAAAATCAATGCATGACAGTAATTTGTCGGTGTGGCAAAAAAAGGAAAAGATTCCCAAGCTGCAAATTGCAGATGTCGGCGTTTGGACGCTCTGGGCTTCAGCGAGCAGCACTCTGCGGTGTCTTCTCCCTTGGCTGCTCACACAGGTTGGCCTGGCGCTCATTTAAACTTCAATCGTCCTTAGATAGATATTGACCCAGCGCCCGTCCGTGCTGGAGCACACCAGACAATCCTTCACACCCATCAGATATGGTAGAATGACCGAGGGTGCAAAGTAACGGAACAAGCCATATAACGAAGAGGTGTGTGGAATAATGGACAGAACGGGAAACCACACAGAGTGAGGCGAGAAAATCATTATATTAATGTTTCTTGTAAAGCCCCACAGCACATTTAACAACCTAACCACATGGACCCTGTAGGGTCCATAATCTGGGCCAAACATTATGCAAAAATCAATTGCTGATCTATAAGCTCACAACACATGGCAACGTGTGGGCCTAGTATTAGGGGACGGGGGAAACCACACAATTACGTATATGTAGTAACTATAGTATTAGGGGACAGGGGAACCCACACAACTACGTATATGTAGTGACTATGTAGTATTAGGGGACAGGGGAACCCAACGTGTGGGCCTAGTATTAGGGGACAGGGGAACCCAACGTGTGGGCCTAGTATTAGGGGACAGGGGAACCCAACGTGTGGGCCTAGTATTAGGGGACAGGGGAACCCAACGTGTGGGCCTAGTATTAGGGGACAGGGGAACCCAACGTGTGGGCCTAGTATTAGGGGACAGGGGAACCCAACGTGTGGGCCTAGTATTAGGGGACAGGGGAACCCAACGTGTGGGCCTAGTATTAGGGGACAGGGGAACCCACACAACTACGTATATGTAGTGACTACGTAGTATTAGGGGACAGGGGAACCCAATGTGTGGGCCTAGTATTAGGGGACAGGGGAACCCAACGTGTGGGCCTAGTATTAGGGGACAGGGGAACACACACTACATATAGCGTTTAAGTTGTTATGCTGTGCTCTATATACTTTGTCGTATATGACAATATGCCATGACCGCCATGACATGAGCTTGTGGATCTGCTATAGTAGTTATTTATTATTGAACGTTTTCAAAATTTTTGGAAGTGACACCTGGGTTAAAGTGGTGTTTTCATGATGATTCATCACTCCACAGCCATTCCAGGAAGCGTGAATTTGGCCGCGTGACCCGCAATGCCTCCGTGTATATTTCTGGCACTGCAGGCAACAAGACAATACCCGAGGCATCGATTGTGTTACACTTAGAGCTATTGATCGGTCTTCAAAGTGAACGGGTGTGGGGAGGGCGGGAGTGGAGAACTCATGTTCGGGGTGGCTCGTGCGCCTGGCCTTGTGGTCACTGTGCCGTTCAAGGGAGAGGATCCGTTTCACAGAGACGGATCGCAGACGACCCCACTTCCGATATGGCGAGAGGGAGGAATTGATTGAGTTGTTCACACAGTCTCATGCCATTTCTCCTCCTCGCTGAGATGGAACAGTGGATAATAAAAGAGTGTTCATGCATGGAGAAGTTAACTCCTAACGTCCTATAACGTCCTAAGGTCCTATAGTGTCCCGATTCTGGGCATGTTATAATAGGAGACAATTCTGCGGAAATATAGGTGAATGTTAGGTGAAAACTGATCACAACACATTGCAAGGGGCGAGCTTTGTAGATTGGCTATTTTCAGCAAAGAGATTTGGTGTAGAAAGAAAATAAGGAGGGGACCAGGTGCAGATAGCAGTGGGGAACCCTTTAAGTTTAACCCATTTAGACCTGAGTTAAAAACATTCACTTTGAAAGAATATATATTCAAAGATTTGCGCCACATTTTTTACGATTTTTCAAAAATAGCAGACCTACAAGCTCGTATAGCGCGCCACTCGGTGGCACGCTATGAGCTTGTAGAATAAATAAAGATGACATTAACATTTTGACATAATTATTGCTTATAGCAGCTTTAAAGGTTCCCAAATGAAAATTACAATTATTAAATGTTAACCACTATGTCAATACTTAAGTACAGCTAATTGATGTTTAGTTAATTAAAAGCAATAAACCGTGCACCGGCCTATGCGGGAATCATTCACTCACTCACTCCCTTTATAGATATAGATAGTAGTGTATAGCGTCCCCGTGGGCCACAGGGGGACAGGAGCAGTTACTTACTCCACTACGACACCTACTGTACAGCCCATAGGTGGTCCACTCCAGACAACTCCCTGCTGCTGTGTAGACCTAACGGACTATGCAGATGACATCTGCCTGCTATATGTGACCTGCATGTGGCTCAGGCACAGCAGCTCCTGAAAAGACTAGAGTGGGGCCAGTGTGTACTCCGAGGTTGGTCTCGGGCTAAATGCCAAGTAAACCGAGGTCATCTCACCTACAACATCCTCCCGGACAGGCCCCCCTCTCTCCAACGACAACAAGAGGCACTGCGCTGAAAGAAGTCAACGACTTTGAATTACCTGGGTGCACGGGTCAGCATGTCAGAGCATTACCTGAAGTGCAGGAAAGCGCTCGTCGCAATGAGGTGGCTCTGAGTGGCATTGGCCGGTGTGCCGAGGTCCGACCGACATCCCCTGAGATTTACAAGCTCAGTTTCTCCTCTTCGACTGCGCAGTCCGCTCTCCTATACTGTATATGGCTGGCCGGTCACTGCCATAGATAAGACACAAGAAGCTCCCAGCCATGCAGCAGAGCTGTGCTGTGGGAGCCAACGCACAGGCATCAATCACGAAGGCACCGCGCAGCAACATACGTGGAGAGGAGATAGATGCTGGGGCCGGAAAGTACTGATGAGCTGGAGCTAGCTAGATGCATGTAGGACGGAGACAGATAGACCTACAGAGATCAATTAAAATGGGTGCATTATAATAAGGTCATTAAAAAGTGACAATATAAAGTGTTAATAATATCTACAAAATCTAATCTTTCAGATGGGGTTTCCAACCTAAAATAGTGCATATTGATTTGCAAGTCCATGGTTTGAAGCAATCTTCACATAATACAAAAAATATCGTTGAGCGGGGAGAGAAAATGTGCACATAATGAGGCCTTGAGATATACTCTCTCAAATATCTCATGTCATCACAATGCCAAGTTTGGCTCGACAGATTCTATAGGTTACTGTTTAAATCAATTGGTTTTTCACAAGAAAAAAGCAGCTATTGATCAATGAATTAAAGACTGATGGTGTATAAATCAGACGTGTGTCTCAGCAGAGGGTTGCACTAAACAGCAGAACCAGCCCCTCAGCAGGCCATGTTGCAAACTGCATACAGGCAGATAATCCGTGAAAAGTTTGCAAGAATGTTTTAAATCGAAGGGGACTAATCCTTAATGCCTAAAAGAAGGATTATGATGGATTGTTTGCTTGTTATGATATTGTTAAAGCGAGAAGCTTAAGGCAAAACGGTGCAGAGAACAAGAGTGCATTCTTTCTTAATCATATGAACCCTATAGCGTCCTTTCTGGGGCATGTCATAATAGGCAAACATTGGGGCTGAAAATAGGTGAATATTCGCTGCGACGCCTGAGCTATGATAGATATTATGTAGTATAGAACCCTGGGACACCAATCAACAAAATACAGGTTTTATAAGTGGTTAATATCTCTCTCCATAACGTTTTAGCTGTGTCACTGTGAGTGAAGAGCAACCTGAGAATACTCATTAATGCACCCGTTCCTCCGACTTCACTGTACATACAGTACATTACCTGCGGGTTGGGCCGTGCAAATGGGGCGATGCATACTGTATACTAAACGTGACATTTGCAAATGCAGATGAGCTTGCAAATCAAGGTTTTACGGCCATCTTGGAGCACGGTGACGCACATATTCATTTATTTATACTCCCAGATTGCCGCTATCAGTCAGTGCATTATAAATCTCTCCGCTCATCAATAGGCAATCTGCTAATGCATGCGGCCGATCAATTCCTGCTGAGCGGAGCCAACATGCAAACCAACTCTCTCTCTCTCTCTCACTCACACACTCATTGACGTGCATGCGCATAAACGCACAAGCACGGATATGCCTCAAATGAAGGATCAAACGTTTCATCAGAGCAAACGGATTCGCTGTCAAATGACTACATGGGGACCAGGGCGATATGAAGAGGAGTGTGAAGGAGGCCCCAGTGTATCATAATGATATGATTAGTAGTCATACTGGCAGAGATAGAGCCCGATCGCTCCTAGCGGCCACTGGAAGCACTGCAAAAACACTGCTTCGAAATAACAATTGGACAAGAAATTGATGTGATTTTGTTTTTGTTTTTCCCACCCAAGCCTGTGGGGAGACGAACCGGTAATAAAGAAAGACAGGCACGCGGTATAAAAAAAAGCAGACCAATAGACACTCCGTCTCCATATCTGCCTTTCGGAGGTGCTGCCACAGCTCTCACATAATTGGGGTGAATGCAAATGTCATATGTGATGGGTTCGACTGGGACCAGTCAGCAACAGATGAACACGACACGAGGGTTCTTTTTCCCCCCTTTGGCTGGCACTCCTCCTCACCCCGATGACAGATTTATACCAGACATATTCAGATTGGCCTCCTGCATTTAGACCTAATAAAAAGTCCCTAAGCGCTAAAGCTGTCAGTTGCAGCCCACACTGATACTGATGCTGCGTCCACAGGTTTGCCCATTAAACTCAGTGAGGTTCGACTACCAGATAAGGGGGTCAGTGCGGCAGTTCAATCAATACAAAATCCAAGTGAGTTCATATTGCAGATATCGCAATCATCGTGAGACTGTACCCATTATGCCTCTTGGACATTTCTAAATGCCTCCTTTTGTTTCCGTCTGTATTGCTCATGCGTTAACACAGGATTGCGTTGCTTTCCAAAGAACTTTGAGATCAATTTACTCTTGAGATCGGCTGAGAGTTGCCGCATGTCAGCGGAATGTGTGTCAGGCTTTTCGAGAAAGAGCTCGGAGCACATGCCTCAAGGGCTCTCAAGAAATGACAGCGCTGGATGACATGACTGGAGTGTCTCCTTGAATAGCCTTCTTCTGACATAAAATCTTTGGGGAAAATGACAGCTATGGTTGACCAAGAGCGAGATCAGAGAAAAAACGAGAATGCCACGGTAATGTGAGGATCTTGATGCTGTCTCAAGAAGTTGTTTTGACTAGGTATGTCTCTCTCTCTGTGTGTGTGTGTGTGTGTGTGTGTGTGTGTGTGTGTGTGTGTGTGTGTGTGTGTGTGTGTGTGTGTGTGTGTGTGTGTGTGTGTGTGTGTGCACTTGCACACTCGCGTAGTGCGTGTACTGTACAAGTTGTCATACTGGCAGTGATGAATGCAGAGGTCTTGGTAGAGATTTACCAAGGTTATAAAATACAACTCACTTTCCTACAATAGGAATACGGTATATGGAATGTAAATGAATAGTTATTTTTATTTTTATTTTATTATTAAATAATAAATGTAGTAATTTTCAACACCAAAATATATTTATTTTACACTTGCAGTGTTCCAGTCGTATCACTTCCAATTTCACTTGCACACCCTTCATCCTGTTCTCTCTCCTGATTGCTTAAATTTATATAGTGATTAACTAAGGATACGGGGAGAATACTGAAGTATATTTGTTCCATGAATGAACACGCCAACAGTCTAAATTAAACTAAATTGTTCTCCCCTAAATGAGAGACCAACAGGACATGTCAGAACAGACGCATAGGCACCCTCACAGGCATGATGTGTTAAATAGACTGATAGTGAGCAAATGGCCAGGGGTCCTAAGCTTCCTTTGTGACCTGACCATACGGATGGTCATATGGATATGGATATGTTGACTCCATCTTTAATGAAGAGAGTCTAAAGCCTACATATTATAGCCGCCTCAGGCGCTACATTGGTGGCAGCGGTATTTGGACTGTGGAATTTTATGACAGTTATTCTCTCCACGGATAGTTACTTGGAGTTTCTGAATCAGGACTGTGACTGTTTACATTGACTTGAGCACGATGTACGGGGGATATAAAACTAAAAGCGAGGGCGCAACGTGGGATATGGATGGAGAAAGAGACGATAATATGTCTGTGAGTAACTGCAGAGTGGAGCTCCCGCAGCTTGGGGACGGATAGAAGCCGTTTGCAGCGGTCTACATGGATACTTTAGTCAACATTCTACCTGCCAGGCTGGACAGGGCAGCTTTCCTGTTGTGGGACAGTCTGCCATGGATCTGTACAAGCAGTTTATGGACGTGTGAAGGAGAGGCTGAAGGAGGCATTTGGGACGAGACAAGACACGCTGTATTTTCAGACCTGCGTGAATGCACGTCCCCGCCAAGATAGCGTGAGTTAGGTAGTTTATGCAGCAGATATTTCCAGGTTTGTGGTAGAGGCTTCCCTGAATATGTGACTACATTTGACTGAGGGACTGCCATTGGATGCTTTTGAATTTTAGTTTTTTCATGTCATATGAAAGCATGGAATAACAGCTTCAAATTGACATATTGGTTGTTCAGTTTGACCCACCAGTTTTGGAGATATGGCTTATAGAGTAATGTCTTGCAGTGAAACAGCAAGTTGAGAAAACAGGCTTGAAATGTTCACTTCTGTGGACTCTAACATTACACCTAGCTACATGTTTAAGCATTTATTTCATATTTACATGTCGATTTCAGCTCTGACATTTATTTCAGACATGCTGTAGTATGTGATGAGTCTGCCTGTGCAATTAACTAATTTCTCCTCTGGTGAAAAGCTGGAGTTTGCGCTCAGGCTCTCAGTCAAATCTGGTCACATATGACTGGGCTGCACAGAATGGTGAGAAATTCAGACGTTTTCTTTTTCTTGTGAACGAGCACGACAGTCTGTGCTGGGGGCGAGCACGGCACCGGTGTGACCTACAGTCTCCCAAAGCCTGCTGTTGTGGCTTAACTAAGTTCACCACCGGCTGCTGTTATGGACTGTACTGTATGTATGAATGAATGAACCATTGTAAAGCGCTTTGAGCACTTGGAAAAGCGCTATAAAAATGCAATTCATTATTACTGCTAATGCTGCAGAGAAGCTCATGCATGCTGTCGAACCCCTCACCTTGAAGATGGAGAATTTACAGACTGAGGTGAGGGAGCTGAAAACACGCAGCCACCCAATTAGCCTACACATGTTTGAATATTAGATGAATATTCTCAGTCTACAAGTTAATATAATGTCTGTGATCTTACATTCCAAATACAGAGCCATAGATCAGTCCTATCCATAATAATGTCAGACAATGTCCCACGGACAAGTAAAAATGTAATGCACTTGTCCGGAAAGATTTATTAGCTGTCCCGGACAAACGGACAAGCCTTAATGTCAAGCCCTGACTGACGTCACCACATTTGGAGCGATGCCCCTCTGCACTGTAGTTCACTCCCACAGCAGGAAATGTATCTTCTTCCAATCTACAATTTAGGCATTTAGTAGACACTCTTAATCCAGAGCGATTTACAGTAAGCAAGACTAATATATAGTGGAACAGTGGAATATCTATATAATGAACTATGCGTATACAGTATGTCTGCATAAAGTGCAGTTACATAAGTTGAGCCTATCCGTACATCAGTAGGTCGTCAAGGCTAGGGCAAGTACTACGGGTTTTCAGACTACGGCGGAAGACTGGGAGTGAGCCTGCAGTTCTGATATGGGAAGCTATATGGGAAGTGCATTCCATAGTTTTGGAGCCAGAAGGGAGAAGAGTTTAGGACGTGTGGAGCGTTGTCCCCCAGGCTTCCGTTATTTGAGCCGAATGCGAACAAAAATAAAAACCTGCAAGTGCCGAGGCTAATCAATTGACTAATTGATGAGAAAAGCTGAAATTGTGCTCATTAAATAAACAAAAATAAACACATAAACCCAACAACTATGCCAACAAATATGGGAACTTAGGCATTTCAGCCCGATATACTTCATAATAATAATGAATAGCATCGCAAGATTGTACATCTGCTATTCCTGCCATTTTGGAAAGAAAGAAAATACATATTGAATCTTTTTTTATACAACAGATCTTTGATTTAATTTTGATTATATATATTTTTCAAAATGTTTGCTTATCATTTTTGAAAATGTGCACCTGAATCTGGTTAAGTGATCATGAGTGATTAAGTTAATATCCACTCATAAACTGCCCACGGACACGGACAGCGCCGTACATCCCAGAACTAATGACCCAGAAACCCATTCACCTCAACGCAGACAAAACCACCCAGACACACACCTTCTCCACGCATGGCTTGGCCCCGCCGTCACGCGGGTTTCCAATTATGTGGCTAAAAAGCGTGCACAATATACCCTTGACTCCCCCATGCAGCCCTATATACAGCTCCTCTCCCACCAAACAAAGGCAATTACTGTATCACCTCATCTCTCCACTTGACAGCACCCTAATCACAGTGCCGGGCCCCGCCCTAAGAACTCTGTTTTAACACAGATTAATGGCCATAACAAGGGCGCGCTGGCAGCTCCACACACCTCCTACCCGTATACCGGACACTAGTAGTTACTGTATTAATACCGCTGATGGAAGATGTAAAATCGTTGCTGTCGGGAGGAAACCACATAACTCCATTTTTTAGGTTTTTATATTTTTCCCCCATAAATCACTGCTAATGATACGTTTGTGTTGGTTAAAAGAAATCACACACGTGTGAAGTGAGGGACGCTAATATTAAAGTGTAACTCATGTTGCTATGATTAGGTGATGTAATGATGATGAAGGTAGGATGTAGGGCTTTTGAATACTGCTCTGAGGGCAGCTTAAATGCTGTACATACAACATTGTTAATTGCTGCTCTGAGGGCAGCTTTTGAATGCTGCTCTCAGGGCAGTATTAAGCATATACATAAACTGCCTATCATAATTTGCACCCCCTCTCTATCTAATTATTGCACAGTATTAGGATGTTGATATTAATTTTGTATTCATCCTTAGGGCCCAAAATCACACCTTTGAGAAAGCATGACTGTCTATTTCAAACACAAAGCGTTTTTTGACTGGGGAGTCATATTCTGACAGCAGCAACTGCCTGTCATAATTTCACCCCCCTCCCTATCTAGGTTTTAGACAGTATTGATATTGCGTGATTGATAGTACGTAATCTTGTATTCATCTTTAGGGCCTATCTTTAGTGTCTATTTCAAACGCGGGAGTCATACTATCATAATTTACACCCCCTATCTAATTATTGGACAGTATTAGGATGTCGATATTCATTCATCTTTACAAGTAAATATACCTCAATTGACCGATTTTCAAACTCATCTTCATAAATTATAATTGGACCTTGCCGAGTATTAGCAAGGTCCAGAAACTCATTAGCACAGTTAAGAAACTTTCCTACCATCATCATTGGGGACACCAAGCCAATAGAAACCTCATCATCAATAATAATGTAGTTTGAAACTTGCTTCAAACATAATATTGTCTACCAATGAAGTCACTCATAGGCCTCTATAGGTATCTGAACCGTCCACAGCCCACAGACATGGTATAGGCTATACCATCTTATAATTAGTCAGCATTTGTCAGGACCAATTATATAAATATGTGGTAGGAAAATATATGAAGTGCAGTAGCTGCATGGCTGCATGTACTTAGTTACTTTCCACCACTAATCACAGCGTCTTGTCCTGCCCTAAGAGCTGGTACTTTAACACAGATTAATGGCCATAATGAGGGCGTGCTGGCAGCTGGGCACACCTCCTGCCGGACAGGAACTGAGGAAGCATTGACCTCATGGGGAGTTATTAATACCTTCAGTACGGGAACCCCCTTTTGGGGTTATGTTATGCTTCAGCTATTGAAAAATAGCAGATCTACAAGCTCATAGCAAGGCACCGAGCACCGCGCTACGAGCTTGTAGGTCTGCTATTTTTGAAAATTCGTGAAAATGTGGTGTAAATCTTTGAATATATTCTTTCAGAGCGAACATCTTTGTTATAATTCTGGGGGTCCTTGGACATGAAAAAGGTTGAGCACCACTGACAAAGAAACATGGGTTCTTCAAAAGAAGAACTGTTAGGATTTAGAAGCCTTTTTTTTGTATCGACCTCGGTCCAAAATGGGTTAATACCGACAACATGCACGGGTCGGAGGACGGCGCCGGAACAACGTGATGCATCTGCCGGCAGAGAGGAAGCCTCGCGCCGCAGGTGGTGACTGGGGCTCCCCCCCTCGCTTAAGCATTAAGATCTCTAATTATGTTACTCTGTTAATTGTCGTCATTGTTCAACATGGTTCTGGTGGCCAGCCAGCAGAGGATGTAACAAGGGAGGGGGGGCGGGGAGGGGGGTCACGCAATGCCATCCCTGTTGTCACACAAGCTATCTATAAAGGGACTGATAGCGCGTGTGTGTGTGTGTGTGTGTGTGTGTCTGTTTGCAGAGAACTCCTGTAATGACACAAGGGGGCACAGCCGGATAGCGACTGAACAGGGCAGGTTTGGTGTAGTAGCCTACACACATTGACATGCACACGCACACACACACACACACACACACACACACACACACACACACACACACACACACACACACACACACACACACACACACACACACACACACACACACACACACACACACACACACACACACACACACACACACACACACACACACACACACACACACACACACACACACACACACACACACACGGATCCGATGGAAAAGAAGGTCTCTCTCACTGCAGGTAGGGGATTAGGGGACTATGCATAGAGAGATAAGGGACCTGTGTGTGTGTGTGTGTGTGTGTGTGTGTGTGCACGTGCGACTGTGCGCATGTGCGTGCATGTGTGCCTGCGAGAGACGCAATCAGCACCTGTCGAAGTCCCAATGCCACAGACACGTTTATTTCTGAAAACAACTTGTCCAATATTCATGATTCACTGTACAACATCCAAAGGGCATTCCGTAGGTACAAACACATGCGCATATGTTATGGCACCGTGGGCATTGCTAATGTAAATCTATAAATATGCTTTACAGTCCGTGTTGGAAAGCTAGTGCATTCTGGGAATTTCAGTGTTTTACTAATAAAACAGGTGACGGATGAAAAAGGCCACATACTATAACAACCACAATAGCTATTATAATTATTTACGGCAGACAATGAAGCAGTGTATAGTTAATGGTAAAGCATATGCAAACCACATTAACCACTCTCAGTCTCAACCTAGTGTTTCTGCATAGTCAGTGCAGATACTGTATCTGGTGTATTCTTCATTTTAGGGCTACTGTTGGTGTATATCTACTTTTACCCTCTCCATTTGCGCTGCCTCTGGCAATTGCATTTCCCCCAATCAACGATCAACAACTATCAACTGTCTGCCCATCCGTCCATCCGTCTGTCTCTATCTGTTATTATAGGCATAAATCTTTTAAAAAGAAAATCACAAATGTTGGAAAAAACAGTAAAAAATAGGGCTCATGTGGTTAAGAAGCTGAGACGGCATGCTGTTTGGATCATTGATAATTCATGTGATTCATGCAGGGAGGAGGAAAGAACCATCAGCCTTATCGACGTACTGTATTCTGAAGGACTACATTGTGCACATTTTTCCTGTATAAAGTTCTTCAAAATGCTTGTTGTTCTGGATGTAACACCCGTGAGTGTTGTTTGTCTGACAAACACAAATGCAAATGAGAGTTCTTTCGGTCAACCGAAGAAGACAAGCGTCAAGTTCTGCAGTTGCTTCCTGGGAAAATAAATAATACCACAACAGAGTTGTGAAGTCCTGCCACTTTCTGTTTGACATTTCCTGGAAGGGCTGCTGTTCAGTGTGCCTCGCGGTCTCATGTCTGACAGAATGTAAACCAGCCAACCGCATCGGGCCAAATGGGCTCCCTCGGAAAGGTCAGGAACTTCTCACAGCAGCCGACCAATCAGGGCCCAGATGCAGCTGTCGCAATTGGAGGAAACAGGGGGACCAGAACGATATAGCCGAGGGGTGGACACTTCCCAGAGCCGTGCAATTACAAACCCAGTGTGACTGTCGAAAGCTAATCTAGCCTCATAGAGTAAATGTATGGAAAAACATGCTAACGTCACATGGTGGGGCATGTAGACGAATGCTCGTCTATGATTAAACATGGTGATTTTAATGCATGTTCTCTGTGCCTGTAAACAGCTATAGACCTAATTAAGACATTATTATTCACATTCGTCCACCATAGAAGTCTACTCTTCCATTGCCTTTCCACCATTACATTCTACCTCTATCTTCTCACAGAATACTACAAAACGATGGATGGAACGCTTATTATAAAAATATATATAATTATGTATTCTTTATGTAAAAAGTCCATAAAAGTCCAATCTTGATTCATTTTCAAACACAGTAAGCCCTCATACATGAATGTGAATCATGATTTTTCAATTAATTGCAACTTTAACCCTTTTAAAACGGGAAAGCATGTGTCATTTTAGATTTTTGCGTTGGCTATTCAAAAATGGCAGATATACAAGCTTGTACATCTGACATTTTTTACATTTTATGTTCATACCTAGCAAATAACGTCCCATAGCTGGAGGGTATGAACATATTCGTACAAAGCAGAGAAAGAATGAATGGGTTACAGAGCACCCCCTCCTTCACCTGCTCTTCCCTGGCCAAGTCACCTTTGCTGAAGAACACAATTAAGGGTCACTTCTCAACATCAGCCTGTGTGTCCTACAGTATATAGACACGGAGACACACTCAGTTCAGCCATTAGTGGCTTCCCATGAAGGGCCAATCCCAACCTGTCAATTACTATCAATTGTCAAGCGAGGGCTCCTGATTGGCCATGACATCCTACACTACAGAGTATATCCATAGGAGGGGGGGGGGGGGGGGTAGCGGTCAGCGGTCAGTGGAGCACACCGTTCTTACAAGCCAGCAGCCAGAAGCAGACAAAATAACAGGATAATCGCTACATATTATCACTGGTATGTTCATCTCATCTGTAGAACTGTCAATAAATACAGTCAAACTGAGCTCTACGACTGGACATCCATCTGTCATGTTTCTGTGTGCACAAAATGTAATACAGTAATCAAATTAAAGTGTTCAGCAAATGAGGAACGTTCTCTCCGGTATCAGAAATGAATAGCTTTGACAGTGTCATTTTCAGTGCCTTTGAGTAACTATAATGATCACAGATTGTTGCCCTTTCTCTGCAATACAAGCCAAGAAATAATAAACATGAAACCCTGAAATGTACCCTGCTAGTAAAATGTGTAGATGCATCGGACACGTTGATATTCTTCAAACATCTTTGCCCCTCAGCAATACAGACACAATTTAAGAAACACATGTCATGCTGTCGATCTGAAAATATTCGTCAAAACAAAAACAGAAAGTCTGGTATTGGTATGAGTGCATATACATAATTCAGAACGTGTGTAAGGACATTGCCGGAATAATACATTTTAATATTTCTTATTTTTTTTGTACTTACTTCTACTTCACTACATCTCAAGACACTGAACCCCAAATTGCTCCCGATGTGCTGGTTGGTACCTTGCATGGCTTCCGCCGCAATCGGTGTATGAATGTGTGTGTGTGTGAATGGGTGAATGTAATGCACAATCTATGTAAAGCGCCTTGGATAAAGGCGCTATATAAATGCACCATTTATATATAAATGCACCATTTAGAGGCAAACATTGTACTTTTACTATACTGTCTCGACATCACAGTGTTTAAGTCTTCGATCCTTAGGTATGCGGTCAAGTGCAAGCCTGGCTCAGGGAGTAGGACGCCCCTGCCTTGCAGAGTCCCTAGGCACTTTGGACTTAACATCATGTCCTGTGTTTTCGAAATCATACAATTATTTGGAAACTTTAGTTACTTTGTCGATTTATATGACAAAACCTTCCATTACACAGAAGATCACAATGCACCTTGTAACCTTGTAGATTTTCATGCATTTTATTTGAATTCAGAATGGGACAATCTACATAAAGAGTTCTTTCTGCTTGTGTCATACTTTAAGTACTAGATATCAGTATTGCTACATGATTATGGGAGTGCTTTTTCCACCACTGGCAGCGAACGCTTTCAAAATTCAGAAAAGGTTTGTGAACCGCCACTCTGCACTGACCTATATCTGAAAGAAAGCATAAAATGGCCAACATAAATCTTAACAAAATATATAAATAAATGTCAAGTTCATTCAGCTCTCTTCAGTGCTTTGTGGTGTGGAAACTATCAACAGGCCAACAGGTATAAGCCCACTCAATGAGGTATGCACTGTTGATAAAAGCACTTAGTGCTAGGAGAGTTCAGCGCTCAGGGTGGAGGAGACTTGTTAAAAGATTTACTCTAACTCTGCCAGCGGCAGACGGAGTCATATTTACTTTTAATACTTTGCTGACTCTCGCCTCGGATTCAATAATATGGAAAGCATTATTTTGACGGGCTAATACAGTATCTATACCGTAGACGCATGCAAATTGCCTTCCTCAATGGGAAATCATTAACACCTGCCTGAGTCTACTGAGCTTGCCACAGTGTGACACCTCGGAGTGGCACGTCTTCAACAGCTCGGCACTGAGAATCAGGAAAACACAGTTCTATTTTTCTGCCAGAATGGCCGACACGTAGATCGATGCCATTGTGAGGATATCTGAAACAGCTCTGCTGTGGAGGAAACAACCACTAACATATCGGCATGCCATTTAGGATTGACGCAAGACCAAGAAATATCCTATATTTTGGATAATTTCACCACGGCAGAGTCTACTGTACCTGCCATAATATTGTCGCTGTCGGGCGGAAATCTTGTATCTCTGTAATAGTTCATATCTTTATTACATCTTTCATAAATTAATGTCTTATTTTATACTTTATTGTATGACAGTGTCACGTACAAGTAGGCCTACCGAATATAGCCGATCCATAAGGTCACAATGTGTGGCATCGTGGAAGGTAATGGTTTTGGAAAGACAAGGTTTCCAACAGACATCGATGGCACGGTATACACAGTAGTACTGAATACAATTATGTATTATTTAAAAGTAGCTATTTTCATCAGAGGTTGACCCACTGACGAGGCAGGCAGCATCTGTTGAGCCTACTTCCTAATCCCAAATATGACACTATGATAAATGTAGCACTCTTATGGCGCACGAGACGCTCGCTAGTGATAGCATACTCTGCACAAGTATGGCTTAAATCTCCCAGCTTCCTCTTTTCTTCTCCCTGGGGCCAAATTTACAAAAAGCGGGTCAACCCCCCCCAAACCCCCTCTGCACGAGCAGAATAGTCCCATTCATCTATCATAAAGCTTCCCAGAGGATTTCCCCCCGACGATGTAAATTGGGCTTCCCAAACACCCAGAGTTTAGGAAAAATGCATCTTGTGGCCAGCCACTCGACACCAACCCCACCCCTCCCTTCTCTCTTTTTTCCCCAGCCCCTCTTCCTTATCTGTCTGCTGCTTTATCTGCTTGCCAAGGTCAGACAGGCTCGAGGTGATCAGTCCTGATAAAGATGGGACGGGGAGGGGGGTGGACAGGGGGACAAGGGATGAAGGGGGAATATAGGAGACGAGGCCCAGCAGGTCAAGCAGGTTCTGTCCTGCTGTTGATGTCCTCTCCGAATGCTTGACAGATAGCAACGTGCCTGCACATCCAGGCTACCTCCCAGATGCACAGAATGTAATACGGTGTACATATGAAGTACGTATATATTTGTATAAATACATACGATGTTGCTTGCAACGCATTCCACTCACCTGGGAACTGCAGCAGGGGGATGTGATTTGCCACCGGCTGAGATTGCTGCACCCGAAGAGAAGAGAAGAGAAGAGAAGAGAAGAGAAGAGAAGAGAAGAGAAGAGAAGAGAAGAGAAGAGAAGAATAATTGTTATGAGAAATTGCAGAGGGAGAGTAGTCTGATTTATACTTGGTTCCGCTCTGTGCCGTGCACTGGAAATAGCAGATCTACAAGCTCACATGGCATCGCACCGGGATGCATTGTGAGCTTGTACACCCGTGTGCAACAGAGTATAAATCTAGCCCAAGAGATCTTATAACACCTGCACATTCCCACAGTTGGGCTCTGGGGAGAGATTGCCTCACCACAGAGACTACCTCATCTCTCGCCCTCTTCCCCCCCCCCCCTCTCTCTCTCAACAGGAAATGGATCAGGTTTATGAAAGCCCAAGGCCCAGATCCCTTCAATATCCTGACTGTGTTCTACACAGTACGTGATCTGGGGATTGGCTGATCCACCCCTGGGCTCCGGTGGGGGTGGGGCCGGGGCAATGAGTTGAGTGCGACATCTTATCATCCTCCTATTTATTCATCAATATCACTGTACATTCATTAAAATTCCATTAACAGGGCCGCCGCCTTTAGAAAAGAAAAAGGGAAAATTGTAAAACAACATTCTTCGTCAAAAGAGAAGTGACAAGCGAGAGTCGAGTCAAGCCTGAGAGAATGCCAGAGCAAAGACAATAAAGAAAAAGGCTCCCAATAACATATACACTCAGGCAAACACAAACAAACATATTTCTTTTTCTCCCTCAACCGATGGAGCGGGAGTTCTATTAAATAATTCAAACAGCTGTCCTATATGCCAATCAGAAATACTACAGCCATAAAAGCCATGTCTATAGTTGGCGCAGAGTGGAGGCCCTGCAGCAAATGAAGGCATTATTCTTGTTATCCTCCAGAGGGTGAAGCGCTGCGCCAGTATTTCTTCTTCATGCCCGCCGCCGCTGCTCGTCTATTTATTTCTTTATTTATCCTCCCGGAGC
Source organism: Protomyctophum bolini (assembly GCF_963924005.1). Classification (NCBI taxonomy): domain Eukaryota; kingdom Metazoa; phylum Chordata; class Actinopteri; order Myctophiformes; family Myctophidae; genus Protomyctophum; species Protomyctophum bolini. Next base: position 20,203,114 of record NC_137881.1, on the reverse strand, counting down.
AAGGAGAGATGTTTGGGTTTTGAAGCAGGAGGACATACATATACCGTATCTGTGTGTGTGTGTGTGTGTGTGTGTGTGGGGTGGGGTGTGGGGGACTGTCAGCCTACTTTATCCCCATTTGAATAGTGCCTCCCTGCTCGCTCCAAGGTGAAATGCACCACGTAGGAAACTGGGTTAGCGGAAACGGGCTGCGGATGGGAACTGTAAAGGAGGGCCTGGTGATGATACCAGAGGCAGGAGCACGCCGAGCCCCTCCACCTCTCATTCTCTATACTCACTTAAGCTATCTCCGCTGTTAAAGTAGAGGCTGAATTATTAATGCTTCATCCGGGGCGTCGTTACACTTTGAAGGTATACCTTTTTGTTTCAATATAGGAGAATGTGATGTGGTTATCAGTGAATTACGCTCCGTGCTTTGATCAGGGATTTTTATTTATAAACCTGAAACTCACCATTCACCGTTGATATTTCCTTTTAGTATTGCTTGGTTGTTTAAAATATCCACCCCCCAATTGCTTGACTAGCCAGATTGCAACCGCAGGTTACAAATGTGGCAACACTGACTCATAGTGAGTGATAGTTTTATAGCATTGGTTGGCCTAACACCAAACTAGCCATGCAGTCACAGAGACATCGTCCCTCCAGGCTAAGGGATGTGGAAGTTACACCACTGGCCAGCCAGTTTTCTCCACAGCTATGCTATTTTTATTATTGCACATCCATGGTTGAAACTCTTGGTTCCAGTCAGACTGAATTATCTATTAAACCGGCATGACCAAAACACAAACACAACATCTCTGACTGTTAAAAGATTAAAGATGGTGGTGAACTTCATTAGACCCCTTGGTGTGGTTATGTGCAATGATTTGTATCATTGATTTGTATTTTAGGGTTTCTTCCTAGAGGCTGAAACCTTGACAGTGAAAAAAAAAAAAAGACCTGTTATAGTGTTATAGAGACATCACAATATCACCCACTCCCCTAACCCCTCCCCCTTTATCATACAACAACAGCTGTTAGTGTAGCTTCAGTTCAGGTGGATCACCACCCACGAATATATTCGTAGCAGAACAGAATAGTTAATGAACTGGTGGGAATGTCCACATAAAAACAACATTTAACAAATACTGTAGGCCTTTGAAAAAAATCTTCCTACTAATACCTGATGATCATGTTTTTTTAGGATGGAAAAAAATCACGGAACTCCATCTTTAAGCTATACAATGAAGTTCAGCCTTTAACCAAATGGACACTAGCATCTCTAGTCTGTCATATAGGCAAACATTCAGCCAAAATAGCAGATTTGCAAGCTTGTTTAGGTCAGATTTTTTCAGGGAAGAGATTTGGTATGGTTGTGAAAAAGGAGACCAACCACTGACCCATAGAGACCTTGGTCAATGAAGTACAGTATATATATATATATATATATATGCTTTAAGTGGTTAAAAGGGCTCAGTAAATCAGGTTAATGTGGAGAGTTGGTAATGCACTGTATGAAGTAAATGGACTGGTAAATGGACCGCATTAATATTGCACTTTTTGTCACCTGACCACTCAAATATGCTTTAGAAGGTACTTGGTCTATACCCGTTCACAGTTCACACATGCACAGTGCAACGGTGGGACACCATTGTGCATTATGGGCTACAGTGCGGTGCACATTCACACACTGAGCCAGGCCAGGGACAGACCCATAGGATAAGAACATTCACACACTGAGCCAGGCCAGGGATAGACCCATAGGATAAGAACATTCACACACTGAGCCAGGCCAGGGACAGACCCAAATATAGGATAAGAACATTCACACACTGACCCAGGCCAGGGACAGACCCAAATATAGGATAAGAACATTCACACACTGACCCAGGCCAGGGACAGACCCAAATATAGGATAAGAACATTCACACACTGAGCCAGGCCAGACCCATATGATAAGAACATTCACACACTGAGCCAGGCCAGGGATATAGACCCATAGGATAAGAACATTCACACACTGAGCCAGGCCAGGGACAGACCCAAATATAGGATAAGAACATTCACACACTGAGCCAGGCCAGGGATAGACCCATATAGGATAAGAACATTCACACACTGAGCCAGGCCAGGGACAGACCCATATAGGATAAGAACATTCACACACTGAGCCAGGCCAGGGATAGACCCATATGATAAGAACATTCACACACTGAGCCAGGTCAGGGATATAGACCCATAGGATAAGAACATTCACACACTGAGCCAGGCCAGGGACAGACCCATATAGGATAAGAACCCTCAAGTTCTCAGACAGCCACTCTAACCCTAAGGACGGACGCATACTCCACTTTTAGGACCGGTGCGGTGGTTGCATGACTAGTGCTCGCTCTCTGTGTTTATACTAACCAGGTTAGGTTAGGTTTATCACCTAAAGACTGGAGTATGCGTCCCACTTAACCCTAAACTAAAACTGCTGTGCTTAAAGGTCGTGGAATGACCTGCAGTTCAGACTATAATTAGCCTTGAAAGTTCCTTTGAGAAGTTTCAAAAGGATCATCTTCAGTCCAACACTTGTACATGTTCGGGTGTGTACTTATTCTTTCCTGTTTTAAAATGTACATTGTGTATGTGCTCTGTGCACAATTTCTTGCGCCCGGTTAGTGAACCATTGCTGAGATTTGTTGTATACTTTGTAGGCTATATGTTTCTTGAGGTATGTAATGGATGTATTATTTGGCTGTTGTGTAATTTGACATGTACTGTACGATGTAGCATTGAAGTGTAATTTTGTTTCTGCCTCTTGGCCAGTTCCCACTTGAAAAAGAGACTCGGTCTCAAATGTGTTTTTACTGGTTAAATAAAAAAAGGTTACTATGACACAAGCACAAACGTGCCTGTGGGATTGAATCTGTGCCATACTTATATTTTAGGTCGGTGGCACAACATTCAGCCATTTCATTTTATTAGGTCACAACATATTATTCTATTCCCAGTCAACTGATTAATTATGAAGACATTATTATAGGTTGACGTTATAGGCCTATAGACTGTTGTATAGGCCTGCTGTGAAGGAACGCAGTTCAAATTTCCTGAGCAAAATTATAATAACAACAACCATAATCGATATAGCTAGGCTAAGGTTAGGACACACAGAATGGCAACATAGTCCTTATCCAAATTAAATCATAGCCTATCTATCTACACAGCTCAGGCATACAGGAATATTCTGACCAATATTACAAACAGCCCGAATATCAGGCCCATGCACCCGGCAGTATCTAATTCCAGTCCATTTATTTGAATATTTTTATTATACCCAACCCCGCCAGTGTCATCACGTAAATTCATAATGTATAGAATAGATGTATTGGGACACAGCAGATGGCAAGTGATGGAAATGATGACGAGATGGAGGTTGGTGGCATCGGAGCTGCTTAGCTGCCACATAGCAGGTATATGACAGAACAAGTCCTTGTCACATGCTCCGACTATATCATTATAGGAGCTCCATACGGTAATACAGGTACAGCGTGTCATATGTACGGCACATCACTGTGACTCAGCTGACAAATGAAAAAGTGGTAAGGAAGAACATTGAAGATGCTCGTGTTTCTAAAAGTTAAAAGAGCCTCCACTAATATTGGAGAGGGCCTCCAGCAGCATAGCAACGGAGCTATTTTTTCCACTCAATCTGGTCTACGCCAAAGCCGTCAGAATTAGACATTGGTCCATGACAGAAATACGTCGGTATTTGAAGTAAAGAATAATAATTTTCAATATGTGCAGACGACATGTCACAGCAAACTTGTTAGAATTTGACATTTATCGAGAGCCAGAAATATGTCAATATTTGATGAATGAAACCAACAGCCAAAACAAGTGCCTTACCTTACCTAAAATGACTGACCTTATAGAAAAAGTAATAAACAAACTGTGGCTAACCTTAACCAAAACAAGTGCCTATAATTAACCAAAATAACATTGGCTAACCTTAATCAATATAGCAGTGACAGGTGATTGTGTTATTCGTTTTTTTTGTACTTCACATTGACATTTTTTGGACTTCAAATTTTGACTCAAAATGTGAAGTACTAAGGGTACTAAAAAAAACACCCCACTGATTTGGAAGCTCTTGGAATCCCTCTCTGCTGATATATGAGCTCCCACTTATACGGCTGGGCAATAATGGAAAAGCAGGTTTTTTTCTTGGCAATTCTTTACATTTCTTATTCAAATAGATCAATTATATTTTTACAATCTACTAAATCGATTAGTCTGATTAACCACTTAACCCTGTCGATCTACAGTACAATCTCGCAGATCTGCTATTTTCACTTTTCTTTTGCAAAAGTTCCAAAAATAATCGTGATATTGATTTGAAGTCATGTAACCCAGCCCTGTACTCCCACATCTTGGTAAAAACCCAGGGACCTGTCTCCAAATTCTGCTAATGGACCATTTAACAACCACTCTCCCCACGCACCTTAAAACTGCAACCCACCCCCTTAACCATTGAACCCGCACCCAAATATCACATATCCACTTGGTTACCTTACTTAGATGATGTCACTGTCCAGGGACCTAGTGTGTCTGCGTGTTCATGTCTCTTTGTATGCCGTGCGTGTGTGCGTGCGTGCGTGCGTGCGTGAAGGCAGCCAAGGTCATTACTCATGGATAAGGCCCCCATGGCGTGCTCACGTTATCTCCTCTGCCTGGGGACTCCCCGGGGCAACCTCCGCAATTAGCCAACTTCCCCTCGCTATTCATCCAGGGTGACAACCAGCCCAACCGGTTGTGCCAAGACAGCCTGGGACCGGGAGCAGGCACAAGACAGCCTGGGACCGGGAGCAGGCACTAGGCCACCTCGCAGCGCTGCTAAAGATGGGTGGTGACAAAATACTAGCTTGAAAGACGATTGTCAGTCTCGATTATGCCGCCTCCGCAGTGCACAGAATGACATTGTTAAGTATAAGGGGGAAAAAGTATTATTAAAAGTTTGGGTTCAATTAGTCTGTGGTATGGAATAAAATAAAAGTAATTAGTTGAAGAGAATTGTCGGCAAACAACCAGTCAAAACCATAAAAGCAGAAATTCTTTAACAATCAAATCTCAGAACTGGAAGATGTAACTCATGAAATGTTTTGAAACAGCCAAAAAACACAAACCTCTTGCCCCCTCATTCCGTTCTGTATTTTTTGCACTGGAAGTTTTGCAAATTATTTTCAGTGTGAAAAGATATATAGCACTTCACTCTTCACCTGTCGTGTTTCATTCTGAACGAGTGTTTTTTTGTAATTGTTTTACAAGTGCTACTTTTAAACCTGCGGATGTGTCTAGTGTAGGCTACTGTACATGCACATGATGAGTGTCATATTGACCCTGCCAATGTTGCAGGCATTTCACAGGGGAACGCTAAAAGCATGGTGCATGTAGTACTGTATCTGGTTACCAGCTTGAGCTTGATGACTTTGTTACTGTCCACAGGATCTCTAGACATTGACAGCCCCCTATCAATCTCCATCGCGTACACAGCAATACTTCTGATCTGTACAATCACAGCCTGCTTGTCCACATTTGACACATTGATATACATCAGTTAGTTCTCTGATGTTCTCGCTCTGTCGGTCCCGTCCACAGGAATGTTGGAAACATTTAGGAGAAAACACACGTTATGAACCCAGTAGGTCTTCATCAGGTCTGAAATCCTTCCTACGTATTTTGGTTTGGCACACAGCATTTTTTGGTTGTGCGTGCTTCCTTCTGAATTCTGTTTCTAATGTTGGAATAATAAGTCTCTCTGCGCTTTAACTGCCGTGCCGCCTCAGGTGAAGGAGTCAATAAAGGTCGATCTACTCTACACTTATTTTCAGAAAACTGGTCGGAAGGATCAGGCTGTCCCGAAGAGATGATTAACTTTTGGGTCCAACATGAAAAAGGTAAAGGTCACAATCAAGTTCAAACATACATAATCGGCCATACTGCGCAGGAGAGTTTAGCGGAGAGACGTAGAACAAGAGATATTGGCAGCAGGGGCAAGCAGAGGTTTGCACCGCAGACATATTTTTGAAATATTACTTGAACTACTGTATACTATATAGACAGCCTTACTTGAGTCAGACCATTAACAGCTCATCTCCAACTACAGGAAACCAAAGAAATCCTTTCTAAACACGAGGGAATGTGGTCACGCCTCGTGATTGAAATCAGAACAAGGACATTATGGTATGCATTGTACTGTTTCAATGTACTAGTTCTGCAGTTCCTGCGAATAATCTCTGCAGACAACCACTCACTGATTGTAGCATTGTATTTCCCTGCTCTGGAAGCCGTTGACTCATCTCTGGTCTACGTTTATGCTTTACGTAAAGCACAATTGCATTTGTGTATATGAAGTATTCTATACAAATACACGTGCATTGCTTTTGAGGGAATGGTCGGAATTTCAATGGGGCCTTCAACGATTTACAATTCACACAAAGGAAACCGTGCAAAGTAGCAACGTGCTCACCGAGAGCAGTAAGGGCTTCACTGTCTTGCTGAAGGACACCTCGACACGAAACCAGTAGGAGCGGAGATCGAAACTTCTCCGAGGGACATTATTCGCCCTCTGCTTATGTGTGAGCATCAAATCCCCCGTTAGCAGGCTGATACATTGTTTGTTTGTCCTTTGTATGATATCGAAATAGGTCAAAATCGGTATCGGCAGATATGACCCTACAATAATCGGAGATCAGATATTGGTCATAATTTCATAATCGTGCACCCCTTTAGTCTAACTTGTAACAAAGTTTTAGAAATCAATTCAATTCAATTGATGAATCTTACCATAAAAAAAGATATATGGCAGTGTGTACTCACTATACCCCTTGATCAACTGCTTCTCATTTGAAGTGAGAAAAATAATAATTTCCCAAGTACTCCTTGCAACTCGCAACTGGCGGCCACATGCGGCCCCCACGATCACTTAATGTGTCCCCCGGGCTAATATCAGAATACTGATATAATTGATTTGTAAACATGCTTTAATTACTTCAGTCTAAATTAGTAGCTTAATGAGAAGTATTAAAATGTTATTATCTTTTTTACGTCCAATGTAGTTGTATTTAGTTTATAAAGGTAACATAACTATAGCCTAATTAAAGGCATTTGAAAGGCAGTTAAAAATGCAATAAAAATGTTACTTTTCAGGATTCCAATTGAAAAATAGCAAAGAATTATTCAGGATTTCAATTCAAATAATAGCAAAAATATCTACTGTACATGCATGGCGTGGTTTGAGCTTGCAGATTGGCTATTGTTTGCTACGACAGTAAAATACAATGTGGCCCTCTGGAGTGAGTGTGGAACAATAGTGACCCTCTCCATCGTCAAAGTTGGCCACCCCTGTTGTCACTGGCGGAACAACTTGGTACCGGGCCAGGGGGGTGACCGCACGATCGGGCCCCGCAGAACCTGACTCCCAAAGGGCAGGGGGGCAAGGGTCTCACAACAATGCAATGCATTCCGTGTCCATTCACCTTCAAATCGAAGTGCTATTAACAACCACAACAACACCATTGTAAATGTCTTTATGTACATGCCCAAGCAATCAGCGTCTCTTCGGACGGACACACACACACACACACACACACACACACACACACACACACACACACACACACACACACACACACACACACACACACACACAATGCTGATATTGTCTATCAGAACACCACATAAACTATTCTCAGACCTCTCACTGTATTACACAACTCCCTCTGCAGATTTGTACCGAGGTGACCATACAGAACACACCACTGTTCCCTATACAGTTCAGTTCACTTGATTGGCTATGCAGCCTAAGGCAAGGAGACAATTTCACTGGTAACAATTCCTCTATAAATGAGTGCACCTTAACTGCCCTCCACACTTGAAACAGTCACTGGTATTACAGTATATGCATCCCCATGCCCACTTAGACGTACAGTATCATGCCTACTTTACTATTCCCAAAATAATACTTTCTGGACACTTCCACTACAAAGCCTCATTGGACTGGAACAATCTCCCTCTTTCTCTCAGATCTGTTCTTTCTCTCCTGGCCACTTCAGGACATCCTTGTATTCACACCTCAAAACACTGCCTATACTACTGTTTATTTCTGACCGTTATACAAGTCACTGTACTGTAATCACAATTTATTTGTCTAAAAAGTTGGGGGGGGATGGTGGAGTGGGTGGGAGAGGATGAGCAAGCTAACTGTATCTGTACATACAGTATTGTGTACTGTGTACTGTAACTGCACTGTATTGTATGTAATGTTTTACGTGTGTATAGGACCCCCTCTAAAATCAGATGCTGCATCTCAAGGGGCTATCCCTCTCAATAAAATTCTGACCAAATTCTGCTGCCCTGATGTCTGAGGAGCACTTAAGTAATACCAAAGATAAGTCGAGAGTGGCCTGGCTGGCTATTAAATCCACACTTATCTTGACTCGGAGTTGCAGCCATTAAGTGTACTTTGTGCAGACCTCAGTGGCCTTGAGTAAAATGTCTCCTTCCTTTTTTTTTTATTATTTCAGGACACGCACTGAGCCAATTAGCTAATCATAATGGCGAGGCAGGTGGTGCACTAATACGAGATAATAACGCACCTTGGGCTTTCAGAGCCACCGTACTGCTCACGGCTTTTCAGCAACATTGCACAGTGCTGCAGCAGCCTAATTGGGTTATGGAACGGAGGGGGAGAGACGGTAGGAGGCAGCGACGGGGAGGAAACGGCACTGCGAGAGCTGGAACTTCTTGTTTCTTAATCAGAGGGATGAGAAGGACATTAGCTTTATCAAAGAAAGAGCACCGAAGACCGGAATGATTATTTGTTTTGTCGTACATAATGTATACTGTAGGTGGAATAAAAAAATAATAAAAAAAATCCCGCATGAAGACAAGAAAGGGATCATCGTCTAAGCAAGAAGAAAGGCTGAGAAGAAAGAACGTGGTGGTGACCATGCTTCATTGGTCCCTCCCCTGCCCGGTGCTTCTCCTGATTAGAAGTAAACAAGCAAACAAAGAACAGATTGCGTCGAACTCTGATGAGACGCCTCTCTTATATCTTCCATTTCATATCCAGCATATCCAGACAAAAAAAAAAAAAAGATGCGTAACTTGCTTTTGATCTCGGGGACCTCCCGCCACTCAGCCGCTGGCTCAGATTGATATAAAAGACTGATTCCATTAAAGCTCAACATCAAAAATTAATCTGAGGGTTCACCTTCAAACAGTCCCGAGTTGAAAAGGAGGATTTTACGATTTAGAAAAAGAAAAAAAGGTATGTTTATGAATAGCCTCCCCCAGCATTCGCCTGTGAGTTAATGTGCCTTTCACTGATGTTTCCAGAGCCCAGGAGAAATTCCACAATGGACAGATGCAGTCTCGTGTTTGTGGGAAACGAATCAATTCAATGTCTCAGTACCGATCATGCTTTTAACTTAAAGCACCGTGAATTAATGAAAGATGATTACAATGAACTACTTAATTAGAATAAAAAATAGGCCTAATTAACATATAATTTAATCGGCAGTCCATACATAAGCTTCTTCAGAAACTGTTAGGATTTAGAAGGCATTATTTTGTAGAATCAGCCTCCGGTCTTAATGGGTTCAACATGAATCAATGATCCTAATTTGACACGTATTATTGTCATAATACAATTTATTTTTGCCGGTGACATGAATACGCCATTCCAACAACCGGATACTGTGCTGTCTTACAGCCACCGCACCCCTCTCTCTCTCTCTCTCTGGTGTCACATTATGTACTGCCTGGCTTTGGATTGGACGGATGAAACAGGATAGTTGTTAACAATGATTTACGCAGGTCTTAAACCACTGGAAGAGCAGCTCAGCAATCAGCTCCCAGCTTCAGGGGGAAAAGCTGGCACTCTAAGGCTCATTTACAATTGCCTCCAGCATTCTGAATGGACCGGTTTCCCTTAGGTCCAAAGCCATGGCATGCACTGTGTTGTTGTGTTGACAATGTTTACAGCAGATTTGTGTGGCTGAAATGTTCCAGAAACTGCAAATTGTTTCCAAGATGTTTTGAAAATAGAAGATCTGCAACATGTTGCATCACGATGCCGTTGCGAGCTTGTAGATCGCTTATTTTCAAATAATATATAGGGTAAAGTGGTTAAACAGATGCCATGTCAACACCTGGGACCCCCGGGATCCGCCTCGAGGACCCCACTTTGAGAAGTACTGCAGTATATAGCAATAGCATTCGCATACATCTCGAGGTGCAAAGAGGGGCATTCAATGCCATGCAAGAAGATAACCATGACAAGCTAGTATCAGCATATGTCCTTGTCCTACAATTATACTGTTAAGCACCCAAAGTATTGTCATTTTGCCAATACTGACAGGTGGTCAGTTCGATAGCCACTGACTGGACTGACAACGAGATCCACTCACATCTTGTGACAGATAAAATGTGCTGCTCTGGAGGAGTGCAACAGTTTATTCTTTTTTTTTATGTTACTCGTTTCTCGATTATGCGATTAATCAGTGAGAAAATAATCGATAATTGCACACTCAGTGAAGCAGATGATAGTGGGATGACGCACACATTAATATCTCTGCTCCTCTAAGTGTCACGGCCGATCAAGAGCCCTGCCTGGACAGTTGATTATAAGTGACAGTTCAGGTTGGGTTGCTCTTTCCTGGACAGATGTTAAGGAAGAGCAGTCATTACGTCTGTCAGAGACGAGCACAGCGTGGCAGGCCTTCCATCAGCCTGTTTACTATCCGTCTGTTTGTTTGCTCCATGTTGCTCGTTTTATTAATGCTGAAATATGAATTGTGTGATGTCTGCATATTTGAGCTCCCTATAGCTGTCTCCCGGCTGTGATTACTGCTGAGGAGTGCTGTACAGTATAAAGCCTGAGTTATACTGTAACGCAGTAGTTGTGTGTGTGGGTGTCGTGCACCGGAAATAAGCTGATCCGCGAGCTTGTAGATCTGCTATTTCTGGTGTGCAACACCTACACACAACCAAGTATAAATGAGGGGTTACGTGTGCTTCTCTCGGAAGTTCAGCTGTCTCTGCCAGGCCGTATACTGAAAGTATAAATGGAACAAGAACGTCATCTCCATCGACAATACCTTTGCCAACAAGCATAATTCCATGTAGGATGGAAAGTACTGTGTAAGTATTACTGACACTCACAATCCACTTAGTTTGGATGTGTGCAGCGTGCACCGGTGCAAATGTTCCAGGGACACATGCTGTATGTAATATTATTTTTTCTTTCTTAAAAAAAAAAAGAAAAATATTCACATTTGAGATTATTATTATTATTATTAATTATTATTTTTGGTCCACGGTAGTAAATACAACGGGAGTTACAGTATGTCGAGCTGTTCGTCGCCGGCAAGATGCAATGTTTTGGCGACGAAGATTGACACAAGGTGACATTTCAGACGGCGCTATCAGAATACAGATCGCCACGTACTAATCTGGAAATAACATCTGACAAGCCAGGGATCTACAGGGCCGAGCAGTGGCTTGCTGCAGGGAGCGCCTCGTGTCTCAGCGAATGTTTCACAGTCACCGTGCAGAGACAACTCACACAGTCGAGAGTGTCAAAGGAAGTTTTTCTTTCATTACAAGCACCTCACGCCCAAGGATCACTGCACGACGTCAGCAATTCCTGGCAAACATTTAGCGCATCATCTCACGGGACTGCGGCGGGGTTCTTTCATTATTGTCACACCTCCGAAGGGCAGAACGTGTGTCTGTGTTCCTGCCCCAACCCGCACACCCACAACCCCACCCCTCCCTGTTTCTTTTTGACTGACACAGTGGTTATGAGCTATGATAGCTGCCAGGGCTCAGAGGAAGCATCCAAATGAACTGACTGAAGACACACCTCACACCAGATCCCACTGACAACCTTATTATACAAAAGACTTTATGTGGGGTGGATGATGATTATGTGGCCCAGAGAATCAATGTGATTGATGTGCCCGGCCGCTCACCACATAATTCCTCGCGTTAATCTGAGGAACGCGGTGTAGGTGTAGGTGTGTGCATTTGCATGTGTGTGGCCGTGAGTGTGAATTGAAGGGAAGGTTGTTATGTCTGCCACTTTTCAGAGATGTGGGGTAGCATTATACGGTAAGGCGCGTTCAGCGTGGTAATATTTGCATGGCTGTAAAACACTCGCTTGTTTCAATTTCATGGCCTTCGCGAAGCCATGACTCGGGTCCAGACGGGAGGAGAGGTATAGGCTCCAAAAGGCCTGTCTGATCTGCTTTGTACATATACATGGAGCTGTCGCTTGTCAAATGACCCGAGCCGGTTAAAATTAACTGTGAGAAATGAAAGCCATTGGACAATGATTTGTTGTTCCACTGACTGCATGCAGTAACTGTCTGGCCAAAGTGGTTGCAAGAAGTCTCTGCTGCTGATCAGGAGTTGGCAGTTACTTGCAGTATTTGTATTTTTTAATACTTTCACCCCCATTACATTTATATATATATATATATATATATATATATATATATATATATATATATATATTGTACTTTTGACTACACTACATTTCCAGGGAGATAAAAAGGTATACATTATGAACGAACTACTTCAACTGTATTCCTACTTACTGTATGTAAGTCTGTACTCGAAAACCGCCCGCCCGACTTCAAACTCGTATGGGTACAGTACTTCCGCTCACGGCCACCAGAGGGAGTGCCTGCATGCCCGGCACTTGGTCAGATAGGCTTTGTCCACAATCACGCACTGGCCTAGTAGTGAAAATAACAGATCACCATGAGTGATATTTTTGGAAAATCTTTAAAGGTCTACATTGTAATACAGTAATGCATTTCAATATAAAAATAAAATGTACTTGGTAATTATTTTCTACTTAAAGGTAGGGATGTCCCGATCACGTTATTTTAAGTTCCTGCTCCGATTCTTGATTTTAAGTATCTGCCAAAACCGATTTTTCCCAATCCGATTTATATTTTTATAGAACACATACTGTATGGCATGCCATAATTACAATATTGAGACAATATTCAGTCTAATGTCATGATATGGATATAATATTGATACCAGGGATGTCCTGATCACGGACAACCCTACTTAAAAAGGTATGGTTATTATTGGTCAAACCTGACCGAAATTAAAACAATGTCTTCTAAATCCTAAAAGTTTTCTGAAAAACCTCATCTTTGTAATTGTATGTCAGTGGTGGTCAATATTTCATGTCAAGGACCCCAACAATTATATGTAATTGGCCACAGAAAATGTGTAATTGGCCACTGAAAATGTGTTATTCCAGGAACCTCTCAGAAGCAAACCTTTTTCAATAGCTAAAGTGTAACATAATGCTTAAAACACCAAAAGGGGTGCCCGGCTTCCGGCCCAGAATGGGTTAAACCGAGCACTTTATTCGTTATTTTGGATAGTACTCTTAAACAGACAATTCACCAGAGAGCGCCCATTTATCAGCTTAAACTTTATAGTGTTCCAGTTTCAATGTTGTCTGCTCATTGCTTTGTTCCATCACTTCCAATTTCACGAGTTCTCTCCCCTGATTGGATAAAATTGCTATCTTGACCTGAAAATCCATGACGACGAGCGGCCCGGTCCCATGCATTATAGACGTTTCAGAAAGTATTTATTTAAAGACCTTGAAACCTCGGACAAAGCCAGCTCGGAACGCATGACAACAAACACAATGTTTTGGGCTGAACAAATCATTTAAAAAAAAGTGTTGTTTGGCCCAACAAATTGTGTTTGTTGTCATGAGTTGTCATGATCCGAGTTGGCTTTGTCCGATGCATGAAGTTACGTCTTAAATAAATACTTTCTGAAACGTCTATGGGAAAAAGAATATTGGAAATTGTCTGGGGTGGGACTGCGATGCTCTATAAGCTGACGATACAGAAAGACTCCTGTTACTGAATACACAAATACGTGCATGCGTCCGTGCGTACGTGTGTGCGTGAGTGTGTGCGTCTGCGCAACAGTGACGCTTGGTGGTCAACAAACGCTATTTCCGTACTCGGACGGACGGACAGTGGACACAGGGACATACATAATACGGACACACATTGCCGTCTATAGGAGTGGCTAGCAACACTCAAAAATGTGCCAGAGCAACCTTCACTTGTAGCCGAGTACAATATTTGCCCAGGTCTATACTTTGACTAGTGCAGGTTGAGTGCTTTATCCACCATTGAGAGTTGGCATGCACTGGGATGCATGCACTGGGATGCAGGCACTGGGCTGCAGGCACTGGGATGCAGGCACTGGGCTGCAGGCACTGGGATGCAGGCACTGGGATGCAGGCACTGGGCTGCAGGCACTGGGATGCAGGCACTGGGATGCAGGCACGTGCAAAGAGTGTTAGAGAGGCAGGGGCTGAAATCCCATAAGTGGGCACTTTTGGCCCAAAATAGCAGATCTCACTGTGACACCTTGAGAGCTTGTAGATCATCTATTTTCGGGGCGCATCACTGCACTCTTTTTCAAAATGCAAAATGCTGCGTTCAAGTTCAGGAGACTTCGGAAAACAAAACAATTTTTTCTCTTGAATGCTGCCTTCCGGTATGACATGGAAAGGAGTTGCATTTGCATTTCTTTCTCCATAGTAAATGCTGCATTCATGGTCTGGAGAGGGCAGTTGTTTGTTGTACAGACGGGTAAAAGGGCAGGGGGATGAAGCCCCCTTGATATCTATGTGTGCACGTCCCTGCTGGGCCACACATGCAGGGCTCAGATCAGTTGTGGTCTCCATTAAAAATGCAACACCAACTATAGGGCTGTACAATGTGTGCCTAATATGCTATTGATGGCTCATGTCAGGAACAAGGCATTTTATATGAACCAATAACTCGATAAGAGCATGTAGTCAAAGGATATACAGGCCCTGGAGGAATGTCTGTGGTCCTGGAAAAGCTCTCTCAAATCACTCATTGCATACGGTGCAGGTAAATTAATGTAAAGGACAATGCCAACGTCAAAACATTGTCTTCACATGCACTGTTGGAATATATCGTACATAAACATGGCTCATTGTCGGGTTAGTGGCTTTTGTTTTTGGTTGTGTATGTGTCTGCTTTATTTCTGATAGTGATATGAAAGGTGGTAGAGAGAGGGTGGATGGCATGCAGCAAAAGGCCTTTGGGTCAGGTTTGAACCCCATGCAGCTCTGCATTATTAGCCTATCCGGCGTTGCTCTGGCTGTTGCATTGACAACATCACACCACAAATGCGAGTGTGGCGAGTCTGAACAGACTGCAGAACAGATAATCACCACCACCTGTCCCTGTACAGACCACCTCCAGAACAGATAATCACCACCACCTGTCCCCTGTACAGACCACCTCCAGAACAGATAATCACCACCACCTGTCCCCTGTACAGACCACCTCCAGAACAGATAATCACCACCACCTGTCCCCTGTACAGACCACCTTCAGAGGCCGGCCTCTTCCAAGTAGGACCAGACTCATGCAGAGTACTATATTGTGCTGATATACTGTAGGTTCTGGTAACCATTATTGGCTGAGTTGTCTGGGTTTTTGTCGCGGATCCCCATATATGGGCGTGTGGCAACAGTCAAACTACCAGCTCGTACCTGACGATTGAGTAACGACTGAATGACAATGACTGAGTACGACATTGACTGTGACCATGAAATCATTTGAAAAGTCAGCAGGGTAAGTCTTTAGAATGTATTACATTTACCATGTGTCAATAAGATCAATTCATGATCATCGCCATCTTCATAATTAAGTAACGGCAGCAGGCTTGGTTTTGTGTAGCGCCCGTACTGAATTCCCCTCTCTAATGAAGCATCTGCATGTGTGGTGACGCGATGGCTCCCAACAGCAGCCTCATTTTCCATTATATTTTGGCTACCATATGTCCTTCACAACTGTTGCAAAGAATCTACACCCACCGAGGTAATGAAACATGCTCTTTCGGAAATTAACAGCAGACAGAAAGTGCCTACGGTAATAGCTGGGTCTGCTCATCATAACATTATCTATAACATCAATCTTAACATTGGCTCACTCATTATATACCGTTGTAGGCCAATGGATGCACTTATGGGGATCTTTTTCTAAACGCTGTGGCTGGAGAAGAAAGAAAGAAAGAAAGAAAGAAAGAAAGAAGCTGGTTGCGACGGCGAGCCAGAGAGAATATTGCAGGCAACTCTTGCAACACATGCCGCATATTTATCATCTCTGTCGGGTGGAAACCACACTGTCTAGTTTTCAGGATGCAATTATTATTATTAGGCCTATTATTATTTTAATAGAGCAGATCTACAAGCTCAAAATGCATTTCAAGCTTGCAGATCTGCCACTTTTCTGTGACGCTGTAGTATGATCAAGTAGGGTGTTAATTTACGACACACACACACACACACACACACACACGTCACACACACACACACACACACACACACACACACACACACACACACACACACACACACACACACACACACACACACACCGTTAGAATATGGAGATAAGAGGTTTATGCCCGGCAGCAACGGTATTCAGACGTTTCAGGGGGAGGGAGGGGGGTGGCTAGGCGGGGTGGCGGCGGGATAGGAGAGAGAAACAGGGGAGTTACTGTATATACTTTAAAGTTTATTAGGCCAGTGTGCAATAGCTGGCTGCTTGCTCAGGGAAATAGATGCCCCTAGGCTATATCCTACCACCATAGCTGCTCACAGGGAGATATTGGAAGAGAGTCTGAGACGCTGTGTGTGTGTGTGTGTGTGTGCGTGCGTGCGTGTGTGTGTGTGTGTGTGTGTGTGTGTGTGTGTGTGTGTGTGCGTGTGTGCATGTGTGACTGTGCGTGGGAGCAAGTGGTACCATTGGGAGGAGGTATGAGGGATCTAATGTTCGGGACAGGGCTACATTTACTGGGAAATCACGTACATGTGAATTAATGACCTTCCTTGTTATATTAGTGAATCAGGACCACACTTACTTCAACACACATAAAACCGTGACACCAAATCCATCAGCCCACTCAGTGAATTAGACGGGAAATCAACTGAGGCGCGAGTCATCCAAGTGTGTCAATTAGAGCACTGACAAGGACACTAAATGTGACGCATGTCCGTCAGATTAAAAACATGTTTTTTTTTTATTCCGCTTTTTAGACCCTACCACCACCTCCTAACCTACCCCCCGCCCGGCCCCCAAAATAATACACACACATTAATATTGTTGACTGTTCAGACACGCCTGACATTTTCTCTCATTTGCAACCGTGACAAATTAAAATAAATATGGCAGAATGGACCCAATTAAAGCATTTGTTTCTTAGAGGAATTTTCGTTCTGCTCATCTGTCTCCCTCTCTGTCTGCCAGCAAGCGTTTTACTTTTTTTTAAAAGGTCTCTCTCTCTCTCTCTCTCTCTCTCTCTCCCCTGACAGACAGACCACCTGTTTCCCCCAAGCCGTATTTTTACTCCACCACACGTTATGGGTGCAGCCACTGGACGCCTCATGAATAACCAGTGGTGGGAAAAGTACTCACATTCTTTACTTAAGTAAAAGTATCAATACTGCAATGTAGAAATGCTCTGTTACGAGTAAAAGTCTGGAATTCAATATTTACTTAAGTAAAAAGTCATTATGCAGAATGTCTCATTTCAATATGTATATATGTGTATTAAATGTTTTAAAAAATGCAGATCTACAAGCTCACAAAGTCACAATGCACGACACATTGTGAGCTTGTAGATCGGCTAAGACTCTTCTGCATGTCCTCTGGCTCCTAGAAAGTGGAACGAACTCCCTGTTGCATTTAGAACAGCAGACTGGCTCCCAAACAGTGAAACAAACAATTATATCATACAATTATAATTATTATAATATTATAATTATTATAATTATTATTTTTTATTCTTGAACCTTTTTTTAGGTTGACTGACTCACCAGGATCCTGGATGGCTTGATTCTAGACTTAGAATAATGGGTATAAATAGTTTTTGTAAATCTCTACATGGGAAAAATGAATGGCAGATTTTTCAGTGGTGCCAGAAAACCACGACCACTGCTATGCCGTATAGACCGATTCAGAAACGGGTCTCATGGTCGCAGGCAACGTATGTCCTGTAGGCGGAGACGACACATACGTATGCGGTGTAAACAGTCGGCTCTTCTACTACAGTACATTGAATGGGAAAGTGACTGATGTCAGTCTGCTCAAACGTTACTCTTTCACCTGCTTTTTACTAACACTAACTTTACAAAGATGCCCAGAACATCGGGATGAACCTGTGTATAGTTTATGGCTGCTCCAACAGTAGTGGCAACATTCAACTTTGGAGAGAAACGGAATGTGTATCTCTCAGGACCTTTCACTGCTGCGTCTCAACCTAGCCTCTATGGCTCTGGTCTCAGCCACCGCAGTGTATTTTTTGACATTCCGTTACTCTCCAAAGTTGAATGTTGCCACTACTGTTGGAGCATGTAGGCTATCTGCCTGTCTGTTTTCCTTGTATACCCATATGGAGATTTCTGTATGTAGTTGTATGGAGTTGAGTCATTGATGTCATTACTATGGTGTTTTAATGACATCAGGAGACCCCAATATATAGAGATTTTGTATGTTTTGGAGATCCCCCCAAGCTAGAATTCTAAGTAGACTTTGAAGTCCTAAGCCCATATATGGGCATATCAGTCAAGATTGAAGCTTCTGGTTAGGATCATTTAATATAACATAAAATTCCCATACAGGAGGGTCTTAGCCTGGTGTAACCACTCCCCCTACTGGACAACATTTGCATTCTTCCAGAAGGGAGAGTCTGGCGAGTGGTCTCTCTTGGGCAGAGTCGATGTACTCCGAACCAATTCTGGTCGGAGCGGGATCAACGCGAGACTTATGACATATTGAAGATGTGCCACAGCGCAAATGTAAACAACCTTAACAAGACTACAACTCCAAATTATTATGGAGATATGATATAACATTTTTTTTGTTTCCGGTTCATCGTTTCTGCTTGAGAGAGCCCAGATGCAGGCAGGAGGAGAGAACCTGTGAACTCAATACTGCAGCAATCTGGTGGAGTCAGGTTAGGAGGGGCTAGCGCCCCTCAAAAATCACTTTCACCACTTGAATGTTTGAAAATAGTCCATCATAACTTTGAGCTTGAAGAACATTTTGAAAAACCTTGAAAAAACAAATCATTTAATATTATTTTTATATATTTATTGCTTTTGACATTACAAAGAATAATCCAGTGGTCCCTTGGTCTAACATACATGTATGCAACATACAATTAGGCTAAAATACAATTACAGACAATACAATACATTATAGTAACTATGAATTAATCAATTATTTATACATTTTTAAGATTTCTAATCTAGTCTAAATGGGGATCCCCTGGTAGAAGATATTTTCAGAATCATTGGGTGCTGTGACCCAGATCGTTATTTATTCTCTCTCTCGTCAACATTGTTGTCTATCCTCTATGTTTCATACAAGGGGCCCTTTAGAGGTTGCTGAGGTCTTGTTGTTTTCAGACATGGGGCCCTGTAGAGGTCGCTGAGGTCTTGTTGTTTTCAGACATGGGGCCCTTTAGAGGTTGCTGAGGTCTTGTTTTCAGACATGGGGCCCTGTAGAGGTTGCTGAGGTCTTGTTTTCAGACATGGGGCCCTGTAGAGGTTGCTGAGGTCTTGTTTTCAGACATGGGGCCCTGTAGAGGTTGCTGAGGTCTTGTTTTCAGACATGGGGCCCTTTAGAGGTTGCTGAGGTCTTGTTTTCAGACATGGGGCCCTGTAGAGGTTGCTGAGGTCTTGTTGTTTTCAGACATGGGGCCCTTTAGAGGTTGAGAGGTTGAGAGTTCCTCCTCTTTGAGATGCAGCAGAGTGTCATGGTGGAAGCCACGGACAACACCTCCAGAGCCGTGACACCACCGATCACTGACAGAGTCAAAAACTTGTCCTCCTCAATCAGTTCCACCGCTCTGGGTCCCAGGAGGTTGGCCAGCTCCTCTGGGAACAGCAGGACGAACGCCACTCCGGCCGCCTGCGCCATGATGGCCATCAACGCCGTGACGGAGAACAGGAGGCGCAGACACCTGCTGTCTTTGACAGCGGCACAGCAGCCCAGGAGGCCGACGAGGACCAGGGCCGGCCCCGCGGCCATCAGCAGGTAGCTCAGGAACTGCTCCAGTTGCACATCCGCGATTCCCAGGATGGGGACGGAGGATGGAGATACCTTCACCCAGACACCTGCTACAAGGCCGGCAGCGCCTGCCACAAGGAGGATGAAACTGGAGACAAACATGAAGAATCTGGGGAGGAACTTCAAACATTCCATCTTGGCTTTGCTTGCTTTCTCTACTGAGGTGATGTTTTCAATGTGTACACAGCTTTTATCCCGTTGCTCTTGTCATCATGATGTCACGATGAGTCATCCAGCCATGTCCAAATATGGAGTCCATGTATTGTGTCAACAATGGCAACCATGACAACGTGGACTCCATGTATTGTGTCAACAATGGCAACCATGACAACGTGGACTCCATGTATTGTGTCAACAATGGTAACCATGGCAACCCGGATGTCATCAATGTGACGTGATATTACTGACATCATACAGTGGCCTAGACACATTTGGACACATGCCTGACAGAACTATATGGAGTTGTCTTTAGGCTATGTCTACCTGTGTCTCTTGTATGCCCATATATGGGGATCCATGTCAGGCATGGTCAAATGGAGCCAATGGAGTCTATTCCAGTATCAGGATTGTCCTGTACATATATGGGGATTTGCAGGTTTATGGTTTAGTATCCTTTCCCTTTCATGCCCATATATAGAGATATCTATATGACTGGCTGCCGAAGTTAGTGGGAGGGGCCTATTTTACAAAAAATGGCCCAAATCATGAACCAAACGTCCAATCCACCCCAAATTTTAATCACATGTTGTGGGTAATGGCATCAACACAGAGCCACAAGCAATTCCATTTCCATCCATAGGGGGCGCCGCAAATGCAAAAAAAATAACTGTTTGTTGCAAAAACATTATTTTTGGGGGATAAATCCCCTCCAAATTACTTACACATGATCACAAGGGTGGCTTGACATTGTAATTGGCTAGCCAAATCAGTGGGAGGTACTGTATAGCTACAATTATAATGCATACACAGACAATAAAATGAATTCTAGTATAATATATAGTATAATATAACAAGTAAGACGCGCAAACGCGGGAAGCGAACGCAACGTAGTTATACTTGTCGTTGGCATGTTCCAGCTTGTTGTGCATTCGAAGCAGGGCCTTGTCCACGTTCCTGCGTTCATCATGGCCCTTGGCTACGTCCAAATATGGAGTGTGTTGCATCAATCACAAACAAATCACTCAGCTCCATATATGGGCACAAAAGCGTGACACAAAGACAGACAGACAGACATGATCTGCTAGGTCTCATTGCGAACGCAGTGAGCACTTACTATGAGGGCCCTTTAGAGGTCGCTGAGGTCTTGTTGTTCTTGTAAATCTCATGTCTACGTGTCTCTTTTATGCCCATATATGGGGTTCCATGTCAGGCATGGTCAAATGGAGCCAATGGAGTCTATGCCAGTATCAGGATTGTTCTGTCCATATATGGGGTTTTGCAGGTTTATGGTTTTGTATCCTTTCCCTTTAGTGGGAGGGGCCTATTTTACAAAGAATGCCACAAATCATGAACGCAAGGGATGGCATCAACACAGAGCCAAAAGCAATCCCATTTTCATCCATAGGGGGCACCGCGATTGCGAAAAATGTAAGGAGACACAGATGAACCAAGATCTTTCAGTCCACAACAGCAGGGCCGGTTCTAGGCATAGGCGAACCAAGCGGTCGCTTGGGGCCTCAACCACTGAGGGGGCCTCGTCACAGGGAGAAGATTTTATTTTTTTATGTATCTCTTAATTTTGATCTCAAAGTGCACCGCATTTTCATGGCAAATTTACAATTTTTTCAAGAGTTTCAGTAACCTGTAGAGACACCAGGGTATTCACACTGGAGAACAACCATACCGCTGTAAACACTGTGGCAAGAGTTTACATCATTTACATCGTCTGAAGGCACACCAGTGTATCCACACTGGAGAAAGACCTTTCTATTGTAAGCACTGTGACAAGAGTTTCCATGAGATATGTA
The DNA here is from genome assembly GCF_963924005.1 of Protomyctophum bolini. Lineage (NCBI taxonomy): Eukaryota > Metazoa > Chordata > Actinopteri > Myctophiformes > Myctophidae > Protomyctophum > Protomyctophum bolini. Next base: position 20,180,949 of record NC_137881.1, on the reverse strand, counting down.
ATCTGAAGACACACCAACGTATCCACAAGGCACCTTGGCTGGTAATCCAGTCTGGCAGTGTGCCGCGGGTTCGACTCCTGATCCCGACGGCCTTTACTGCATGTCTTCCCCCCATCTCTCTCCCCATTTCCTGTCAGCCTATTGTCTGTCCCTCCATGAAGAAAATATAAAATAAAAGGCGAGAGCCACAAAAAATAAAAATAAATAAATAATAGAGTTTCAGTCGGTCAGATAACCCGAAGAGACACCAGTGTATTCATACTGGAGAAAAACCCATACCGCAAACAGTGTGACAAGCGTTGTGTAATTTGAAGAGACAAAAGCGAGAAAATTTACACAAACACAATTGGCCATGTTGGGAAGCTGGGTGGGGAGGGACATCTTTGTCACTGTACAGAGTCTGTACAGTGACAGCCATCAGCCATCAAGTCTGTACTACAGACTTGATGGCTGATTGAGGTGATGGGGCCAAAGGGACATAAAGGGTTTCACTTATCCACCACCTCGCTGTTACAACCTGAGGGTTCTATGCCAGGACACAAATTTTCACGCAAGCCCGACTAGTCTTCTCTGTAGCCGAATACTGTGCGTGTGCCCCATATACTTCATTGACTGGTGTCCTCCAGGTTCTATATAATCGGTACCCTCCTTTGTTCCCCGTATCCCAAATCTCTACCAAAAGGGGATCTGCAATCATGTTGCGAGACGGTAGATTGACTATTTTCGCCAAACCTCTGCCTATTATGACAAGCCCAGAATGACGGACGATATGTTGCTTAACACGTCTATCAAGGAGTAGCTTAAAATGCTAAACAATTTCAACAGGTTGGATATGGAGATGTGGAGACGACAGTGACTGAGGAAAGTCATCATTGTGATAGATGAATTATCCAGTTGTATCTTTGGTTTATTGACGAGCAGCATGGCCTGGCAGCCGGGAGGCCAGTTCAACATGGTTATGGATGTGATCTTCTTCTATAACCCAAACCCCGCAGAAATGCATAAACACCCCCAGAGTCAGCAATACTACAGCACAGTAAAATATCTGATATATGATCATCACACCACCACTAACGGAGATAAACATTCAGCATGGACCCAGGCCTAGCATTGTCAATGTTATGAGAGCAATGCATTTCTTATGTGCTGCTCCGCAGTCTTGTTGCGCGTAACATATGAGAAGAGAGTACAATCTCTTCAACCATCTGTCCGTCTGTGGAGCGCCGTAGAGGCCTCTCTGTCAAGCCAATTTGTTCTCTGCTTGCGACAGAAAGGCTGTAAAAGCAAAAAATATATGAATGGCGTGCCAGTGCGGCTGGAGCGAAGTGAACGGAGGCTTGACGGCATCAGCACATTCGCACCGGGCTGCTATCTCGCATCATGCCGCCATCTGATGACTCCGATATTGTGCTTTTCTCCATGAAATAAACATGGGGGGGATAGGGAGACTGGGTCAATATGCCAGGACGAGTGGTCCTAGATTCAATCACAGGCAAGAGGGGGGGAAAGCAGACAAGGGAGCCAGACTATACTGTAGCAAAGAGAAAAACAAAACCAGACTTTCTCCAGGCAACCTGAGGGCTATTATTCATCCCTCTCTGACCAAGCAGGTCTTACCAATACCAAAAAAAAAGCAGACCTTCAAGCAGAGAAAAAGTGTAGGAACTACAGAGAGCAGCTGTCTGGGCACATGAAGTTTCTCAGGTTGATCCCCACCTTGAAGTTTGATGCCTATAGGCACTTCTTTGTCAAAGTGTCCCTGGGCACGCTGTGGGTGCTGGCGGCGTGTTTCCTCCTCCGCATCATCAGTGCCCATACCCGAAGGCGGGGTTGGCTAAAGGGCCTTTCTGTGTGGAGTTTGCATGTTCTCCCCGTGTCCCCTAGGGTAGGTACCCTCACAAAAAACATGCAGTAATCCTGGTCACTAAACTGCCTCCCCCTGGGTTACAAAATCTTGGGATAAAAAATATATATATTTAAAAAAAAAGTGTACCTGGGCAAGACACTATACCCCTAACCGCTCATGATGGTTGGTGCCCGCATAGTTCATACTGTATGTCCCTTGGTGTGTGTGTGCGTGCGTAAGGATGAATGTAATGTAGTGCACATTGTGAATAAATGGATAAAAGCGCTATGTATGTAAATGCAGACCATTCAGGAGCCTTTTTATACAACTGTCTTTTTGTGCATGTCTACCTAAAGCCATTATACCATGAAAGATTATACACAGAAAGGTCATGTCTCCTATTCAAACAAAGCAGAATAAAAGTGTGCTTCTTTTTCTGCGAAAAGAGATGGTTTTGAAATGAAAATCTCACAGTGATCACTGAATTTCCTTATACTTCCCCAACGTTCCTTATTTCCCAGAGTCACGTGTTTAAGCTTTGTAATGGGGCGGATGTCTCCAGGCTTCTTTTTAGGGGAAAAAGTACCATCCCCAATGCTTGCAATTTTGTTCAGCAAAGTTAACCATGTTTTTTTCCCCCTGAATTTCACTTGAGAATGACATTGAGTTCCTCATTGCTAACTCTGAAGCAAAATAAATGGATGGATGGATGGATACTGTGTTTGCGCATTAGCAGCATGCTCATGTGAAATGGCTCAAGATCAATAAATCAGTCAGGTACAGTATGTGTAGTGTGTATAGGCCACCAGTAAGTGAACAAGGGGTGAAGTATTTATTCGTTCTATCACCAAGAAGAAAAAAAACCCACATATATAAATAGACTTAACGGACACAAATACATTTCACATCACTACGGTTGCCACGGGGTTACTACACTGTCAAAGTCACACTCAACAATCTGATTGGCCGCCAACCACACTATGTAGGCTATCTCTTGTCCAAAACTGTTACTTTTCAAGATTCAAATTCAAAAGTAGCAGATCGACCAGCTCAAAACGCGTCGCTTCTCACCATGTTTCGAGCTCGCCAGAACTGCTATGATGCTTTGATGTGATGCTGTAGTATGATCAAGTAGGAGCGTTCATTTAAGAACGTTTTAAAAGTTAGAATATGGAGATAATGTTTCTGCCCGACAGCAACGATATATAGATATAGACCATTATTGATGGTGAGGGAAACGCAGTTGTCATAGCAGCACTACTGCAGTCAGGATGAAACAGGTAAGTCTCGAATGCTTCCTGTGTCCGTGGTTTCAAATTAAAAGCCCTCCAGCATTTTCATACAATAACACATCCCTACTGGCCGGTATCCCGGGTCCGGCTTAACTAGGCTTGCATAGTTTTAGTTTTATTTAAATTCCACATCCACGGGGGAATTGTTGATTGAATATTCACAGGTATAGGTATAGTTTGTGCATGAGCAGAGACGGCGTGTTGTAATCCAAAAAACAAACAGACAGACAGACAGACAGACAGACAAACAGACAGACAGACAGACAGACAGACAGACAGACAGACAGACAGACAGACAGACAGACAGACAGACAGACAGACAGACAGACAGACAGACAGACAGACAGACAGACAGACAGACAGACAGACAGACAGACAGACAGACAGACAGACAGACAGACAGACAGACAGACAGACAGACAGACAGACAGACAGACAGACAGACAGACAGACAGACAGACAGACAGACAGACAGACAGACAGACAGACAGACAGACAGACAGACAGACAGACAGACAGACAGACAGACAGACAGACAGACAGACAGACAGACAGACAGACAGACAGACAGACAGACAGACAGACAGACAGACAGACAGACAGACAGACAGACAGACAGACAGACAGACAGACAGACAGACAGACAGACAGACAGACAGACAGACAGACAGACAGACAGACAGACAGACAGACAGACAGACAGACAGACAGACAGACAGACAGACAGACAGACAAACAGACAGACAGACAGACAGACAGAGTGAAAGCGAGAGAGTGAAAGCGAGAGAGTGAAAGCGAGAGAGGGGGGGGAAGAGAGGAAACTGCATGCCAAGCTTTGCAAAGCATCAGGGATGAAGCGTCACCTTCTTCATAAGATGATTATGTTGTTAAATGAGATATGGCAATACTGTTGTAAGCGCTTAATCCCGGGATCTCCAGCTGCCATGCAAATGTAGCAGATGTCAGTGGGCCGACACAAAGCCGAGGAATGAGCTGCCAAAAAAAATGTTTCCCATCCTCCTCCCGTTCCTTCTGGACTATTTAACAGATACATGTATAGCCTGGGAGTACCGAGTCTGCCGGAGACGTCTTTGTACTAGAGTTCTACATCTGCAATGGCTTCTGTGGCCAAACAGCAGAGTTAATATAATTCTTTAATTGTTAAAAAAAATGGACGGCACGTACTGCACTTACTGGGTTGGCACTCGGCTAAACATATAGTGCACACACGTTTTTATTTTCTTGCTCGGTGAAAGACACCATAAAAAAGAAAAAGCACAAATCTTTCACACAGCAGCAGCTGAGGCTCTATAAAGCTCAGGGAAAGTAATTTAAATGCTGGGGATGGGCTTTAACTTACAAACTTCTAAGACACCGCTCCTTTCTGAAGTTCTTCTTAGGCTATGCTAGCTGTGCCTTTTTGCACCGCTATACCCCTAGCCCGCGTCTATAGGCAGGTCAGGTCAGAGTCGGCAGAAGATTCTGTCGGAGGACACCCCCCCCCCCCCCCCAACTGATATCATGGAGGCGCACACGACGCGGCCACCACTCCAGCCCCATTAAATCAGATTGCGTGATAATTCTGTCTAATTTGCCATCAGTCTCACTAATTGCATCTGACCGTCTTTTCCAGAGAGTATTGCAATTGCCTTAAATTGGTTTAAGTGTCTGTAATGGGGTGAACTCGGTTAAGGAAAGGTAATATATGATTTGATTTCTTCCCCATTGTTTATTATGAGTTGCTCCTACAAGGGTAAAGAGTGACACACAGGGAATGCAGTGGTATTAATTGTAATTCATAATTGAGGTGCTCTCCGTGGCACGCAGGCGTCATGTATCCCATTTAGTCGGAACTGCCTCCTTAAGGAATTTAATCTAATGCTCAATATATCATTTAACGGTGGAAGTCTTCATTTAGAACGCTGCCCAAACAAATGCTGGGAGCTCACAAAATAATAGCTGGCTGTGCAATTGAGATCAAGCCTGTCAAATCAAAGTTGTCCTCGTCCATTTAATGCAAGGCTTTTGATTGCCGAGGGGACACTGGAGAAGTAGAAGAAGATTTCTTTAAACGCCCCTTTCCCTCTCCGTCGCCCTCTGTTCTTTTTTTCTTTGTGCTCATATTTGAGTTCTCTCAGGCTGACAGGTTGTCACAGATAATAAGCTTAATTCCCCATGTGGGACCAAAACTCACTTGCCTTGTAATTTCCCCTCATAATTCTATTCCCTTTTGAAGCCCTTGAATGTAGATTTGGCGCGATGTCATTAATAAGTGCAGTAAACCTGGATGATCCTAATGTGGCGGAATAGGATTCCATCACATCAACCGAAGTTGTCAATTAGGAGTGCAATATTTTGTGTTTTCTCTCGAGTCGAACATTGACACGGTCACCATAGTAATTTCCTCTGAGAACTCATTGCTTTTTTTGATCTCCTATTTTCCATAATCAAAGGCACCATTCAATCATTTCTCCACAGTATACCCATCATTTGCTAGCAAATGGGTGTTTTCCCCCTTCACTACAGTGCCATTCTATCATGATACTTTACGTGTAAATGTGTGTGCTATATGTAATGTGGTATTGTGCACATGATCACATGATCTCACTGCATCCCCTGCACCACATTTGTCCCAGTGGTGATGTGCCTAAACGCACCGCAGCGGTTTTGATGGACATTCTGCCTTGAGCTCCTTGTTCTCACCCCCTCCCTCTCCCACCGCCACCACCACTTCCCCTCTGCCAGCCTCTCTGCGTTCTCACTCCTCCTCCTCTCACGCTCGCATCAGCCTTTCAGCAATTCTACTCAGGGATCCCCAGCCCAACGGTGGGAGCCCGGATTTCTCACCTATTCCCCCGCTAAAGCCTGCGCCAGCCCTGGAGCTCCCGCGGCCCCGGAAAAATCACAGCTCTGTTGGCCAAGTGTGGCCGCTGTTTCGGCAGGATAAGTCGGCCAAGGGAATATTCTCTGAGCCCCCCTGAATGTAAACAGGGCACACTGGCACTGGCTGCCTGGGCTGTCTCTCGCCGCGAATGGCTGCTTCAGCATTCTCCACCTCATAAAGGCTGCGGCTGTGCTGTATGAAACCCCCCCCCCCCCCCCCCCCCCGCAAAAACACAATACAAGCTCTCCAAATTCACGTCATGGGCCAGGCCTTCCACACTCCAACACAGAATTGTCACAGTTGAGTTCATACTCATATGCTGTGCAAGTGGTGGATAATATATATATAATATATAATATAATTATAATATAATTCCAATGCTTGAGTCAAAGTATACTGTGTGTGTGTGTGTGTGTGTGTGTGTGTGTGTGTGTGTGTGTGTGTGTGTGTGTGTGTGTGTGTGTGTGTGTGTGTGCACGGCCGCTTTCAGAGAGACAAACTTGTATTCATTTGCAACCAAGCGAAGCCTTTCAACAAGGAAAGTACGATCATCTTTTCATCTTGATGTAACAACGTCCATTCAGATGTAGATGAACACTTTTTTGGGACTTAATTGCTTCTAAAGTACTGTCCATCTCAAATGAGGTGACACAGGCCCGATGACAGAAACATTCAACAGCTAGCTTCAAAGCTATACTTAAAAGTAAGAAGGAACAACAACATTTAAATATGGTGGAGTACAAAGTACAAAAATGTGTCTTTGAAATATAATTGAATAAAAAGTTGAAACAAAAAAACAACAATAGACAATAGTAGAGTAATTGAATGGGAGTCTTCTGTCTAGTTGATTTGAATCATACTTAAGGACAGTGACTACTTTGTGTCCATTGGTACAATGGTACAATGCCCCCCAAATTAAAGTTATATGAATTAGCCTAGGGTGACAGCCCGACAGGGTCCTAGGCCATTTCATTATGATTTTCATCTCTGGATTGGGACCCAATATTGTTTACAATATTTTACAACAGTAGCTACTTATATTTTGTTATTTAAAGCTGTGATTATTTATTTAAGAAGCACTGTTCTGAACCAATGTTCGCCTTGAAAAATAAATAAATAAATGTAATCCTTAACCTTTAAGCTAGAATAATTATGACCGGGGACTTCAAATCATTTTTTAATTGATGGCCTTCATGCCCTGGCACTTGGCCTTGTGCCCTCAAAAAGTTGACCACACTAAAGGCCAAGTGGCCTTGCCCCTAAAAGGATGAAATTCCAGGCCTGCTCTCATCAGTCTTTTTCAGCTGCATATTCAAACAATCAGAATCACCAATCAGCCAAAAAGGCTATAAAATAAAGCAGCAATCTCTCTTGACCTTTTAAATCAAATGTTTTCAAACAGTATAGCTATAACAAATCCATGCAGAGTAATATGAAATATGTGCAGTACAATCAGTACTATTTTAAAACCACAAACCAAGCTAGAAATCTTGGTGTTATCATGGATCTGAATTTCAAGCTCTACATTAACACAATTACAAAGTCATGCCTATACTATCACCTTAAGAAATATATCAAGGATTAAAAGACTTATGTCTCTCACTGAGAATTCTTTCCTAATCTTGCTGAGAGACTCTCAGCAAGATTAGGAAAGAATTATGCATTCATCTTCATAAGACTCAACTACGCTGTGTTTTTTTCAGGTCTCCCCACAAAAATGATCAGATATCAACGTCATGTTGCTTGAAATGACCACCAACTGTGTTATTGGTATACTGTAGACATGCACTAGTCTCTGAGATTCAGAGCAAGTTGTATGCCATTTGATTCCTCCCCACACACATTTCTGCCTCCCGGTGAGGAGCCCCCACCGGGAGGACATGGAGCCTTCGTCCTACCCCTCCCACCTAACACTCCCTGCTGACAGGGGCCGCCCGCCACAGTCTTGTACTTGAAAGGTGCTATAAAAATAAACCTAGTTGCAGTGTTGTTTTTTACAGCAAATTTAGATTTTAGTTTTAGTCATAATTATAGTCTTTTGAATAGTTTTCATTTAGTTTTAGTCACCTGGAATGTATTAGTGTTTGTATTTTCTATGTTGGCGGGCCGTGATGCCGTCGTAATGACAGATTTTACACTTACTGATCTACAAGCTCACAACGCACCGCGCAGCATGCGACCAAGTGTAAAATGACTTATACTGGATCTCTTGTTCACTAACATCCTTTCACTAACATTTTAGTCTATCGTTTTTATTTGTTGACAAACTTCTCAGTATATTTAGTCTTAGTTTTAGTCATCATAGCTTAGTTTCCAATTGGTTTCCATTAAAGTTTTCTCGTCAGTGAAAAAGAATGTTTTGTCACAGTATTAGTCGACGAAATCAACACAGCCTAGTTGCCTAGTATGGTTCTATAGTCTGCCAGCCAGCCAGGAGACCAATGTACACATTTAGGACCTACTACGACACATGGAGATGTGATGGATGCCTTAACACAATCAGCTCCGGGTACCGGGCAGATATATGGCAGCTTTTACTCTGAAAGCCGGGGGCTTCCGTTCCGTACAAAAACCAGGAGGCATAATGTTGCTTGCTTACCTTGCGATCACTACGATAAAGTCTCTCTATCTATATCTCTATTCTGGGCGAGAGGCATGTTGAAGTCAGAAATGAAGACAGAAGTATCAGCCATCTGGCCAAAACCACGGAGAGCTCCATAGATTATGCTCGGTGAGCCTTTATTTCTGATCCATAAACAGCTAGGGAAGTGAATGGCAGCGCGCATGCGCGAAAAGCAAGGAGTACATTGCAGAAGTATAGGCAAACCCCCCCCCCCCCCCAAAAAAGAAAGAATTCTGAATATATTTTTCTCCGTTTGATATCAATGAAAAAGCGTTAGGACGTGTACACACGTCGGTTGGATTAGCTACAGTATGACGTTTCCACACGTCGTGCGGTCTGAATGTGTTTTAATGAGGAGCCTTAATTTAGAGTCACCTGCAGGCTACTCCAGCCATTCCGCCCATAAGGCGGCAGCTATACACTTCCTTTCCAATGTTCTCTCCGCTCTCTGACAGAGGAAGGCCCAGGGAGAAGCGGGGAGATGGAATTGGATTTGAAGCTCTGAGGCAGGTAATAAAAAGCAACACTCCCACACACGAAGGAATGTGATTTCCCCAAGTACCCCTTGCAGACATGTTGAATTTCTTGCTGTAATGTATAGGCGGCCAGCCTATTCATAATGGAGAAGGCCCCGGTGAGTACACCAACACAAGCTTGTTTTCTCATTAAGAGTCCCTTTTCGGGTCAAAATTGCATCAGATTTTCTCCAGGCCTCGTGATTTTCATATATTTTTGTTTTAATTACACAGCCCAGCCAACTTGAAGCCTTGCAGGTTAAAACAAATGATGGTCGTTGCAGGTGGCTGGTGGTAAATATGAGACTTCCTAAACCCGAGTCTTGTATCCATCGTAGATTCCGTACTAAGCGATGATTTAATTTGATAGCTGACACTGATGCGTGTTTAAGGGACGTAGAGAACCGGGAGAGCAAGCAGTGAGACACATCTGACAGATCGGTCCTGAGTGATGTGTGCATCAGAGAGGTACAGTTGATTAACAGACAATGCCGCTGATGGAATACAACGCGTGAGCGGCAACCACAGTCGACGTGATATACAGCATATTCAGCACAGTGACAAGACGTGTATACGCAGCTGTGGGGACATTGAAAGATATAGAGAGAGAAAGAAAGCAGGAGAGAGAGGACGGTGGCGGTGGTGGGTAAAAATAAATGTAAGGAGACATGGCTGAGCATTGCAAAACGATAAAGAACCACAACAACCAACGGCTTCATTTTGGGAATCCGTGGGGCCTATAGATAACACTTCAGCATTTTCTCCGGCGATCGGATCTGTCTTGTGCTCTGTGCTGCTGTCACATGCGTGCACAGTGTTATTTACGTCACTTCGGTGGCCTCTTCATCTTCTCCGCCTACACGTTTCAAAGAGCGCCCTACCCAACCCCCCACCCCCCGCTGGTGATTCATGTATATAATCAGCTATAGAGTCCATCAGCCTCTTGTGGAAAAAAAAATAGACGCAAATCGATAAGACGCTCAGCCATGGCGTTTTTATTTTATTTTCCTACACATAGGCAGGAGAGCCCCTGGTGAACTGGTGGTCCCCAAACCTTGCCATGCCCATTGCCCACATATAGCTATAGCTTTCTGGATGCAACCCTCTGTTGCCAAATGTGTTTTTTGTGCTAGTTTCTAATATTATATATATATATATATAATATATATATATATATATATATATATATAATAGATTATATAATTATTTTCCCCGTTGTTTCCTTTCCTATCTAATTGGCCCCTTGGCGCCCCCTGGGGTCATGGACCCACACTTTGGGAGGTGCAGGGATGGTAAATAGAAGACCTTTGCTTTGCACAATAGAATAGTCAGACGAAATATATAAAAGATTTAGTTACAAACAAAAAAAATGCCTGGAATTCTGTGTTGAACAGGGCCAGCAGCAGGTGGTGTCAGTCCTGGCTATATAAGCTCGACCGTGCGGAACAGCAGCAACATTTCAATTTCCCCTTCAGTTGTTCCAGGGCGGTGTCCGGAGAGTCTGCATGCTGCACAGTGCACACTGGCCCGGGCTCTACCTGTCTATCCTATCCAGGCCACGGGAGCAGTAGGGACGGCCCTGGGCTAACAGCTAAAGCCTCGCGCCTGCCTATGTCAGCCATGGTGACACTGATCCGTCTCCCCTGCGCCACTGCGGAGCCTAAATAAAGTAACTCCGGCCAGCACCGGTGGAACAAGCCAATGCCTTTTCAATTCCTGTCGCCACAGAGATTTTCTCTTGCTATCCAAAACCCCTGCTGTCAGTTTCATTTTCCCTGAGTGCCCCCAAAAAATAAAACGACTGTCTTTTTCTTTTTTTTGACACAGTGAGAACTTTTGCCCGTGCCACATTTTGAGGTGAAAGCAGCAAAGTACAGAGCCACTCCTCTGAACTAATACTTCGTGCAGACATTTGCTGAGGAAAAACGTCATTAGTTTATTTTAATGTGCCGCGTTGGGGGCTGAGTGACACTAATGGGAGGGTGCGTAAAAAATGGTGTCAATCTTGGCACCCATGATGCTTCAGTGAACAGCACATTAGTGTTTAAAATATATCAGGTCTCTAAGTACGCCTGCCTCTCTCGTGAGCCTGTATGGGGGAGGGGGGGCAGGCAGGAGGGACGGAGGCAGGCGGCAGGGAGGGAGGGCCGGCCCGTAGAGGTAATTCCAAAATAATGTGTCTCAGTATTTATAATGTTTCGGAGCAGACAACCTTGAGCACGGGCAGCAGGCGACATCTCAATCCTTCCAGCAGCCTCAACCCCATTGCCATCTCCCGTGTCTTCCGGGGGACGTGCCAGATAGATTATTATATTCATTTTATCAAGTTATACCTGACCATACATCCCGCCCCCACCCCTCTGAGCCTCACTAGAACAGGATACTGACCACACCTCCCACCCCCACCCCTCAGAGCCTCACTAGAACAGTTATACCTGACCATACATCCACCCCCACCCCTCGGAGCCTCACTAGAACAGGATACTGCCTAACGAGCCAGTATTACGAGTAAGACGCGCGAACGCGGGAAGCGAGCGCACTCAGCTCCATATATGGGCACAAAAGGGGCCAGGTCCACAACAAACAAATCACTGGCCCCTTTTGTGCCCATATATGGAGCTGAGTGGACCTGGCCCCTTTTGTGCCCATATATGGAGCTGAGTGATTGCTGATGAAACACACTCCATATTTGGATAGCGGGACAGACAGACAGACAGACAGACAGACAGACAGACACGCACACACAGACATGATCTGCTAGGTCTCATAGTAAGTGCTCACTGCATTCGCAATTATACTTCTGGCAGTCTTCCGGGTGCTTCAAAACTGGGGGAGGAGGGGGGGTACTTAGTTACTTTCCACCACTGAGCCTCACTCTGGTCGACAGGTGACGACGCGTGCGTGCGTGCGTGCGTGCCGTGTCTTTATGTGTGTGTTCATGTATAGCTCTCATACCTGCTCATACTTGGACTCCTTCAGGCTGTGGCTGGTGATCAGGTCATGGTTCTTCAGGAGGTTTTTCTCTTGCAAGGCAGCACTGCAGAGTTTAGTTTTCTGTGAAGGAAAGAGAGACGGAATTGATTATTATTATTACGAGTAAGACGCGCGAACGCGGGAAGCGAACGCACTCAGCTCCATATATGGGCACAAAAGGGGCCAGGTCCACAACAAACAAATCACTGGCCCCTTTTGTGCCCATATATGGAGCTGAGTGGACCTGGCCCCTTTTGTGCCCATATATGGAGCTGAGTGATTGCTGATGCAACACACTCCATATTTGGATAGCGGGACAGACAGACAGACAGACAGACACACACACACACACACACACACAGACACACAGACATGATCTGCTAGGTCTCATAGTAAGTGCTCACTGCGTTCGCAATCAACCCAGTATATTTCCGTCCAGCATTATGAATACTATGAATGTGCTGTGAACCTGCATCACGTCACGCCTCCATATGCGGTCACGCCTCGTGACATCACACCTCCATATATGGTCACGCCTCGTGACATCACGCCTTGTGACACATCACGCCACTATATGGCCATCCCCATATATGAAGATCATGACACTGACCTCATCTAACCCTGGATACATGGAAAAAACTGGATCATCACCTAGATCTGAATATATGGAGCCGGCCAGCAACTCTAGATCTGACCTCAAACCCTTAGATCTCCATATGGAGCTGGCCTGTTCTGACATTCCATTCCATTATGTTGACCATTCCCCACTCGTCCTTCCTGTTCTGACATTCCATATGTTGATCTCACCTCATCATATATGGCCAGCACAGAATTCATTCCATATGTTGATCTGACCCCCCATGCCAAAGCGCCAGCGCTCGCCCAGCAGTCTGCCGTCACCCAGGCGGATGCGTGCCCTTTAGGGCGAGGTCACCTCTCGCCCTCAGGGCGTCTTACTGGTTATTATCTTGTTATTATATTGTTGATGTAGCACAGTCTTACAGAACGTGCCACACCAATGTTCCGCTGCTTTTACCTGCATAGGTGAGTGGCAAATGAAATACTCGCATCGGCTTTTCTCAGCAAACGTTCTATAATATATCCCCCGAATGTCCGGTTTTTATTATGACATGCCCGGAAAGGGGAATGCTATAGGGTTCATGTGGTTGGAATGGGGAATGCTATAGGGTTCATGTGGTTGGAATGGGGAATGCTATAGGGTTCATGTGGTTGGAATGGGGAATGCTATAGGGTTCATGTGGTTGAAAAGGGGAATGCTATAGGGTTCATGTGGTTGGAATGGGGAATGCTATAGGGTTCATGTGGTTGAAAAGCAGTAATCCTGGTCCAGTCCATTGCGAATGGTTGGTGGTAACAGGCCGTGGTGTATAAATAATCCACCCTGGGGAGCTTTGCTTTTGAACCATTTGATTCCCCTATAGCGAACACACACACACACACACACACACACACACATACTGTCATTGCAAACCACTGACCACAGACGGAGAGAGGAAAATAAGCGATGGACTCAAAACATGTAATAACTGCCCGGTGTGACAGGGGTCAAGTGACTCCTCTCCATCCTCTGTCAAGACAATTTGATACGAAACGACAGAAAGGGAGTCATTTTACCACTTGACATTATTGCAAAATAAGCGCCCTCGCTCCCCTGTGGACGACACGCTATCTGTCAGAGGTCGGACTCACCGAGGTCATACTCGGGGAGGAATCCTTTGACAACATGAACGTAGCAGCTGAGAACCTCCAAGTCATTTTATAATCACCAGAAATAAGCTATTCTAATCTTACATTTACTGGGGCAATATATGGGAGAAGATTTTCGTTTTAGCACAAGGTGACTCATCACTAGTAGCAGCTGAATTAAAAGGAAGTATATGTGAGACTCTCTGTATATAACTTGATGAAAGTGACAAGCCATACAAATTGAACACAAGGAGTGAATTAATAATTCACGGCCCACAGAATCCTTGGTGAGATAGAGGCGGGAAAAAATGAGAAATGTGTCTGCCAAGTTCTCCCTCTTTGCAGGTTTCATAAAAATATGGGACACAGAGATTCACGTTTGGACGTTCTGTGTGTGCTTCTGCTAAATAATCTCATTCCATGTGTACCGACTTGCGATGTAAATTGAACACAGAGATGCAATTCCATAATTTGCATGCAGCACAGAACCAATGTACTGTACATGGCATTTAAAACTGGAAAAAAATCATGTGCAGCCATCCAATTAATTTTCAACTAAACAAGACAAACAGTTCTGAGTTTACTAAGGAGGACATAAACCATTACCACTATAATTTCAGTCAGCCAATCATACTTCTGTGCCTGATTTGCAAATACTTGGCCTGCAAATCACCTGGTCATCAGAACGTCTGCAGTCTAACTGGCTCTCTCAACAAATGCAAGGCCAAGGCTGGCAAATATTTAAAAAAAAATCACACCCATGTGAAGTGAGGGGCGCTCTTATCATCATACATCATCTCATTCCGGCCAAACACAATTTTCATCCTCACTTTTGTCTTCAATGTTTGTGTGTACGCAATGTAAAAGATGGCCATTCAATGTTTGTGCCGGGACAAACACTCAAAACTGGCCATTCATTATCAATGGCATTTAATGTTTGAGGTTTCAGCATGACTTGGAATGCACAAAATGCTTTTGGATTTTTGCAATTTGCACCAGGGTGCTTTTATACAAGTGCAGATTCCAACCTGAATAGTAACACACCCACTTTGGTTCCCACTTCAGGGCAAGAAGTAGTCATTTTTTGTTCCAGTTCCGAACCAATTTCTAGGGATCTGAACCAAAATGAGACAGGGAAATAAAGAGAAAGAACGGAAGCAGCCGAACCCCGGGGGAAAAGGGGCTTCAGTGTGCACGCGTTAAGGCCAATCTGCTGCTTCTCAGTCATCTAGGCCTCAGATTGTTTGATCACCCCTCTGAGGCCCTTGGTGTGTCAGTATGACCGAGGGGTTAATAACCCAATCTTCTGTGATAAAACCCCCATGGGTGATTCACAAGTGGTGGCTTGACCTTTGCAATCTCTTTGTGGACTATAACTGAATTGACTTGTTTATTATTTCCCCCCCCCCCCTTCCCATGCATCTCCCTCCCACTGCTGCCTCTAACTCTCTCTTCCGTCCATGCTTTTATTTTATTATTATTTTTTGTCTTGGCCTGCGGTGGGGTTTATGGTAATGTCCTTCGCTGAGTGGTGCCCTGTGTATAGACCAATTCTTTGTTTACAAAGATTGAGACTGCGGTCGCACGGGTGACTGTTTCATGTAATCAATTCCCAACAGATCTCCAAACCTGTTGTTTTGGGGAGCGCTGGTTTCAGTCCATTCAACCTCCTCTTGTGAGTTGGATAGTGAGACATTAATTACTTAATTGGGCAACCATATTGCACACAGAGAACAGCTGATATTATTATATATATTAGCAGCACTGGCCTGGGAATGCACAGGATGTGGCGGTGCCCCCTCTAGGGGTTGGAACCCAAGCCCCCAGGGAGGCTCTCCAGCGTTGAAGCACGTGGCCCTACTGGTCAGAGTTGAGAATGCAGGCGGGCCCCTGCATTTTGCCTGAGGAAACCCCATGCAGCTTGGGTTTAACAATGAGCGCTCGGTTGCACTTCTGCATTTGGTGCGGCATTTTGGACACTTACGGTGTCCAAATGCCGAAGAAGACCGTGCTTCCGGGTGCTTCAAAACGCCACTGAGCAACTTCCATCGAAATGAATAGGACGTGGGCGGGGCTGTTGCTCCGGTTCGCTCTCTATCCTTTTA
Source organism: Protomyctophum bolini (assembly GCF_963924005.1). Classification (NCBI taxonomy): domain Eukaryota; kingdom Metazoa; phylum Chordata; class Actinopteri; order Myctophiformes; family Myctophidae; genus Protomyctophum; species Protomyctophum bolini. Next base: position 20,165,004 of record NC_137881.1, on the reverse strand, counting down.
TTACTCTATGGTTGGAACAACATGTGGCTGTGAGTGTCCTTCTGATGGCCAAGGAACCAGAGTATGAGTATAACCCCCCCTTCACACCAGTGTTGCTTTTGGCAGCACATTTACATTTTAGTCCCTTTATAGTTTTCATTTAGAAGCTCACAACGCGTCGCTTTTCAGCATGCAACCAAAAGAAATAATGTAAAATGACTTGTGTCTTTTACTTACCAGGTATACTGGATTGCTTGTCCACTAGTCCCTTCCTAACATTTTTGTCTAGTTTTTATTTGTTGATGAAATCGTCAGTGTATTTAGTCTTAGTTTTAGTCATCGTAGCTTCGTTTTCATTTAGTTTCCACTTAGTGTTAGTCAGTGAAAAAAGGCAGTCGACGAACATTTTTCATTATAGCATTAGATGAAATCAACACTGCTTCAGACACACCAACACCACCACCCTTCTCCCTCTCAGTGTATCACTCACACACTAATATGTTCTACAACCCTGAGGACATGCTGCTAGGCAAGCCTGCGTACATGCTGACTGATGTGTGCATTATGTATACATGCAGCATTGCACTCAGTGGCACTCACCTGATAAGCTTCAACTATCTACCATTACCGGATGCCGGGCAAATGAGACGATCAATATACTGCAACTGTGTTTCGCCTTTTAGTTTATTTTAAAAATCAGATTCTCTATCGGAAAATTATGCATGTCTAAATGAATGCTGCTGACATGCATTTGGGTAAATCCTTCCAACACGTAATCGTAACCCCCTCTAATTGGTTTAATGTACAGTGAAATAGGGTCGGCTGTCTCCTTTTCAACATAAACTGCAGGCAGATCTTGCGTCTCTCAGCGGAATGCCTGTCGAGTTCAGTTAAAAGCTTAGGTAGACTGAACAAAAAGGATCCACTAAGCTGAAAATCAAATCTGAAGCAGGCTGGAAGCAAACTGCTCTTTAATAACTAAATGATGCATGAACTCCCACTATGGCATAAAAAGTCCATTGCAGGGGTTGGGGAGGACGGAGGTGTTTTGCACTAAAGTAAATCCATTACCGGTATCTCACACAGCACACAGTTAATTCTTGAAATATTAAACCACAGGGATCCTCTATTCTCACAAAAGGTGAACTTTCAGCAAAAAAAAAGGCAAACATTTATTGAAAATAGCCGATCTATTCAGAGAAAATAAATAGGCAAACATTTGGTGAAAATAGCCGATCTACAAGCTTACAACGTGCGTTGCGACCAACAAAGTATATACTGTACACGTCATTCCTTGGCCACACCCAGGGAGCATGCCCTCATATATGCCGAGTTGCCAACCAATGTTCAGGTTAAGGGTTGTTTGTGGTGCTTTTTGATGTTACAGTTAAATATAGAATAAAGCTCTGTAGTGTTCCGTATTGATCAGCAGTAGCCTACAGTATAAGTAACTAACTAGCCTATATACATCATGCAGAAAAGAGGCGAGACGTCGCCTCCTCTGGGTGATAGTTGAAAGAGTCCTCTGACTGTAGGGTTTAAGTGCGCCGTTCAAAAATAGCCAATATATTATTGCGTTGTGTCTTGGCAGCAAATTTCAGTTTTAGTTTTGGTCATAGTCTCTTCGCTTTGAATAGTTTTCATTTAGTTTTAGTCAGCTGGAATGTTTTAGTGTTAAGACTAAATATCATAAGATTTTAGTTGACTAAATCTAGAGTTGATTTAGTCGACTAAAAGGTATTTTGGTGGGACTTGCCGTCGTAATAATCGATTTTACACTTTCTGAAAATAGCCGATCTACAAGCTCACAGCCGATCTACAAGCTCACAACGCTTTCCACTGCGACACGTTGTGAACTTGTAGATCGGCTATTTTCAGCATGCCACCAAGTGTAAATGTTGACTTGTCTTTTACTTATATCGGATCTCTCCACTAGTCCCTTCCTAACATTTTAGTCTAGTCTTTCTATTTATGTAGTTTTTGTCAGTGACAAAAGGTAGTCGACGGACATTTTTCGTCATAGCATTAGTCGACGATATCAACACTGGTTCAGCATTATCCTCGTCCTCCAGTGCACTCAGTCGTATTTAGGGAGAGCGGTAGAGAGGGGTGGGGGAGGAGGGGTATGGGCTCACATGCTTGGAGGAGCAGGAAAATTGCTTGCTGGAAAAGGAAAAAAAAGTCGACCTTGCAACCTCTTGTAGTTTGAGAACGGTAACTAATGAAGCAAGGCCTACATCAATAAGGAGACGCCTCAGTACATGCACTGCTGCACACACACACACACACACACACACACACACACACACACACACACACCAAGGTCATCATGGAGTTGTTGCGTCCACAAACCCCACCAACTTAAAAGGAAGAACAGTAATATAGATACACGGTGAGAATCCTTCTTATGACCCAGAGCACACCATTTATCAATGACACAAATACGATTGTAGATGTAAATAGTTTCTCCGAATGTCTATAGACAAATGGGGGTTTGCAGTTTAGTAGCACTATCTGCAGAACTAAATCATGAAAATGCTCCTCTGAAAATGATAGGAAAGGAAAGGAAATCCGTCTGAATAGTGTTACAATCACCTTTTCCATCTCTTTCAGTTAATTCTCCAAGGAGCCATAGATACAGCACCGCTGGCCTTCTTTCCCCTCTTGCTTCTGCATAATGCGAGGAAATGGCGAGCGCTCACTTTTAGACACAGCACTGTAGAGAGTGGCAGTGGGTGTAGAGCCCAGCGGTCACCTGGGAACCGGAAGGGTTTGATCCCGGCTCCTCCCCAGTGCCGTGTCCAAGTGTGTCCTTGAGCAAGACGCTATAACTGCTCCCCGGGGCGCCTGCCCAGTGCTCAGTAGCTGCCCACCGCTTCTGATGGGTTAAACGCAGAGGACATTATTCCAGGTATGTACAAAATGTAGGCCCGACTCTCTCTGCCAATGAAATGGTCCTGTCCTGGTGCATTGCAGAAAACACTTTAACCACCTGAACCGTAGCGTCCCATTCTCTGGGCATGTCATAAGAGGCCAACAATTTGGCGAAAATAGTCGAACATTCCGTAACATAAGAACATATGAGCTTACTATTTTTGGTATTTTTTCTAATTTGGTTGAAGATATTTGGTGTAGAGGGAAAAAAGGAGCGGGTCAAGTACAATTTTCAATTTAGGCATTTAGCAGACGCTCTTGATCCAGAGCGACTTACATTAAGCAAAAACAAAGCATGGCATACATCACATATATATAAAAAGTAGTTATCATGAATCATGTATAAACTAAGAGCGTACAGAGCCCATACAGAGCCCTAGTGGAAGCAGGCAGTCCTGGTTAAACAAAAAAAGGTGTCCTCCACAGCACTTCTCTGACAGGAGGCATGTCCTTATGATAGTGATGTATGCACTATGCAGTCACATTACATGAAAGAGTTCATCACAAGTTCATCAAGAGTTCATCACAGCTTGTGATAACCAGTTGTGCACCGTTCTCCCTCAGTCATAGACATTCATCGTCTGCCTCTCTCCAGCTTTCTCTCATTCATTCAACTCTTTCAGTGTTTTTGGGGCTTGTGTGCGAATATGAAACGGCATAGCTGACTGTAATTTGAAATATGTTGGGTTTTAGCTGGCCAATATTCGCTTTGCGACTCCTTTGCGAGAGGAAGTAATAACTTTGCAACATGGGCTCAATTGACAAACATCTGAAAGGAACAAGTATTGTTTTTGCTGTTGATACATAATAGTCTGGCCTCTCATCCGGGACAAGTTCAGCAAGTTTTACAAATTGTAAAACACAAAAATGCTGAAACTTTGCTTGCTGCCATGGAGGTGCGTTTGTGTTCATGCAACAGCACGACACACATGTCTGCGATTGGCTATAGTGCCGATCATAGTTGGACAGGACGATCACCCCATAGCCTGGAGGGACGGATGCTCTGTGTGATTATACAATTTAAACAAGGTAGCTCTCGACGGTGCGTCATTCTTATCCCACAGTTAAGTATAAAACATAGTAACACATTCTCAGCCATGACCTTTTAACCCATTTAGGCCTGACCTCAACATTTTAAAAGATTCTTTTAAATCCTCCAGTTTTCTGAAATAAATATTTTCACGATTTTTTAAAAATAGCTAAATTATAACATAATGTTTAAAACACATTCCCGTACAAAAAGGGTTAAAAGGTATAATGTGTTTAGAATGTCCTCGACATGGTCTTTAATCCGGGCTGATTCCACATTGGAAAATGGCAAACGTACACCGAATGTGCCTCCAAGTTTGTAAATGGCGCCATGCTTTAGACACGGTGTGATTGCATTCTCTGTTTCAATTACCTTCTCCCTTGTCCTGTTGATTTAGACTCTCATTTACTTGGCTTGCAACTATTCTTTTCAAGTGTGGCAACTCGGCGCAGTTGACGGAGCATGGCGACCTCGTGGTCACTTCCTCCAGGTTATTACCCTCTCCACCGGCGCTGTGGAGGCCCCGCTGCATGGCACTACAGCAGCAACCGCCTAAGTTCTGTCAACTGGTGCATCTCCACAGTGCATGCTCTCTGTCGGGTGGAAACCTCAGATGTCCCAAACTGTTACTCTTCAGGATTCAAATTCAAAAATAGCAAAAGTAGCAGATCGTCGAGATCAAAAAGCGTTGCTTCGGGACCCGCTTTCGAGCTTGCCGATCGCTCTGCTACTTTTGATGCTTTTGTGTAACGCTGTAGTGTGATTAAGTATGGCGTTATTAGTTTACGAAGAATTATGGACATAAGAGGTTTCTGCTCGACAGTGATGATATATTTATGAATACATTCTGGGGCCCAGAATGTCTCAGGGCCCCGACTCAACGGCGTTACGCCCCCTGCTGATCGGCCCAGTGATATGCCTGACAAACTGCAGACACACAGAGACTGAGACACACAGACACGGTGAAACGTGCAGTATGATCTCCTGGCAGAGATAATACATGATTGAAAATCCAGCTGGTTTCTATGCACACACAAAAAAAATATATAAAACAATGATGAGTTTCTTTTTTTGTCAAATTGAAATGTCAAAGCTATTTGCACTGGCTTGTCTGAGATATATATATTTTATACTGTACATATTTTGTCCCCTTTTAACTCAGTCCTCAGATCTATTTTTATCCGGGGCAACGCGTGATGTTGACCATGTTTGACTTGACACGGGACACAGCAATTACTGTCGCCATGAAGTCACTTGGCCTCGGGTTCACGTCCTCCGTTTCCCGTACGAAGAACTGGAGGGGCCAACCTCTAATACACCACAGACCCTTTACTGGGTTACACATACGCATCTTGCCAGCCCCCCCCTCCCCCCATTCAATGGCACATTACGTCCAATCAGGGCTTCACCCATCAGAAAAAGGGGTCCGCGGCGGACATGAACAACCCCCTCCCCTCCCCGTAAAGACGAGGCCCTCCGGGCCACATTCTTCATCCAGTCGCAGTCGCTCCGCACACAGCTCAGGGCCAGATTAACTCCAGCCCTGTCCCCACTGATGGGACAGCAGAGCTGCCCTACATAACCATAATGAGCCTATAAACGACATTGACACCCATTGACTTCAGCCAAATTTCCGCAGCGTCGTACGGCAGTGTCGCATCATGCCCGAATAATAGCTGACGTACAAGCTCGCCGCGCGTGCGCTGACGCGCCACGAGCTTGCAGATGGGCTATATATCCAGTATATATCAGGCCGTAGTAGACAGTGAGGTAACGCGGCTAGACAGGCCGCTGTGGTGGCATAGCGGGGTGATCCTGACATGCACGCATGCAGGGCTGGCATCGGATAGCCGCGTTGACGGTCATTTGGCTAATCGCGCATGAGGGGCGATGACACTGAGTGGACGGGGAGCGACTTTTAGTGCCCCTGAGGTATGCCCGGCCGAGTGCAATAATGAGACTCTACGACGTGGTTTCATAATAGCGCTGCTGTGGCACTGCCGACTCTACAGTACATCCACATAGTTGACTGTCTGTCGTCAAGTGTACTGTGGTGGACCCGCTCGCTCTAATGATAAAATGGATATATCATGCGAGTTCATTTAACTCACAAGTTAAATACAATTACTCTGCACATCCATTCTCGACAAACTAGATTACTGCTAATTATATCAGTGTCCCTGCTATGGCAGCGTCCAGGTCCATTAAAGGGGGGATTGTGTTTATAGATTATTTGAAATAGTTGTGTGCCAAATACAGTCTCATGTGCTCATCAGTTTGAAAAGATTATTCCAAATGCTATGCCCTCTCTCTGTTTGTGATCCTAATCCTATATTAAAATTGGCTAATGGCAGGGCTGTTGGCGGGCGGGCAGACCTCTGATGTCACTGCTGTCTGTGTGAATGTACATTTGTATAGTATTGTATAGTATGTATATAGTTTATATGTATAGTTTCATTATATAGATACTCCACTGTTACGTTCTTAGCTTATGCATGTTTCATGATAACTACTTTTTATGTATGTGATATATTGCCATGCTTTTTTTGTTATTGCTTAATGTAAGTCGCTCTGAATTAAGAGCGTCTGCTAAATGCCTAAATTGTAAATTGTGAATGGGTGCATGTACAGTATCTATACAGTAATGCACCATTTATTTACAATGCATTCTCCCCCACCCACCCCTTTTTCCCCTTACTGTATGTGTTTTTCCCCACCCTTTTTACCTCCTTTATATTGATTGATTTCCTGTTTTTGGCTATATAGAAGTGTATATTTGTACGTATCTAAATGTTATGTTGAAGTGTAAACAAGTCTAATGCTTTATGGTGTCGTCCACAGTTAACTTTTGTTTTATTGAGTTGTGCTTGAAATGTACTGTAATTCTGCAAACTGTTAATAAATACTTCAATCAATCAGTGAAGCGTTAATATTGTAACCGCAAGGTAGCAAGGATTTAGTAATGAGCCTCTAACATCCCGGTTATGATCAAACACCTCAATCTGAGAAAGGATTCAGAGAAAAAAGTGTTTTAAAGATCGCTGTTGTCACAGAAGTCTATGGCCGGGCCATCTTGGTCAGATCACTGCTAACTTAGGTACGTAGCATACTAGCATTACGATCTATCATAAACCACTATAAAGACCATAGGACGTACAGTAAATATACGTCTTAGGCACAGAAGCGTTGGATTTGATATAGGACATACATTTACATGTCCGTACACTTTAGTGAAAAGTGGACAAGTAATTTGTTTTGCCTCATGAACCCACATCAGTGTGATTCAGCATTTAATTGAATGACACCAAAAGGTGAACATGACATAATTTACATGTTTAATAGCACTGGATGGTGAATTAATGATCTGCTGTATGAAATTAACAGCCTGAGCCTCACATCTTCATTTGTTCGGTGCTCTGTACATGTATGTCTTAGTCTTTCTGATCAACGTAATGTGTAAACTTGATGATTCTGAACCTCTCAGTTACATATTTGTACAGTAGGTGAGAGCAGAGAGCAGCTAACTATTATGTTGTAAATTGCAACACATGGGTAATCAAAGGAAGGATTATTTCTGTCGGAAATGACAAAAAGAAACTGTCAGGAATCTGTCTTTTCTTTTTTTTGTCTTTGCAGGCGTACATTGTATTCAATGTGCTCTGAATGTGCTCTTCTGAAGGTTGTGTCATGTCGTGCGTTAGCCAAACCGCCTCTGACAACTGCCTCATTCATTTGTAGCCCATGTTTGTTCAGGAAGTTATGAAACAACAGCCTCTTACATCTCCCGGCAAAAAAAAGAAACTGTAAACGCTCGCACAAAAATAAAGCCCTGTGATGTCTGAGGCATCTCTCTCTCTCTCTCTCTCTCTCTCTCTCTCTCTCTCCCTCCCTCCCTCCCTCCCTCCCTCTCTCTCTCTCTCTCTCTCTCTCTCTGATGTACACCACAGACAACTCCATACATAAAGCAAGCATCCCTTCTTATCTTATTTGAGCAGTTGCTGTAGGTATTTCTGCAAACTCCAGGGACCTGGAATTATAAATCACTGTGAAACAAGATGGCAATCAGTAGAGTATTGTTGCAAAGGAGACTAATGAAACTGCCCACACTGGTAAATGACCGGGAGATGTGGAGCGATAGCGACTCCCCGCAGCCACTGAGATGTGATTCACTGCACGGGTGGGGGTGGGGGGGGTCGCTCTCTCTCTCATACATATGCTCCCATGATGCACCGTGGGGCTGGCCTAGGCCAGATAAGGCCACAAAGGCAGTGCAATGGGTCTCTTTGTTCTGTTTGTTTCCATTATGTGCGCGGCAGGCTTATTTTTAGACGTTGCTGGGTTTCCATATTGGCACCACAGAGAGGGACGGGGCCAAATACAATCTGAGAGATAGTTTTGTCTGCTAGCGTGCACGCCCAAGTTCCCCCGTGGTAATTCCCATTTAAGTGTAAATATGCTCTACAACCTTCCTTTGGAACACATTTGCATTTTTACTACGGTTGCTCGCTATTTCTGAGGACCTCTGCATGATCAAAGAAGCCAGTTGTTGTGAAGAATGCGGAATTCAGCATAATTCTGGCTAACAAGACACAAGTTTAACCCCACAACACATACCGTAACTATTGCATAGTGTCAGCTTCCCTTGCCTCCCTCCCTATACTCATCAAATATGAATTGTTGTTTTTGAATCTTATTTTCTGTCATTGTGTTTACAAGTAATTTTTCACAGGCTTTGGCCGTGTACAAAGCATGTCATCATTATCTCTGACTGACATGTTAAATCACCTCATTTATCTGTAATTAGAGCACCAACTCGGAGGAACCACTGGAAATAATTGAAAGAGGGAGTCTCATTTACTATAAATTGCAGAGATTTTGCATGCAGGAGCGGGTGCGTACTAGAGCGCTAGTCTGAGGTCCCAAATCTCCAATAATCCGACACCCATAAATAAGAATATTCCGACCATAGCTCCATACTAACCATATCCCCAAACCCGAACCCTAACCATAGTGCCTCATACTATCCCTACTCATACTTTTCCAATTTCCCATACATCGCATTGCTACAGTATTTCCAAAAGATTCCAAAATATTTTTAGACTAATGCGATGTCAGAACTAATGTAATCCTGGGCACTACACTTCCTCTGCCAACCTGGGGGGGGGGGGGGGGCAGCGGACTGACCTCATGCTTCCTTCTATGCATGAGGAGTCCAAGCTGCTTCGTTTCACCTGACAGGGAAGAGTTTCCCCGGCCGGACGCGTGTAAGGAACAGGTTATTTCGACCAGTTACTTTCCCCTCCATCAGGCGCCCTGGCTGGCCAGGGGGAGGTATTTCAGAGACCAGAGACTAGCACCACTTGCTAAACAACACGCGGCATCTTCCAGAATGCCACCCTTTCTCAAACCTTTTCATTTCAAAGAGTTTGGTATAATATACCAAATGCATATTATGCATATACAGTATAGGCTATATGGACCCCCATAACGCATTTGTACACTCTCGGAGCTACAGAGCTGTAAGGCTCCATGTGGTTCCAATAATATAGCAATCATTTAGCTAGAGACCCCCTGGAAACACTAAGTACACATGCCATGGGGGTCCGCAGACCCCACCTTGAGAACCACTGTCCTACACAAGGTCGACACAACAGGGACATTTTGTTTACTTTTTTGTTTGTTAGGATTCAAACTAAGCACAGTTAAAAAAAAGAATAATAATTTTGTCCATTCTGCAAAAGGCATATAAACACTGAATTTGAAAAAGTAATGCCTCTTGTTTACACAATGGACCGTTATTGAAATGCTGGCCCATATCCCAACAGCTTGAATGTAGTAGCCTATTTTTATTTAGAAATGTTCCAACTTGTTGACCCCTTTTGAAAGCTTCCCCAGAAAAGAAAACACGGATAGAAACGGCAGCCTTCATCATCACAAAAGGCTTTTTCAGGCTTACAAAAATAAATAAAAATAATAATATAATAGTAATAGCGGTTCGATAGCAACTGCATTTTAACCCATTTTGGGCAAGAACCCCTTTTGGTGAAAAATAGCAGATCTACAAGCTCGTAGCGTGCCACCGAGTGGCGCACTACGAGCTTGTAGGTCTGCTATTTTTGAAAAATCGAAGAACTGACATAGAAACATAGCTTTTTCAGAAAACTGTCAGGATGTAGAAGACATTTTTAGATCCCAAACAGCTAGTCTTCCCTAAGGTCCACAGTACTAACAGTCCACAGTCAAGCAACAAGTGACGATTGTGAAGATAGTGAAGTGATGTTCTCTTTGACATGCTTTATATCGGTTCTCTTTTCTCCCGGCCTGCTCTTTTCCTCTGAATGGCAGATATTGTGTTGTGAGGAAAGCACATCCTTTGTACATGTAGGAGCATGCATGTCCTGTACTGCATTGTGCTCAGGCTACGTGGTGCTGGTGAGTGCAGCATACACGCGCCCCCGTGTGGGGGCGGGGCACTCAGGAGAGATTAAGATGCAGGGGCCTGAGTCATGGCAGCTGCCTGCCAAAAGAGAAATGGAGAATGAGGGAGAGAGCAAGGGAGAGAGAGAGAGTGATGGGGGGAGAGAGAGAGAGAGAGAGATGCCAAGAGCAATGGAGAATGAGGGAGGGGAGAGAGAGAGAGTGTGTGTGTGTGTGTGTGTGTGTGTGTGTGTGTGTGTGTGTGTGTGTGTGTGTGTGTGTGTGTGTGTGTGTGTGTGTGCGCGCGCGCGCGTGCGTGCGTGAATGCGTGCCGCATGCGTGTGAGCGAGAGAGAGAGAGTGTGTGTTGAGAGAGGCAGAGGGAGAGAGAGTGTGTGTGTGTGTGTGTGTGTGTGTTGAGAGAGGCAGAGGCAGAGGGAGAGAGAGAGACAGAGTGAGAGAGAGAGAGAGAGGGAGAGAGAGTGTGTGTGTGTTGAGAGAGGCAGAGGCAGAGGGAGAGAGAGAGACAGAGTGAGAGAGAGAGAGAGAGAGGGAGAGAGAGTGTGTGTGTGTTGAGAGAGGCAGAGGGAGAGAGAGTGTGTGTGTGTTGAGAGAGGCAGAGGGAGAGGGAGAGAGAGAGACAGAGTGAGAGAGAGAGAGTGTGTGTTGAGAGAGGCAGAGGGAGAGGGAGAGACAGAGTGAGAGAGCGAGGCCTGGTGCCCTGCACTCAGCACTTTCACTGACGATGCACAACAGCGTGGATGCCACTAACTCGTAAATCACTCCAGACTGTCTTGTTGTTCCATTTACATTTCAGGGAAGCCCTCCTCCTCCCGCCGTGGGCCAGTGTGCTTGTTTTACTTAACTGTCTCAGGATATAGGTATCAATTACTGTAATGCAGGGGGGGGGGGGGGGGTTGAATCATAGAGCAGCCTGCAGGCCACCCAATGCATGCAAAATAATACCTCAGCGCTGTATAAGTCTATAACTATTTTATGTAAACACAATCGATGTGCGTAAACAAGCCCCCCCCCCCGCTAAAAGATTCGCATTCAAGCCACGCAGTGCACTCGTGTGAAATCGACTATTGTTAGGATACCGATGCGGGGGAATGGCTGGCAAAAGTGCCGCTTCAAAATGAAATTTTAAAATACAGTGAAATGGACTCGCAAAATAACGTAAAATGAAATGATCATTGATCTACGTAAAAATCTTTGCACGTGTCAAATCCAGGGTGCTAATTTAACCACATGGACCCCAAAGTCCTAGGGCTATACTGTATAGGCACGTCATAACATGGGCGAACATTCGGCCAAAAAATAGGCACTCTACAAGCTCACAACGCGACAGGTTGTGAGGATGGGACAGACTACAGATCCCTGTGGGACCCCAGTCAATAAAGTATAGGGTTTAAAGATGGTTACATCTAAAAGTTTGGGTCCATTTTCACACCCACGACGCCCTTTGAGTTTGAGCGTGTCAAAAGCACGGTATATATAGCCAATGCCTTCGCAAAGATAAGAGCCATGCGGCTACGCTGCATTGCCAGGGAGAGCGGGCTGCCGTGCACCACGAGTACCCAGATGGATGGAGTACTGGGTGTCTATTAGAGCTCTGTTCGGACCCCGTCACTACTGATTGATGGCATGCTCACATTTGTTATGGCTCATGAGTATCATCGCGCTCATTAGCATGATGACTGGGGTACGATGCGGATCTTAGGTTAATTACAGACGAAGTGGTTGATAAGGAGGAGGAGGGGGGGGGGGGTGCATCTGTAGGTTACTTGGGGAGTGTGTATACTCCCACGTCCCATCAGGGAGAGAGGACTGGAGAGCCCCTGACTGTTGACAAATGTCTGCGGCGAACCCCCCACTCGAATGGACGAAGGAGAATGCAGTCCTAAGCCAAAAGCACAAGATGACAAATGGGCACGTATAAAGCGCGAGAGGCTTGTGTTGTACTTGGCTCATAAACAAAGGCGTAAATAAAGATTGGGGGGGGGGGGGGGGGGGGATTATCTGTCTTCATAGAACATTCTCTGCCGTACAGTAACTCGGCGCTGTGGAGAGAATTAGCTCCATGCCTGGGGAGAAAATGTTGGATGTCGGTCACATATCCCAGGGCCCCAGTGTTGGGCTTTAGAGTGGAGAACCACAGGGCTATCTCTGTCTCTTAGATCTGTATCTTTCTCTCTGGGCATGTCTCAAAAGAAAATTCAGAAAACATGAATAAATGAACAAATATATGAGCAAGGCTTCTGACAATTTGTTTTAGACACGCGCCAAGGGAAGAGAGCATACAGATGCACACGCATGCATGCACGCACGCACGTCACACGCACATGTTATTACTAGCTGGACATAAAAAATTGTAGGACAGCAATTTTCTTTTGTTTCATTATTCCATTGTTACAAAGCTGTCCCACTTCTATGTCCCATATAACGTGAAATCGCCCTACTATTGGGGGCGATAATAGCCCTTGTTGAGGTTAACAAGGTTAACGCCGGTGTTGCACACAGAAAATAGCCGACAGAAGAAAAAAAGCTCACAACACATCAGCTCTGCTATGCTTAGCAGTGGAGGAAAAAGTACTCAAATGTTTTACTAGTAAAAGTATAAATACTGCAATGTAGATGTACTTCGTTACAAATAAAGGTCCCATATTCAAAATGTATACTCAAAATGTGAAATCTTTTGAAAATAGCCGGTCTACAAGATTTGTAGATCTGCTATTTTAAAATGGCCGAAATGTATGTAGGGTTGAAGTGGTTAATGTATGTATTTCCAATTAATTACATTTTTAATCTCCAAAGTAACTAAAGTTTTCAAATAATTGTAGTGGAGTAAAAATACAAATGTTGGCTCTGAGATGTGGTAGCGGAGTAGAAGTAAAAGTATGAATACCTCAAAATTGTACTTAAGTACAGTACTTAAGTAAATGTACTTGTTTGGCACACCACACTGGCATGCAGCCACGTATAAACCAGGCAGAACTCCAGCCCCAACCTATTACTAATCCTAACCTGAAGCTTTTCCTAATTGTAAGCATAACTAAGCAAAAATTTCGTCCATTTCTCAAATCCTACTATACACAAATGTAGTAGTACACCTCCCACCCCCCCGCAACACGCACGCGCATGCACGCACAGTCGCACGCACTCACACACACACACACACACACACACACACACCATTTCCAGTGTACAGTTCATGCTGCTGAAAATGTGACTTAACATGAGACCATGGAAATGTCAGCTGTTCCGTCATCCTGTCCATATGCTGCCACAAAACCTTCTCCCCCTTCACTCCTGTCCCATGGGCAGCTAATGGGATTATATGCTGCTGAATCACAGACTCCTACTGCCAGAGAATGAATATAGCACGCACGGGTCCTTGCTTGATGGGTTGAAGCCTGGAAAAAAGTTTGCTCGCCTGTCCTCTATGGGGACCTATTATAATTCTGCATATCCTATGACATTTAATGCTGCATACAAGTTGCTGAGAGCATAAAGTTGCTGCAGAGAGCATTCGTGGAGGTTGAACCCTAAGCGTTTCAGTGACCCATGTGACCGTGCCTCCAGTGCCACCCTCAGGCCAAAATGTACGTTTTGCACGCAATAAATCTCTAAATGTAATGGGGCAGATTGCAGTATGAACTATACTGGTTGTATAAATCTCTAAATGTAATGGGGCAGATTGCAGTATGAACTATACTTCTAAATGTAATGGGGCAGATTGCAGTATGAACTATACTGGTTGTGTTGGCAATTACAAATAAGACCCGTCTGAACTGAACTAAACTGTATACAAGCACTCTTCCCTGGCCTGTGTGTGTCTGTGTGTTAGGCTGTGCAACAGTGACACTTGGTGGTGAACAAACGCTATTGTCGTGCTCGGACACAGCCAGGGACACAGGGACACACACATAGCTGTCTATAGGAGTGGTTGCACCACTCAACAAATCATTGCAAGTCAACTCAGCCACCAATAGGTATAGGCTTGGGTGTGGCAAGTCGTGTGGTAAGTACTGGGAGCTGATGGTAGGAGTTCAGCAATCCATCTCCCAGGGGTCTACTCTACAGCACTGGTTTTCAGTGGTCTGGGGACCACCAGTGGGGCCTTGAGGAGGTTCCAAGTTTTCCCCAGCTAAATGATGGAGAGTTGGTAACCAAATTCACCCTTATAGATCTTTAACTCTTGAGAGCGTTAAATGAAACCATGGTTTCATTTGAAGTATTGTTAAACATCTGCATTACTTTACTTACAAGAAGTCAACACATTAACGACAACAAAACATATTCTTTAGTCTTGTGTCTGCGATGGTAAATCGTGGTCCGTGGCTCAAATGCGTTCTGGCTGATACAGACAATATATAAGCTCACTATTGACGTTGTGGGGTTCTAATAATGGCCATTTCAGTTGGTTTAAACCCCTTTGTTCTGGTTGAATGTAAGGGACGGACCGACGGACAGACAGACAGCTAACAGTGCTTTTAAACTCCCTTGTTGTTTTATATGTTCTCCCTAATTCTGCCATCATCAATTCCCACACATTGGTCCCTGTCGCTGTCAACCCCCACAACTGTTGGCCTGGGGAGGGAGTTGACAATACAACCACATGCCGACTTTCATAAACATGGAGTTGCCAGCTGCTTCTGTTCACCTGACAAGCAAGCGAGGAGTTTCACAGTCGGAGCACAACACGAAAAAGAGGTTTGTGCAATCTTCCTCAGCCGCAGGCAACGCTGCCAGGAATTTATAAAGCCTGGTCTCTGCGGTGGCGGTGGTGGTGGTGGGCCAATGTTTCACCTGCATGCGTACACCCCCCCCACACACACACCCCCCGGAGACCCAGAAAAGCAACGTGAGGACCATCCATTATCCCCATGGCGTCATGTTTTCTCCCCGCCTCTCTGCTCGTCTTCGTTTGAAAACACAATGCTTAAAAATAACGTCAAATCCCCCAGCAGCGGCAGGTGTTGTAAATAAACAACCACTCTCCGCCCCTCCTCGTCTCCCGGAGTTGTATCATCATGGCCCATTAATGTGGTTTGTGCTGCTAAATTATTTAGCGGTCGGAGGATGAGTGAAACGTGTTGGATTATGAAAACAAACCGAAGGGAGCACCAGATGGAGCGGAGAAGAAGGGGTGATGGTGATGACGGATGAAAGGATACCAGAACAGAAGCACCCCACCCACGGAGAGGGAGGTAGTTTAGCCCATTTAGACCTGCAGGACGCGCGCACAGCGCGGCAGTCGCTTATGGATCTGCTATTTTCAGGAAAAATCCTGAAAATGTGTCGCAAATCTTTGAATAATATATATTCTTCCACAGCGAATGATTTTAACTCAAATCTTTGCTTCTGGGGGCTCATATTTTCAGATGGGGGTCGGCAGCCAAATACAGTACATTTTTGTTTGACATGAAATAGTTTGAGAACCTGCACTGACACAGACACATTTAGAAGACATTTAGTAGAATCTGGTCTAAGGGTCTCAGTGTGTTAGAGGTTTACATTCCTCCAGTGCTGTGTTATGTCTATTCAGAGAAGTGCTCAGGCCTGTCCTTGGTTTATTTTTTTTCATGAGCAAAAAGAAAAACATAAAAACATCAAACTGGCGCATGCGGCGTGTCAGCGTGTTATTGTGAGAACGGAGTCGGCGCGCATCTGGAGCGTATTGTTTTGAAATTGGAATTGTTGCGCGCTTGAACTCTGCACGACCCCGCAGGGATATTTAGCCGGGGAGAGAGAGAGCATGAATGGTTGGAGCGTGTCGCCACCGGAATACATCACATCACTGTTTTATCCGCGCCATCTGTCTATTTGATCACGCAAAAAGGGTTTTCCCAAAAGGTCTGCAGTTGATTAGATATTTGGGCTTATAATAATGCACCACAAACATCGTCCCCTGAGTTTCCTCATTCTACATAACATAGCCCATTTAGGACAGACCATGATTGTCTTCTAAATCATGACAGTTTTCTGAAAAACCTTATGTTTCTATTTCAGTGGTTTTCAAACTATTTAATGTCAAGGACCCCAAACATTATATGTAATTGGCCGCTGAACCCCATCTGAAAATATGTTGTTCCAGCCCCCCCCCCCCCCCCCCTCCCCACCAGAAGCAAAGATTTGAGTTAAAAACGTTCACTCTGAAAGAATATATATTCAAAGATTTGCACATTTTCACGATTAAAAAAAAATCGCTAAAGTATAACATAATGCGGGGTGTTCCCCGTCCTGAATGGGCTATAGATTACATAAATTGGAGGGCACAGTCTAAAACCCAAAGCAATTCGGGTGTTTGAATTATGTGCGAGACCGTGCACACATAATGAATCAGCTTTATCATTCAGTGCCTCTTTAATAATTAAGAAAATAAAGGAAGCCAACGTGCCCTGGCTTGATACAGGTTATGAACGAAATTATGATGTGAATATTTTGAATGCAGCAGTGTTGATTTTGACCGCAAATTCTGATTTAGTTTTAGTCATATTTCAGTAATCGGAATGGTTTTATTTTAGTCTAGTTTTAGTCGACTAAATATCATGAGAGTTTACTCGACTAAAATGTATCTTGGCGGGCCTTGATGGGAATGCAGAAAATAGGTAAGTAGGTACAGTAGGTATAAGCAAGTAAGTATAAAAGTGAGTACGTTTTAAGTTGTGAGGTCTCCTTTTCCCCCTCTACAAATCTCTTCATTGAAAATAGCTGAGCTTCAAGCTCACAATACGTTGCATTGGGGGGTCTACTTGGTCCCCTCCTCCTTTTCGATCTACAGGAAACGCACAGTATCTCACTGGGAGTGAAACAAATTTAAAACAACATAATGTGTGATATCAGTAATCTGCCCCATTGCGGGGTCAACTAACCAAGCTTGTAGGACAGCTGACAAGTGGCTTGTTACAGCGCCCACTACAGCACTGAGTGAGTCCTCACACCACTCCCCCACATGGCCTGGAAAATGACCATCTGTGCCGGGAGAAGATATATATATCTATCCATCCAAAGTTTACCTTAAATCTGTCCATCCTGGTTTCATGCTGGCTCTGGCCAGAGCTGACTGACTCATTATCAATGATTATAGCCCACGTTTTTTGCCTCGATTATGATTAATGAACGAGTACTTAAAAAATACATAGTGAAAATGGCAGATCTTCAAGCTCACACAGCATCGGGATGAGAAGCGTTGTGAGCTTGTAGGTCGTCTATTTCCGTGTGTGTGTACCCCACCATGTAGGCAGTGTAGGCTGCAAGTATTACAGGGTTAAGCGGGAAAATCAGACTAATCAATTTACTCAATTATTACAATTTTAATAGTTTTGTGTCAATTTGTTGTTATGCCTATTATTCGATATATGGACAAAAATATCCCAGCCCTACAGGCCAGCACACACAGTGCAGACCCAAATGGAAAACCTGCAAGTAATTGGTGTTATTCTGAGATGCGGGGTCCATGGGCCAGCCTGTGGCAACATGTCTCCTGGCTACATAAAACACTGGCACTATTATCCAGAAACTTTACGAAGGAGCAGTTCGTCTTCCTTAAGTCCTTTCGCCAAAAAATTATAAAAATAATGATGAAATCAAAGATGTTGGACAAGATATCAGTATACAATATACAATTACGGTGCAGGTAGCTGCCTGGTGCAGAACAGTCTTTACTATACTTATTTGACAGGACTCCCACAGGGGGCTTAGGCTTATATACACTACAGGACTGTACTGTAGGTCTGTTTTCATTCTGACACCAAATATCTTGGCCAAAGGTATCCGATCCAGAAGCTGACAACACAACGCGTTATGAGCTTTACTAACTAGAGCTGCAATTTCCACTGAATGTTGGGCTTCAGAAAAGGCACGCTCTAGAGTTTAAAGGGTTAAGCCAAATTCACACATTGTTGTATGTCACATGATGCTGTCATTTAGCCATTAGTCACGCAGCAATTTCTATTTCACTGAGCAATAAAGCCAAATTCCGTAATAGCTTCCTAACAAATAGATGCTAATATTACATCCATGGCAGATTGACAGCGAGGACAGCAATAATGTAATCCCTCGTGTGACCAGATGTTAAATTAACCTTAATATGAAGACATCAAGCAATTGGTTGCGGATCTCACACTGCTGTATACGCGTGTGTGTGTGTTACGGGAGCGCTGAGGATACACATTGAAGAGTAATATTGATGTGAATTACTCTTCTAACTTGTGGTATGCCTTTAGTTTCGCAGTTCAGTGGGATTTTAGGCATCAGCATTTACAAAATTCATTCAATGGTCGATATTTTGTGCAATTCGATATCATATCCTCAGCACTCCCATAACGCGCGCACACACACACACACACACACACACACACACACACACACACACACACACACACACACACACACACACACACACACACACACACACACACACACACACACATTTACTAGACAGGATGTTTGTTTTGGGTTTTTTAAGCCACCTAGGGATAAATGAAACAACGCCTTCTCCAGACAGACAGACTGCCCATAGTAGCTGAGACAGAACAGTATTTAGCCAGCTTTTTTGCATTTGTTTTTAGCAATCCACCCAATTGCAAACCCCTGAGCACAAGTTTATGGACATGGCCCAGACTTCCAAATACAAGGACAATAAGTTGGCAGTTATATCCCAAGGCCATAATACGTTCCACCAGAAGCTGATATTTCATAAGTTTGGATGTAAAACAAGTGTCCATATACAAATCAAATGGGCAGCCTATTTCAAATATAGTGACAGTTTTTCTAATTTCATTGATGAACACAATATCTGGGGTATTTGGAATATTTTGTAGTGAATTGACATGCGTGTCATTGTGATCAAACCAGTCTATTTTTACAGTGCTGTGTTTATACATTCTTGTTGTCCTGTCCTGTACTCCTCTGATCTTGTCTGAGACCAGGTCCACCAGACGGTCATGTCTGGCAATGTACAGTCCTTTATAGTGGCTGCAACCATTTAAGATGTGTGCGACTGTTTCTTTGTCATGTGGTACTGGATGTAGGATGCAGTGTGGGTCGTGTGCTGATGGGTACCAGGTTGCCAAGTTGAACTTGGTCGGCAACACCTGTAAACGGGCTTTAATAGTGAAAATGAGAATGTCCTCACCTATGGTGTTATTTGACAGTATAGAGTGTGATAATGAGTGGTTTGCAAAGGGAAGAAGAGCCAGTTTTCCCTGCAGCCTCAGACTGGTCCAGTGTTGTGCACTTTCTGATCGCTTCATTCCTAGAATGGTGGCTCTTGCGGTCGCGGATTTGATTGACAGTTCATGGTGCGCACCGTCTTGCTCGTAGGTCGCACATGCACGGACACGCGGATCTATGATGATGCTGTTGTTGAGCGCAGCAATTGTTGTATCAGGCGCCACCCACTTTAACTGTAATCCTGATCGCTGGCATAGATCATTAAGATCCATCCAGTCGGACCGCACACCGAATCCAGCGGCTTTAATGTCCAATTTACCATTCGCCTTAGTCTTGAATCCAAGGAACTGCGTCTCATTCTCCAGCGCGGGTGGTACTTTACGTCGCTGCATATGTTGAATGAGTGACTCACGAGCCATTTCCCTGACCGTGGGGTCGTCGCTGTTGAGCATATTTATAAGGTGACTGGTTCTGGTGGCGGTGTAAACCCACTCAATATTCGGTACACCCAGACCACCATCTCTGATGGGCTGAAACAGTATGGCACGGGTGGAGTGAGTATTGAGACAGAACCAGCCCCTCACCAAGCGCACTGCCTTGTTATTCAGTTCTGTAAGGGTGTTCTGTGGCAAATGGATGTTCGAGAATAGATGTTGAATTTTGGCGAGTGCCAATTCTCTGATTGCCTGCAATTTCATTCGGATAGGGAGGGGGGAGGAGTCGATCAAGTCCAGTCTGACAGAGTAGTCATCATACAGTTCTCTGACTTGCTCTTCCCAGTCGCCTGCAACATTAAATTTATGCCCCAGGTATTGATAAGTTTCATGTCTTGAATACACTCTGATGGGTTTTTGCATGAGTGAAAAGGATGGGGGCTTGTCGGTTTTAGATTTATACCACCGATTACCACCGCTGCGCCTTTCATAAAACGCAGCACATTTGGTTTGTTTAGCCTCCAACCTTGACCACAGCAGAAACTCCTCAGTACGGGAGAGCATAGCTATAATTACGTTCTCTTGATGTGACGCAATTTGCACATCATCGGCGTACCCCTGGACAGGGTTTGGTGATCTTATTCCCTCAGGTGCGCACTGGCGCATCCATTTGAGCCAGTGGTTAATTGAAAGAATAAAATTCACCGCACTCCAGGGACACCCTGTTTTAATACCTATACCAAGCTTGATTGGATCAGTCAGAGTATTCCCACATATAACCTGAATGTAGGATTTTTCATAGACATTCGTCACTATATCTATGTACAGTTGTGGCAGCTGGATTTCACTAAGAGCATAAATCATAACATTATGAGGCAATGTGCCGAATGCATCACGGAAATCTAAGAAAACAGAATAGAACTTTGCAGAGTCATGTTTAAAGTTGTCGATCCCCGTCTTCAGACAGAAAACATGCTCATTCATTCCTTGACGGGCAATATACGCCTTTTGTTCAGATGACAGAATGCCAGTGTCTGTGAGCCAGGGCAGAATACGGGCCAATATGCATTTCATGAATACTTTATATATTGTCGGTAAAAGTGAAATGTCCCTCCACGTAGAAGGGTCGTCAGGAATATTGCCTTTTTTAGGGATTCTGTGTATTAATGCACCTGCCCATGAGTCCGGCACTTTTCTATTCAGCAGGCAAGTGTTGAATATATTTACCAGAGTTTGAGATGAGTTAGTGGCTTTTAGATTTTCATATGTGACCCCGTCAGCGCCACTGGCCTTGTTGTTTGGCAGGCTATTGATCACATCTTCCACCTCACTGGCTGTAAAGTTACGGGTCTCTGGGCTATATTGCGGGGGGTCGAGTGCAAGCGTTTGTAGCCATGGTGCGTCACCTAAAGGGGCGTGATTAGTTCGTTTGCATTTGGCTGAGTAGTAATTCTGCACAAGGTCCACAGTATTAACAGAGGGCGGGGGGTTTGGATATGTGCTGTTATTCAATATGATTTCTGTTGCTTTCGTTCTCCTATGTTGCCATAGGTAAGCCAATTTATCTCTGCCCACCTCTCTCGGTCTCCTTTGATGTTCGCTGGTTCTCCCGAGCGCTGGCTGGATGACGTCTCTCACGTAGCCCAGTTGCGCTTCGATCCATTCCCCCAGGGGCTCCCGAGACAGTTCTTGTGGGAGGGTCGGACTGAAGAGCGGAAACTTTTTTAATACTCGCAGTGTGTACTTAAGTAGCGGTAGTCCAAATGGTCTTCCGTTCTTATGGCGAGTGGTGAAAGTCCCGTTCTTGTAGTACAATCCATTAAGAATGCTGATGAGTTTAGTCCATTTGACAGGCGTTCCACCTGAGAAGGCAAAGTTTCGCCGCTCCTCGAGTCGCTTTGTATCCAGAGTTTTTCTGAAGTTTCTTTCCTCGTTTTGAAAGAGGATCCACTCCTCTGGTGTAAGTGGACGGACATAGTCTGAAAATGTTGTCCAGGTGCTTGGACTCCCCGCTGTTGGCGTGGGGTCGAACACCCTCCACCTTTGTTGATATATTCTACCGGTTGGTAAAGCGGCTTTAAAGGCCGACTTTATCACCGCAATGAGGCACATCGCGAGCAGCAATCTGGTTATATCCATAATAATAATAACCTTTCTTCCCTACATTGACGACGGTAGTTACGACGGGTGTGCTTTAGTGTGGAATTAGTGCATTTTGGCTGGTGAACCAGCGTTCACTCCTGCCGCCATCTTGCAACCACACACACACACACACACACACACACACACACACACACACACACACACACACACACACACACACACACACACACACACACACACACACACACACACACAAAATGAAGTAGTGTGTTGTATATGATTGCTGAGGGAACAAGTGATTTCCTCTGCCTTGTTTTAATTCTTTGCCCCTTAGGCCAACTGCTCAGCTGGAATTTCAGGTGGAGATGAGGACGAGAAAATCACTAAGAATCTGATTAACCTTAATCAGAATAAGGTCAGGATCTCGACTGTAATCTCTGAATGCGCGTTGTACTTACCCCCGGGTTAAGTGCTCGCAGAAACCCAAAATCTCACCCCACAGCATGCCCGTTGTTGGGACGGCTGAATTGTGTGTGTTTAAATTGCCAACGAAAACTAAAAGTTTCCCAAACTGTTACTGCTACGGTGGTTGTTTTGTCCCCAACGCGGCGGCGGGACATTCATCAGTGCCGCGGCAGAAGAATGAACAGTGTCGTTGAGTGATTGTTGTTGCATGGCTCCGGGGTTGACCGTTCGCCTGCAGCACGGAGCTGCAGCTAATGAAGAGCAAGCAGGCATCTTAAAGGACTCATGTTCAACACTTTCTTCTGCCCACAGTCCAGCACAATACAGGTGCACACTGTGGCCGCTGTTCATTAATTCCTTATTGATTGCCCCGGGACGGTTCCCAATTTAAAGCAAAGCAAAGCTGAATGACTAAGTTGTGTTCCGTTGTGGGGATGATCCGATCATGTTTTTTGGGACGATGCCGATCACATATGGTTTTTCTCATGATCGGCTGATTCTGATACCGATCTTGTGAGTAAGGGAAATTTTGAATATTTCCAAAATTATTATACGTCAAAACTGTTGTAGGGAGGAAGGGGAGAATATTTAGGCCCGTCACAAAGATAACAAATTATATTATACAATATATCTGATTGACATTTATACCACTTAACCCATTTAGACCGGATTTAAAAACATTCACTTTGAAAGAATATATATTCAAAGATTTTTTTTACGATTTTTCAAAAATAGCAGACCTACAAGCTCGTAGCGTGCCACTCGGTGGCACGCTATGAGCTTGTAGATATGCTATTTTTCAATAGCTAAATTATAACATAATGTTTAAAACACCAAAAGGGGTTCCCGCCCAAAATGGGTTAAATGGTGTAAATGAAAGATCGTTTTCTCCAGATAGGGTAAATTGCCGATCACCGTTCGAGTCATTTGGAGTAAATACAGTACCGATCACCGATCGGTGGCTGATTATCAGAGCATCTCTATTCCGGTGTTGTGCACGCACACCCCAACAACGCAGACACTAGGGCTTTCACTTCTAGTGATTTTTAATAGTTGACTAGTTGCCTAGTTTATTAGTCGACTAGTTGTTTAACTACCTATTATGTATCTAGTGTTTTTGTTTGATTTAATACCTAGCAGTCGGGTGTGACGTACAGTATGAAAGGTGGGACAGTGCACAAGTCTTGTTTGCCTGCTGTGAGAGTAAACAGGGAACGGGAGCAGTCGCGTGGAGCAGTGCCAGCAGTGGGACGGACAGAGCAATGTGAACAGAGATAGAGAGAGAGAGAGCTAACAGTCTGCTGACTTTATATTCTCTGCAGCGCGCAGGGATTAGACAACTGTTGAGATGAGTGATCAATCTTTTGCTTTACAAATGTGGCGTGCGTGCGTGTACCGTGTACTATACTCGTCAGGGCCAAATGTGCTAAAGTATAGACATTGTGAGGGCAATTAAGGTCAGGAAGGCCTTACGATTAGGAAAAGATTCAGTTTGAGGACTGGGATTAGCGTGAGGATTAGACAGGTTAGGTTTAGAGTCGGGACTGGAGTCGGCCTACGTGATTCACGTATACTTGCACAGGAACAAAATGCCAATGTTCCGCTATCTTCCTACACTAATTGAAAGCTGTGCGCCCATTTATACGTCCGCCTTTGTTCTCCTTGTCCTACCAAACAACACTGTTTGCATAAATCTCTCCATTACATGCACAATATACTGTACCTACTGCATGCCTGTCCAGACATAACGCACATGTTGCATCCATGCAACTGTCACGATTACTGTACAGTTTGCATTTGCATGAAATACCATGTCATTGTGCAACATTTCACGGTGATGCAAATTACATCACATTTTAGGACACTACCCTTTCCACTGCACACACACACACAGTGCAAACACACACATTACATCACAAATTATACTCCCCTCTCCACTGCGCACACGCACACACACACACACACACAAGTACAGTACAGTACAGTACAGTACAGTACAGTACAGTACAGTACAGTACAGTACAGTACAGTACAGTACAGTACAGTACAGTACAGTACAGTACAGTACAGTACAGTACAGTACAGTACAGTACGTTTTATTTATAAAGCACCTTTCGAACAAAGTTACAAGGTGCTGAACAATTGACACAGTATAAGCAATAGACTTACTTACTTATGCCTATCGCTCCTTTTTATGGAGCATAGGCCGTCGACTACAGTTCGCCAGACTCCTCTATCCTGGGCCTTCTTTTCCAGCTGTTTCCATGTCAGTCCACACTGTTTGATGTCAGTCTCAAGGTCCCTGCAAATAAGCAATAGAAGCAAGTTAAAAAACAGGGAACATATCACACAGTTGTGACAATATAATACAGTAGTGCAGTGAACAAGCACACACACACACACACACACACGGCATGTTCCAGTGTTAGCGACTGGGCCACACATGGCATGTTCCAGTGTTAGCGACTGGGCCACACATGGCATGTTCCAGTGTTAGCGACTGGGCCACACATGCGGAGCACTCTGCAGCCGCTATATATATTTCTGTGTGACACAGGTTGGCGACCCTGCAGCGTTATCTGTGCCCATGTGGACAGGAGCTAGTGTGAGGCTGTGAGCATCATGCAGATCTACTGCACATGATGCCACACAGTAACTCTCAGATCATTCAACACTAGGGCTGCTATTATTCATTGATTTCTAGGCGAACATTCTATCGATGGCTTTCTCAATAAATCAAATAAGAAGCTCGGTTTTTGATTATAGTTTTAGTTAAAAAGCAAGGCTTTTTGCACACCTACAAGCGGCAGGTGCGTAGGAGAAGGACAACCAGGTGCCCGGCGTATACTTTCAGCTCAGGCTATCTTTTATAGTTTTAGAAAATCAACATAACGATTAACCACTCCTGTCGAAATAGATACAATAGCACATCTATTAAGTTCACAAGCGTGTAAATATGCTATTTTATTTTGTAAATGTATCTATTTAGATTTTTTTACTTTTCATCTATAGACATCACATTCCCAAGAAAGGGCTTCATTATAAATTGATTTAATTCTTTTGGAAATGATCGATGATCTTTCATAATGGATTAAATTGATTTCTCACACTTAACTGTTGCACCGCTATTCAACACTGAGCTCCCATTTGCTTTGCCCCGACTCAATAAAGCCTGAGAGGTCCCAGACACACACACACACACACACACACACACACACACACACACACACACCCTCGACCACTCAATGACAATAACAATCCACCAGGGGAGCGGTGTTGGGGGACCGATTGCAGGTCCGCTCGATAGGTCTGCCAGCAAATTGCTTTTTAATGTTTCACACAATGGCCCAAAACAAAGCGGATGGTTGTCCATAAGCCGTGCGAGGCCATTTAAGCGAGTGTGATACACGACCCACAGAGGAGCCCATGCAGGTGTCAACAGCACCGTGGGAAGAAAAAGGAGAGGGGAGAGGGAGGGGGAGGTCATTGATAAGCCTGCATTGAAGTCAGTGAAGTACACGTTCTTTGAGGGGCGCCAGCCACTCCTATAAACAGCTATAGTGTAGATTCTGTCCGAACACAAACATTAAATGGCATTGACAATGAGTAGAGAATTGACGCCATATGTGTCTGAGCAAATCGGCATGTCGGTGGGAACCCTTGGCCAATAATGGACCACCTTTATTGATGATGATGTACAATGATTAGAGCGCCCCTCACTTCACATGGGTGTTTTTACTATAACACTACAATATAGAAATACTCTGTTACAAGAAAAAGTCAGGAATTCAAAAACCATCACTACATCAAAAGTAACCATCAAAGTCAAACTACACTATATAAAAAAGTCAAATAGTACCTAAAAGAAGCACACCTTTTGAAAATAGCCAATCTACATTACATTTGTCTGTGTCAAACTAAACCTCAGCTCCTACAATTCCAAGTGCTTGTCGGGGTCCCCCGTTGAAATATAATGTCTGTGTGTGTGTGTGTGTGTGTGTGTGTGTGTGTGTGTGTGTGTGTGTGTGTGTGTGTGTGTGTGTGTGTGTGTGTGTGTGTGTGTGCACAAAAATGAGAAAAATGCGAAATACCGCAAAAGTACTTGAGTAGAGTTCCCAGATCAGTACACAGTAGGCTACAATTCTCTCAAGAGTAAAATTATTGTAGTTATCTGCATTACAACATTTGCAAGAAGACTACAATTAGAGACCAATGGTACTATACCAACATCAATACAGCCTGAAACTGTGAACAACATACTTATTCAACGACAACTAAATATTCGAAGACAAGTTTTGGGTTTGAGAGACTAAATCTCATCAAATGGTGGCCCGTGGCTGAAATGCAGAATAAATAATGGACCTTGATGGGAAAAGGGTTGAAAACCACTGTTCTAAACTACTGTGTCCCTTCAGCACCAAGGCATACAAATCTATCAGCACCAACATGCAATTTAAAAAAACGTTTATTTACCCAGGATAGCTTCAAAAGGCAGTAAGCAGCAAATTGCACACTTCAAATAAATCTTTTTGTTTTACCACATCACAATACACAATCACCCATAGTGTATCCACCAATAGATTATCACCCAGGCATTCATCATTTGGTGAGATTGGATGACAAGGGCAACGACGAATGTCAGGCCATAATTTGTCTGTCCCTCACCCTCATTTGTTCACCATGACACCGGCAATAATAGCAATTGATCAACACGACGCGTCGATACAAACACCATCTGCAGCACAGACTTTTAATGTTTTTGGAATATGCTAGTTTTGTTTTGATTTCGTTTTTACAGTTTGGTGTTTGATTTAAGAATAGTTATACAGTAGTATAGTTCATTTTACTGCAGTAGTTTTAGGAATTGACTAGTTTAAGTTTAGTTTTTAGTTTTTCAGGTATTATAATATCATAAATAATACAGTACAGTACAGTACACGGTAAAACAAATGTGATTGCAGTTACAGTTTTAGTTCGTTTTTGAATTCAGTTTAGTTTTTATTTAGAGTTTGCCTTTTTTATATAAAAAAAAAGTTTTTAGTTTTATTTACTGTAGCAAAATTATACTTTTGACATGTTTAGTATAAGCACTAGTTTTAGTTAACTACAGTATAATATCCCTGATTCCCTGTTTAGTGGCCAAGTTCCAGCCATGTTTGACCTGGTGACATCCTTCAGCAGTGGCGAACCTTTAGCTCACTCTAGATTGGTCTGTATCTGTAAATAAAGGCTAGTAGGTACAGAGTACATGCCAGTCAATAGTAAAGTATATATCAATAGCAAATATCTCAACTGTAATATTCTTGAATCGAGATTGAGAAATAAAATATTCTAACCATGCTTTTCAGTGCTTTTACAGACAGACATTTGTCCAGTGTTTCCTACACTGTACACTGTATAAATACAGTATCTTTGCTGTCTGAGCATGTTATACATGCATAGGAGGCCTTTACTATATGTTTCACACGTTTCAATTGAAATGGGCCTCCACCTTCAGGGGGGCCTCCGAGCTCTGACTTACCGCCAGGCGTCAGTCAACCCCCCACCACGCTTAGCCTGCTCTCTCCCACTAGTAAATTACACCTACTTCCTGAATAACCTGGGTAAAATGTGTGGCATTAGGAGGTCAAAGGGAGACATTGTGAAGGGACAACAGGATGAGGAGTGTTGTTATTGCTGCTTAATTGTGGAGAGTAATGGCTGCATGCGATATTGAACAGTCAAAACTATTTGTATCAATACGCCTGTATCAGCAGAATAATTATGTCATCGATTGGGGGCCTCATAATATGAGGCCAAATATTATTTGGTCTTGAAACGGGCCTCCAGAATCCTAAAGCCGTCCCTGTTTACATGATTTGCCAACACTGCAAAAACTATTTGCCACGTTTGATTTCACACTGTACATTAGTGTCATGCATTCCATTACCTATAAGCGATTCAAGAGACATCTGGGAAAGGGGAAGAGAGGTGATTCAGTTAATTAGGGTGCAACACCACTGTGACATTGCGAGCACAGATACAGTAGTTCAGAATAGGCCTTGTGGGGAAGTGCTGTTCACCCGAATGCCCCATCTCCGAACCATCAAGGATCCATGGTCTTTCTATAGGCCCCTGTTGTACACAACAGCCAATGGCCTTGAGCTCCCAGCGCCGTGTCTGCCACGGCTTTATGACAGCGAGGCAGAAAGCTGCGGGTCGCATCGCAAAAGACGGGGACCTCGTCTGAATAATATTAATTAAACCTCCCAAACTAATTGTGTGTTACTTTTTTGCTGTCAAGCAATTATGTTTTACACTCTTGGGGGAGACGCGAGATCCCCTGCTCACTGTGAAATTCCAGCTGTCATTGGATTTAAATAAGCATGTATTTAATTAACATACCAGGCCACTGGAGCATATCAATATTTATTCCTCTAACAGACAGACAGCGGTGCGTTTGTTCTGCCCACCGTCAGCTGAAGTTGCATAGAGAGTTGACACAACATGCAGAGGAAAACATTTGATTGAGAATCCATAACAGTGTTTGCTTTGCAAACATCGCTGTGAGCAGTATGTTTAATGCACTGGCGCTGACATTGATTTTATCACGTACTGTAAATTGCAAACACGCTGGCCTTTCTTTGTAGGCAGGACTTTCTGGTGATATAGGTGCTGATTCAAATTGCTCTGCTCGGGTATGAAGTTGGCGAGAGCAGAGATATTGATGTGAGTTCTAGTCCCCAGCGCCCCCGCCATCCGTTTGTCTTGTGCGTCTGTCCCGTGTTGTTCTTTTATCAAGCGCTGGTTTTGACAGCCCAACAGAAATCATCCATCTTCTAGATTTACCCCCGCAACCCTAATATCTAGCAGACAGTCCAATGCCATAACTCCACAGGCAGCACATGCATTTTGGGAGAAAGGGAGTTAGCGTCGGGAGCTTATGTGCGTGTGTGTGTGTGTGTGTGTCACACGTGCACACAATGATGTGCATGCAAACGCACATTGTGTGACAGTGGTGAGTGCATGTGCAGCAGCGAGAAGGGTGGTGGGGGGGGTACATAATAGTGACAGAGCGAACTCAACTCAAACTGCGGCCGATGCGCCAGAGGCGACTGGACCATTTTTCTTTTTCACTGGGTCAGCAGAAAAAAGTGCACAAAAACGCCACCAATTGATTTATCCATGATATCCAGAGGAGGAGTAGGAGGAGGAGGAGAACGAAGGAGGGGGTTCATCTCCTCGCTGCAAGCCTCCTCCCTCCCTCCCTCTCTCCCTATACCTCCCTCTCTCCCTTCCTTTCCTTCCATCCTCGGTACTGTACTCTTCGCTGCTTCCTACGTTGTCGGAGCACTGTCACACGTAATGAGCCCCGGGTTGGAGATGGAGCGAACCGAGGAAAACCGAGGCAGCCCATCGCGTCATGAAAACAACAGCCGCATGGGGCCCAGCGGACCACAGTGAGAAACCATCCATATTTTAGCATAATGTTCTCATGCCTTCTCCCCCGCCGATGCTTCACGCGGCAAAAGAGTTGTGTATTATTCAATGATGGTGTCTACCGATCCGCTGGTCCCACAGGGGGATTGCCAGGACCTACATTCGGGGGGGGGGATGATGTCACGCGTGTGTCCCAACTAATGATTACCTGCAGGGGGAGAGGTTTTAGGGATTGCTGGGGATGCGCAATTCCTGCACAGGATATACGCTGCAGCGGGACGACGGTGGAAGGAGAGGCTAACAGCGCTCAGTGGCTATTTTTACAGTACAATATGGAGATGGATATATACTGTATCCCAGCCAACTATAGCAGGGCTTGTTATCTCCTCTCTACCCAAGCTGCAGGAAGAGTAGAATGGAGTTTCCTGCCAGCAGCAAGGGATGACATTAGCTATAACCGCGCAGCCTTTTCTCGAAGATTCGACATTCAAAAGGTTTTATTTGTGACACTCAAATGTGCACGTGTGCAGTGAAATGCTGCTGTGGCAGACTCTGCCATGCTGCACTAGCAATGTCCAAACTATATTGTAAATGCAAGGCATGGTGTAAATAAGGTAATAGAGGTTACAAGTTACAACAAGCAAGGTAATGAGAAATATTAATAAATAAAGTGAGTATATATTTTTTATTAAAGGCTTTTTTTCCTATATTGATAGTGGAAAGTGGAGACAGACAGACAGGAAACGAGGGGAGAGAGGTGGGGAATGAGTTGGTCAGGAACGGGACTTGAACCTGCAATGTGCTGTCAGGCTGCATTAGGAGCCTATACTGTACTGTAGGTGTCCAGACTAGTGGAGCCTATATGTGTCCAGACCACTAGTGGCCTTAAGGGCCATAAAGTGAGTATTTTGGATAATTTACCCACATGAACCCTGGAGTTTGAGTTTGAGAACCCTTGAGACTGTCATAAACATTGAACGTTGAAGGGAAAAAGGAGGAGGCCAACAATATAACCCTGAGGATTAGGGTCAAAAGAGTAGTATTTCAATTGTTACGTAAACCTGATGTATGTAATGAGCTAATGAAATTAGAATTGCATTCTTTGAAATGCAATGGAAAATGTTCTAAAGTCAACCATGCCTCTAAAAAACTAACTATTTCTGGTCACTCTTTATAAGCTATTACAATGGTTGCCTCTTGATATGGCACGATTACTGTATAATTTCCAAATGCTAAGCCACTCGAGCTGTCTCTTCTCTCTGGTTGCTCTCACTTGTTCCATTTTCAACTGTTCTTTTCATCCCAAATATATGCAGTCTACTACAGTACTGTATGTGTACAGTAGGCGAGTAGGCGTATGGTGGAATCAATTTCACCATGGGATGAAAATGAATCATTTCCTCGGGCTCTGTGTCCAGCAACCATGGTTAGCTTCAGCAGGGTGTTTAATCATTTTCATTTTTAATTTCACATATAACCAGCTCAGTTGGTATAGAGGCGAGGGAGGGCTACCAACCGAAGCCACCTAAAAGGTGTGCCCACTGATAAGTACAGACTTGCCGGTGTCGAGAGACTGTTATTCTGCGTAAACATTGCAACAACACACACACACACACACACACACACACACACACACACACACACACACACACACCTCTCAATTTAATGCACGAGAGATGATAAAATGAAAAGTCTCTTTACTTCAGATTAGGAATGCCTCGGGGCTAGAAAGTGGGAGATGGAGGCAGCTACTCGGTTCGAGCATTGTGCACCCGCCCCTTATGCAGTAGCTCACCACTGAAGCTCAAACTGTACTTAAAAGAGGCTAATTTCTGCATCATGTCACACCGAGACGTGGAGAGAAGTCTTACAAGTGGAGTAATTGCCAGGAGTATATCATTAGATTGTCATTTGTCTGACGTGTGCTAATTAGGGACGTCCCCTCTCCTCATCCGTGCTTAGATGACAGGCCATAATGGTGAGCGAGGGGGGCCCTCGTCATTTCCACGGCCCGGGATCCTGTCACAGACTTGGGCTTGCATGGGACAGAGGAGATGAGATGGCCCTCTTAATAATTTGTGTCAGTCGAGTCATATTACGTTTTTTAACACTCCTTATATAAAGCCCTATTCCCACGTGGACTTGTCTTTCTCTTGACCTCAACTCCTTTTGTCATACTTGCTTCAATGAACAATGGATGTATACGACTCACCGCTAATGGTGACAAAGTCAATTTGAATGCCTGCCCAGGGGGATCAAAGACCGTTTTCCTCCTTACCTGTGATGACCACATTTCTATTAACTAACCAGTCAATCTATATTCTGAAAACTAAGTTTTGGAGAGGTAGTTATAATTGCATTATTGTCTTTCTCATTTCCCGTTTCCCTTTGGCATACGGTAGCAAACTTTTGATATATGTGTGATCTGTTGATTACATTGTTGTTTTGCCTTTTTCATCAGTTATACAATTCATGATGCTCATTTTGCATGCAAGTTTTCATTTTTTGTTCAGCCATATGGTACGCACTGCGCAGTGCCATGAAGGAAACCATGTCTTGCAGTTATATTTAAGCAGTTCTCTGTACTGTAAGTGTAACTGAAATTTGAATATTGAATATATACATACATATGTACATAAAATGGTTTACTCAAACCCAAACATGTCATGATTGCTCAGAAAAACGATTTGCAACTATTTGCATAATGTCAACATTTTAGAGCTGGAAAAACAACAAAAACTAAATGAAAACAAAACAACTCTTTGCAGAAGACTATTCTCCATATAGGAACAGGTTATTATTGGTTAAGTAGGTAGGATAGGCATAAGAAATAAGACATTCACTCTGAACATTATACAATGTATCAAAGTCGACAAACCAACTGGAAAGGCACCGTACGCTGCTGATATGGTCCTAGTGTTCTTGTGTCTTTAGAGTCAACTATGTACACATCTCAGGTTGTAACAGCATCTGGTTCAGCGCAGTGCCCCATTCCCTGGAACTGTACCGAGGCTGTGTTCACACAATGGAGTCACTGAACTATACCGCAAGGAACAGCAGCACAATTAATTACAGCCACTGTGCTATGGTGTTAAAATGAAATAAATTCCCCGTCAAATTATCTCGGGAGATATCAAGCAACTGAACTGCGGAGAGGATTGCTCAGCATCGCTGGGCAAGGAAGGGGAAGTTGATGTTTTGAATAATTGCACAAACATGGTCGGCATCACAAACAAAATGCCTACACAAAGAAAGTACTGTGCAAGCCAGTACTAGTACTTTATCTTTGACTTTGCATACTGTTGATTCCTTGTACACAATGTATGGTATAAGGACATAATATTCTTTACTTTGCATCTTTAGAGATAATTACATACTGTAATTTCAAATGTGTGTTTCTCCCCATGGGGTGGGATTGAATGCGACCTCTGCATTTCCACCTTGTCAGAGGTTTGCCATGGCCAGACATAAATTTGAATTATTATGGGTATTGTGGAAAAGACCAGTAAATTAAGTACCGGCATAATAACATTTGATGGCGATGCGGGCTCTGCCTATTGGATACCAGCCAGTCTATTGGTAATTAGAGGTTGCCAATCAGCTTGCTGTTAAGCAGCATGCAGATTCATGGAGGGAACTGGTTGGCACTGCTTTGGGATACGGTATGCTGCGCAGCACAGTACTGTACTGTATGTGTTTAGCAGCTCTTTGTTGTCTATTTCCAAGATGCTAGATTTAAGGTACGTACACAGCAGTGGTGTTTATTATGTGAGATTAATTCATATCCATTTAACCTGCTGTATATTTTAGTTTTGATTGATTGATTACCGTAAATAAATCATCCACCTGTATGAATGAGGCATAATAAACGTTGCAGATACTGTACATTTTGCATGTTTGATCACAAATGCATATGTGTGCCATTTAGATATGTTTTTCAAGAACAAAATGGCAGTACTTAGGGATGTGCCGATGAGACATTTTGGCCGATATCGATATCCGATATAATTAATTGCTGTTAAGGCCGATAACCGATATTACCGATGTCAATATGATCTTATTCTGTATTGAAAAAGTATAATGATTTTGTCCATTCTGAAAAATACAAGTAACAGGGTGTCTGCACTGCAGGCTTGTAGAGCTTGTGAGCTTATAGATCTGTTCAAGCTGTTACTTTGGGCTTGTTAATCTGTAATTAATCGGTCTGATTGATGCCGATTAATCTAAAAACAACTAAAGTCGGCCGATACCGATGTGTTTGCCGATTACTCTCCCACCACTAGCAGTATGAAAAGTAAAAAAGTGAATGAACTGTGCCCCGCCCGCTCTTGCCAAAGCACCTTGGGCAGTGTACAATACCTGCAATAGCTGCAATACCAAGCCATATGGAAACTACCTTGTGAGATTTTAATTTACTCTCAGACATACAAACGGCATTCAAGGGATTCGTTTGGCAACAAACTGTCTGTGTGGGCGTGGCACTCTGCCTACCTGTCAATCCCCTGCGGTTACCCTGGCACTACACTCCATTATCCACCAGATTGTTCACCATTACACCAGTGTGACGCCAACGCCGCGGCCAACTTCAACTTCTCCGTCAGTACTTGTGTGTTGCCTTAACTTAGTTTTGAGTTTTGACTCTGTTTTCCTGTGCCTGGGGTTCATTTCTCAGGTTGTTGTTTGCTTGGCTTTGCATCCTGCCAGCCTGCCTCTGCCTGCGTGCCTGCCTGGCCCAGCGTCTAGCCAGCGAGCTGACGGCTCAGCTCTCTCACACTGCTCCTCCGCTGCACTTTTGTTCTGGCTCTGCTCATCATCTTAACTACTCCACAATACATCTGTGTTTGTACTGCTGGGGGGGTGGGGGGGGTCCAAAGGTACTACAGTACACCTACACACTTGATTGTCAATCACTGATCAGCCCGCGAAACATCGGCTGAGCTCACGTGGTGCTGAGTCCAAAACAAGTGTATGTTGTAGGCGGGCCATATCTGATATGGCCCTCAGTACAACTGCTGTCCAATTTCTTTAACAGAAAACAAAAAATAATAATCAAAAAGTAATCACACGAGACAGTCCAAGTTGACAGACAAGCTCTATGCTGTACGTCTTCAGTGGGCTACATCCAAAACTCGCTCTGTGGTTTACGCCAGGCTATTTCCATGTTAACAAACTATCGATTTTAAGAGCTTCGGTCATGTTAATAGCATGATCTGGCAAATTCGTACGGTACTTAAGGGAGCGGTGTGCTGCTTCCTTGTCACGGTAGCAGAATGACTGAACGCAAAATGCAGAGCCACAAGCAAAGTAGTTTCAAAACCGGGTTTATTAAAGCAGATAGCAGCTTAGCTTACAATCAAAGCAGTAAAGCCAGCAGTAACTCAGCAAAGCCAAAAAGCCAAACTTTTCAAAAGTGCAAAGCAAAATCCAAAACTAAACAAAGCACGTGGCAAAACACAAGGAAGTCCAGAAAATGCAAAAACCTTACAGAAGGACAATTTCCAGAAGATCACATGCAGGAACACCAAAGTGACTTACTGTATGTTCTGACATTATTTATAGGGAACTGGTTAATAGCAAAGTGTTCACAGGTTTGTAATGGGAAGCACTGCTGGGCTGATGAGGGAGTTGGAGACAGGTGAGTAAATGCACTGCAGTGTGATGTAATGGCATGTGGGAGTGGCCAGGGTGGAGATATGGTATATGGTATATATATATAGCATAGATATAAAATCACACCCGTGTGAACTGAGTGGTGCAACTCCTCTCTCTCTCTCTCTCTCTCATTAGCAGGCAACAGCACTGTCTCTCTCTCTATTTCTGGCACAACAGCGACCCTACTGCCACCAAGATACCCATGTACCTGTCTAAATACTTCCTTAATGTAAACGAAGTCCACACCCACAACACCAGAGGGAGTGCAACAAACCATGTACA
Source organism: Protomyctophum bolini (assembly GCF_963924005.1). NCBI lineage: Eukaryota > Metazoa > Chordata > Actinopteri > Myctophiformes > Myctophidae > Protomyctophum > Protomyctophum bolini. The sequence goes on along the minus strand of NC_137881.1, from coordinate 20,129,110 downwards.
ACCCAGATTCGGCACAAACAAGGGGCTAAATTCTTTTCGCTCCTATGCGACCAAAATGTGGAACGCCCTACCAACAGTCATTAAGACATGTGAATCCCTTGGCTCCTTCAAAACTGCTCTCAAAGGGCACCTACGGATGGCTGCAATTCGAAACTGGCCTCTGTAAAAGCTGAATTTTTATCTGGATTGTACTATGTTTTTGTATGGACGTGGTGTTGGGTGCCTGCACATATGCACACATGGCATAAACGCATGGTGTTGTGTGCAGGCGCCCTACACTCTGTCTTTGTACTATGGATTGTACTATGTTTTTGTATGGACGTGGTGTTGGGTGCCTGCACATATGCACACATGGCATCAACGCATGGTGTTGTGTGCAGGCGCCCTATACACTCTGTCTTTCGTTTTCTTTTATCCCCCTGTTCCCCTCACTGTATATATATTTTTTTCCCTTTTCGCTTCCTATATGATGAATTCCTGTTCTGTTCTTAACTACATAGAAGTGTCTATTTGTTTGTCTCTAAATGTTTTGATGAATTGAACAATGTGGACCCTGTTGTAAACAAGTGTAAGGCTTAATTGGGTCGTCCACTCACAGTTAACAGTCTTTGTATTGAGTTTGTGCTTGAAATGTACTGTAATTCTGCAAACTGTTAATAAAGATTTCAATCAATCAATCAAAACTGGTACTCATTCTGGTGCTCATTAACCAACACATACATAGGTGAACAACACATAGGCGGACACAGACATTGCTGTTCCTTGGAGTGGTTGCACCACTCAAAACCAAATAGATGCCTCATTGGCCGCTGCAGTTCGTTGGAGCTATGTGTCGAAGGAGGGGCGGATGAATTTACACTGGGGAAGGAAGTACGCCGGAAGTGTGGAAGGCACGTTACGTCACGCTGCCACTTAAGTGATTACTGGCCAATCACAGCGCATCTTTTCTGGGACTTACAGAACCGAACATGCGCTCTGTGACGCACGCTCATGCTTCCGCAGTGCTTCGCAAGGAATCTCTGGAAAGTTTTGCCTTCCCTTAAGCACATACGCTCCAGAGCCGGAAAGGGCGTCTACATTTATATGTCTATGCTGTGGAGTGACAGACCATGACACTCCTTCAGTGGGACCAATTAAATCAACTGGATGGACCAAAAACAGTCACATTTAATTTAATTCAACTTCTAAAATAATATTCACTTCACGTCACTTCATGCATGTGGCTAAACGATTTCATGTACCGTATAGCAATTAATGTTTTTTTTTTTAATATATAAAGGACATACTGCATACTACTGAGCTACTGTGGAGGCATGCATACAACTAAAGCTTATAGAAATAGCATCTTTCTAAATAGTTTCATTGTGAAATACAATGATGCAATGATACTAAAACACGATGGTTGCGAGGGGAAAAAAGAAGGGGGAGAAAAAAACATGTATTCAGTTTGTCATTTGGCTTCCCGCACGGAGGCAGTCAAGCGAATATGGTAGCAGGGGCTTCGTCCCACCACCAGCAGGGCCCCTTAGCGACTGCAGTCCCATGGGGCCCATCTTAGTAGCATTTTGAGACGGGTTACACTACTGCATGAGTTGTCCCCTGGGACACGGGAGCTGGCAGCCCAGTCGAGCAGCCCGATAGCGCTCTCCACTGCTGCAGCTGTGTGAAAACCAGGAGGACAGCTATTCTTTCATGACTTTCATCGGACTAAATCTGTTTCATATATGGGTGTCGGCATGTTGTTCTTGGTGTTATGAAAGGTTTTGTGTCATCAGGTAATGATGCCCAATTTGTGCTCTGTCGTATGGTGGTGTCGCACGCCCAAAATAGCAGACCTACAACGTGTCGCAGATGTGACGTGTTTTGAGCTTGTAGGAAACGTTGCACAATGAAGAATAAATCAGGCATATGCAGTGGTTCTCGAAACCTTTCATGTCAATGACCCCCAAATTGATAGACAGCCACCCTAACCTCATTTGAAAATATTTGGTGCCAGAGACCCCCATAAGTCTGGCCAGCCGCCCGCCATACACGTAAATCAACTGAAATAACGTAAATTGACGTTTTATCCATGTTTTGATCGAGTCGCTAGCCTACTCACGTTAGCAGAGTGTTAGAGTCGAGTGTGACACAGGAGTGCGCCATCTTAGATTGCGTGCGCCTCTACGTGCATTCAATGTGTTTCCAATCGCTTGTATCTCCAAATCGGTGCCCGGAATGGCGTTTCTGGTCAAAACAAGGTTTATTCAACGGCAGATAGCCGTTGCTGTGATAGTCGCGGTCAGGTTTTTTTGCACACAGCGAGAGATCAACAACCGGTCAAGACAACACACACACACACACACACACACACCATTACGTCATCGTAACATACGGTTACGAGTAAAGCACAAGAGTTCTTAAGAAGTTCTATACCTTGAGTCAATGTCACTGTGGAAGGAGATATAAGGTGGCGAACTTAAAAGAGGGTTCAAGGCAGCTCTGTCCAGTTGAAGTAGAAAAAAATCCTTTATTTCGTGAATTACTTAAATATTAAAAACAAGGGTTAAAAACATGACCAACGCGTTTGGGCCTGCATGGGCCTTCATCAGGGTCAACTGATATGGTTACGGGTATTTGGCTCTTCAAGATAAGGGTTGAAAGGGGAAAAACCTTGGCAGTACGCGTTAAATAATTAATTAAGTCTATCGGGGAATGCGTTCGTACCTATGCTGCTACCATGAACTTCTATGCATTCGATCTCTCTTGTAGCATTGGATTAATGCCATAAATAATAGATAACTTTTAGAACCACCGACGTAAGGAATAGTGAGGCATTCATTGTTGGATAACGAATGCAGGACTGACACAAGTTTCAGTAAAGCAGTAGTTAGGAGTTGGTAAGCATATACTGTAGGGCTGCAACTAGCGATTATTTTCATAATCGATTCATCTGCCGATTATTTAAACGATTAATTGGATCATGACACTTATTTAGCCATCACCTTAAAATATATTTTAGGTTATTTTGTCTAATTTTTTCTAACTAACAAAAAATATAATTCATTCAAAATGTCATTTGATTAGCTGCTGATTAGGCTGCTATTCAAATAAAAGACAAACAAAATTAAAAATAATTAAAGCAACTCATGGTGTCTTTAGGCTTATATACTGACTGCATACATTTGATTAAAGAATAGCTACACATGTGTCAGTCTAGAAGGAACAGTACTCTTCTGAACTCAAATAGGTCATTTAAAAATAAATATTCAAGCCATATGTTTTGTTCTTGATACTATAATCGTTATGCGTCATATTTTGCTTTGCAGTCGCTACTGTGCAACTAACTATCATCAGATTGTAAGGGAAGAGAGATGGATCCTCTTTAGTTTAGTTATACACTTAACACTGGAAAACTATGGTTAAGTGGGAAATCACCTATGATAAATTGCAAAAAACTCATTGACAACTAATTGAATAATCGATTCGATTACGATTAATCGATGAATCGTTGCAGCCCGAATATACTGTAGTGTAGTATACTGTAACCACAAATGCCATCACAAAAATCATGTGACACTTTATTGAATGGGATTAACTGTAAAGACAGCTCTTTATCAAATGTATTCATAGGCCATAGGTCAACATGCACCGTAGATTTCCTTCCTTGGCTTTGCATCAATTGTAAAATTAAAAGGAAATTGAAATGTTGATTAAATTCAGGTTGATGTAGTACCGGTATACCGGAAAAGGCTCAGAGAAAGGCAGATTTCTGCTTCACGTTTCACTTTCTCCGGCAAGATTTATAGACTTTATTTTTTATCAGCTACCACTTATTATATTCAGCTCAACCATTTGCTCACGAAAAAGTTATGATTGATTTTGCCATGAAGCTCTGTTAACTTTCCAGGCTAATAGTATTTTTCACTTGAAAGTTGTCATCCTTTTTAGACCTTTCAGACGGCTACTGGTTTTAAACTTCAAGGTAAGATATAATTGAAATTAGTTTATTAACATTTCAAAAGGACAAGACCTTCTTTCATGTGGTGTTTTCTCAATGTTTTGACATTATCAGTAGCAGCAACAGAAAAGCACTCAATGTTTTCAGATGATCAACAACAGATTATTTATTTTTTTCTCTCTCTCTCTGGATAAGCAAAAATACGTTTTCTATTCCGTTCTATCCATTAATTCACCTCAAAATGTGTGAAATGGTAATATCCTGAATAATTTTCAAACGAGGCATCCCTCCGGCATCCAGCCGTTCAATGTCATCCCAACTCCATCATCTCGTGGGTGTATTTTCTTACCCTTAATGACAGCTACATTATAGCCTTTTGCGGTGAATATTACTGGTTTGCATACAGAGCTCCCGCAGTGCACAAGCCAGTGATGAGCTGCTTATTTTCTGAGCTAGACAACATAGTGCCTGGAGCCATTCGCTATGCAAATAAACAATTGACATGGCCGCTGGACGAGGTGCCACTGGGGAACCCCCCTTCAGCTACTGTAGCACGGCAGCAGGCAAAGCTATAATCTTTCATTCATCGATTGAATACTTTATTAACCATTTTTTAGGACTATGGACGATTCTAAGAACGCCTTCTAAATCCTGATCCAAGTTTTCTGAAAACCTTCAAATATTTATTAAAAAAAATCAGAACCGTCTGAAGCGAGTGGTGCAACAGTGACACTGGTCAACAAATGCTATTGCGTCTAAGAAGTCTGTTCTGTACCGTTACATTAAACTCCGCTTCCCATCATGCACCCGTGCACAGTGTGAAGCTCAACAGCGCCACTTAGTCACCTGTTTGGTACCCTAAACATGCATGTAGACATAGAGACAGACATTGCTGGAGTGGCTGCACCACTCAAAAATTACAACAACTGTATGTTGACACACATACACACACACACACACACACGCCTGTGACTTAGACACTCCACTACCGTCTTCTGCAGACTGCAGTGATGGAAGAAGTACTTGCATTTTGTACTTAAAATAAGGAGGAAGAAAAGGAAAGGAAAGGGAAGAATTGATAGGTTTGTCGGTTGTTTTGCAAGGCGGCCTTCGCACAATTGTGCGTAAAGGGGATGGTAATGCTAAATGATGTTTCCCTGACATGCCGTGCTGCCTGTCAACGATAAAAGTTGGGAAAACAGACATTTAAAATGCTGTTTTCCTCCGATCGGGATAGATGTCTGATCAGGATTTGCTGGTTGGAATCGCATGAAAACAAATACGGGGGCGTGGGTTGCCATGAAACATAGTGTTGTTGTTTTTTAGACTACAAGTGATACCCTAATCCCCCCCACCCCCACACACACACACACACACACACACACACACACACACACCGTCTATTCAAATCATGTCACTGGGTTGATATCCATGCTATGCTGGACATGAAACTCTCTTGTCGTGTGCAGGAAACTGTGCCTCTGAAGACTGGGGGGGGTTTATGCAGTGCAGTCATGTGGAAGTGAAGAGGATTCAGGCATACAGCCATCTGAGTAAATTGGTCTGAATCAATCATACTGTATCTAATCCCTTCATCGGTCAAAGATACTGATGCGCGGATTAGCCTCCATGCCCCGTGAGGATCCGATCCGGGCGGCGTGTCTGAGTGCATGGGGCGTGATCGAAGCCAACAAATGACTTGGAGGGTGCGGTTGGTAGTCGTTTAGTATCACCACGTGAATACACACAGTCACAATAGAGTTAGCCCATTTTGAGCGGGAACCCCTTTTGGTGGTTACATACATTATGTTATAATTTAGCTATTGAAAAATAGCAGATCTACAAGCTCATAGCGCGCCACTCGGTGGCGCGCTATGAACTTGTAGGTCTGCTTTTTTTGAAAAATCAAATCTTTCCGAAAATTGTCATGATTTAGAAAAAAATCTCACCCGTGTGAACTGAGTGGTGCAGCTCCCCCCCCACCCCCACACCTCTCTCTCTCTCTCTCATTAGCAGGCAACATTGCAGCACTATCCCTCTCTGTTTCTGGCGCCCCCTACTGGTACCCTATAGTATACTGGTGCTCATGACCACATGGGTGGGTACATGACACACACATGGGTACATAGGTGTACACGGACATTGCTGGTTGTAGGAGTGGTTGCACCACTCAAAGAATTAATAAGATTTCGACGTCAGGCCTGAATGGGTTAGAGGAGTCTTTCAACATGCACTCCTTCCGTTTTGTTTGTGGGGCCGTGAAGCATTTTATGTGCGGTAATAATGCTCAACATGTCAGTTCAAATAACCCAGCGTGACGTCCAGAACGCGAGCGGCAAGACTTTGAGCATCTGATAGGGACGGAAAGAGAGGAACACGACGTCAACAAATCATATCTGAAATGTTTTTGTTCTTCTGCTTTCTGAAATCCAAAGGATGAAGGAGGGAAACGGATAAGGGAAAAACGAAGAGGAAGAAAGAACGGGTAAAAACAGGGATATTCATTTCCTCTCAGGAATTAAGGCTCAGAACTTTCCTCTTTCAAGTCATATCCAATATGATTCCGCCATGAAAACACTCACTCTAGTCGAAGAAATGCATAAATCATTGAGTGAAAACTAAATGAAAACTCGATATTATCGCATTATCATATCCAATGTCTTGCTGACTATAAAATGCAACAGATTTAAGGACGTTAAAGGAGAATTCCATACTAAAAGGCTTTCTTACCTTTCTTTGTAGTTGTTACGTCCCCACCAAAGAGGACCAGGTGTTATTTTGTGCAAAAGCTCCTCATTGGCTATTTCCCCTACCATAAGCCCTAAATGAATTGAATGGGAATTGAATGGGGCTATGGGGTGTTGTGCTAATTTGCTTATTTCCATTGCTCAAAATTATAATTTCTTTGTATATATCCTCTCTTCATAATGTAAATAATATCCCAAGCGGCACACTTTACTACTTCTTTCGATGGAAATAAGCGAACTAGCATAACACCCCAAAGCCCCATTCAATTCCCATTCAATGCAATTCATTGAGGGCTTATGGTAGGGAAAATAGCCAATAAGGAGTTTTTGCACAAAAAAACACCTGGACCTCTTTGGTGGGGACGTAACAACTACAAAGAAAGCATTCTAGCATGCAATTCTCCTTTAATAATACATAGTATTTTTGCTTTGTGTTAGTTTGTTTTACGTTTTGCTCTAGTTCCCTGACCTCTGACCCCAGCCAAGTCTATGGACTGTAAGGCTTGTTGAGGTGTGATTTTGTATGCATTTGTACAAAATGTAGGGATCAGCTAAATTACATACCGATCTTGAACTTCAAATTCTACCCCGTACAAAAGACGAAAATAGAATGTATCTTCTGTATTGTACGTCAAATGAGTCTGACTTCTAAGACAGTAGAAGTTATAGCAGGTGGCAAAACCTTCTTCATACCTGTACGATTGCATAATCCTATTTCACTGTGATGTAAAGACTCTAACCATGCATAAACAGATCCGTCGTTGCGTGAGAAAATGTTTGTGAAAGCTTTGCCGCCGCCTCTGATACCGGTCAGGCACTGAGCTGCTTCAATGAGCACTGGGCTCTGACTCTCAGATTGCTGCAAGACAAACAACTCAACATGTCAGCATGGATCCCTAGAAAGACAGCGAGAGAAAAGGCTGGGAAAATAAAATAGAGGCAAAAACATAATACAAAAATAACAGAGACCAACTTCTGAAGTGTCAACCATGGGTGTCAGCTCCACTGCTGGAGGCCATGTCTAATTACAGAATAAAAAAGAACAAAGAAAGAACTTGGGACAAGTTAGTCCACAAATGCCACAAGAAGAAGTTAAACTATACTGAAACTTTAATGTTTGTAGTAGAAGTAGTGTATTTTTTTCCGCTTGGCCATACTTTACCACCGTCATCTTGTACCCTTAGCTATTGAAAAATAAACAGGGCCTTATCCCTAGAGGGAGGGGCCGAGGCAGCCCTGTGTCCCTGCATCAAGCCCTCGGGCGTGGGAGATAATTGACACCTCCAGCAGGAGCGTGTCAACCAGTTAAATATGGATAAACCTCAAGAACCTGTAGGTGTTCCTTATTGACATACAGCCGTCAACTACATACAGTATAATGCTCTTTGCATGTGCTCGACCTCCTGCCAATGGCATGATACTATGGGCAATTATAGAACATCCCTGCCAGTATTCTCATATTTCATTTTTGCAATTCTAAAACCAAAGACAGAAGGGAAGAAAAAAACTAAAAACAAGCTGCCATACTTATGTATTATTATCCTGACGTTCATTGTCATTCTGGTGTCTTCGCGAGAAACAACAGTAATGATTTCATAGCCTCATGTAATGCATAAATTGTTAACCCATTTAGACTGAAACCGATACTGTTATGTCTTCAAAATCATGACAGTTTTCTGAAAAACCTACTGTACGTCAGTGGTTCTCAAACTATTTCATGTCAAGGACCCCCAGAATGATATGTAATTGGCCGCCGACCCCCATCTGAAAATATGTTGTTCCAGGGACACCCCAGAAACAAAGATTTGAGTTAAAAACGTTCACTCTGAAAGAATATACATTCAAAGATTTGCGCCACATTTTCACGATTTTTCAAAAATAGCAGAGCTATTCGTAGCTCGGCGCCGCACTTTGACCTTGTACATCTGCTATTTTTCAATAGCTAAAGTATAAAATAATGTTTAAAACACCAAAGGGGGTTCCCGCCCAAAATGGGTTAAGGAGAGTTTGGAATAAGAACCAATGCATGTTTTCCTCCCTGGGCTCTCTCTCTGGCTTCCTGTATTTCTTTGCAAATGTATTGGCATATTCTCAAATCTAAAAGCAATCCCAATCCCCCACCGCTCGCCGCTTCCCTCGGCAGCTCAGTGATCAATCACGAGTATCGTTCTTCTCCGCTTTCCCTCCTCTCCCTTACTCCCAGCAGCAGAGTGTAAGTCAGTCCAGATTTTCCAAGTAAAGCAGCTTACAGCATCAGGGGTCTGCGTTGACTCAGAATATGTACTTTGCCCTATACTGTTTACATCAACAACTCAGAGACAATGGTATGACTTATCCTTTTGTGGATGAGCCAAAAAAATTAAATAAAGTGCAGTGTGTTCATTCCATAGCGAGCCGATGAGGCAGATGTGCAGATGGTAAAATTTACACTTTGATGAAATTGTTTATTTAATAATTTATGTTTCCGCTTAGAAATGTGCGAGTTTGCTTGCTCTCTGCGGTGGAAAGTGATGAAAGGATTGAGATTATTTTCCTCAATTCTACAGGCCATCGGAGGATTGCTTCTGGCAGGCTGGCGAGGAGTGAGCTTAAATCTAATAGACAAGTCCCCAGTCTAATACCCTGTTTGGTCCAAAACTGCTGAATAGGAGCGGGATTCATTTGTAAGAGCACGTCCCCCTCACCCACTTCCCAATTATATGACTTCAAAATGGTCAGCATTTTTTCCTTTAAGTGTGTCAAACTTGAATGAGGATATTATGCCTCTTTCCGAGCCCGACTTGCTTTCTCAAAAAGGCGACCGTTGCAGCTTAAATGCCTTGTTAGGCATTGGGAGGAAATTTCTCAAAGGATAACAACCGTCGCCCACCGGTTGGGATTGGCGGTCAGCTCAGGGATTCATAACTGCCCACACTTGGCCACGGCTGGTAATAAAGTCACCGATAATGGCCATGAAACAAAAGAGGATACTTTGTAACCAAGGAAACCAGGAACGCACACATTCCAGGCCATCATTCTGAATGCCAACAGGCCGGACATCACATAGGAGCTGTAATAACGGATTCAATTATGTGCCTTCATTTCAGTCAGTGGTTATCCTGTCATCCTGTGAGGTGTAAACTTGATATTATTAAGATTTGTTTTAAGAGCAGTACTCTCTTCTGCCGATAATGCTCTGTCGGATGCAATAACTGCCCCCTCCTCTGTAATGGCTTTTAAACATTAAAAGGTCAGAATAAATTCCTTCAATTTTGTTTGTAATGGATAAACTATTACTATTATCACTGTTGCTTAATGGACATTGACCTTTAATAACAGCATGAAGGCTTGTATAAAAGGCCACATTCTTGCTCCCGCAGCCCTTCTAAATACGCTTCGACATAACAAAAACAAAAGATGTGAATGGCCCATGACTTGACACCCGTGAAATTGATCTATTATTGTTCATCTATTTATGTAAAACTTAGCTCTCAAAATGATAACCATTTTCGGCGTTGACATTTAGACCGTGGGACTTTGTCTGTAAAGTTCTGAGCTAATTCAACAGCTAGGGTGTTCTTTCCTATACCACTTGTGGGATAATGAATCAGAACCCCTACGAAAAAGCAATACTGTTTTGGCGGTTGGGGTGGTGGGGAATCAAGTGGAGGCCATTTTTTATTTTTGATGAGTGAAGATCTTTGAAGGGCGAAACAAGGACAGAGAGGCAGGCGCCGGCAGTGATGGTGATCCTCAAACAAATGCCTTCGTCGGTGAGGGGATTAAGCCCTAGGCTTTGAGAGTGAGAACAGGATTGAACTGTGCAGCTCTGCTGAAACTACACCACACCACACCACCTTTTCTTGACTGCCTCTGAGATGCCTTAGATTGGTTGGACCCCGTATAAAAATAAAAAAAAACGAAAAGAAATAATAAAAAAAAAACTGTATCGAGTCCTTCTTTATTGAACTTGTTACAAGGGAACTTTCCCAGGTTCCATTGAGGTGCAAATGTTTGTACTGTATAGTGGTTCAGTTCGGTATCTTTTCACTGACCTTGTTAGGGCGGCATATTGACGACTCCGGGGGCTTCAATTGATCACACGGTACGGTCTCACATGCATCTCGCTTCTCGCACAACACCAAACCGCAACAGCTACAGATATGAGCACCTGCGAAGACAAAGGCACAGGGCAAGGTATAGTATTTGCCACAGCAATCCTCTATAAAGATTCCCGAGATTGGATTGCATTGTTGACAAGATCTACTTCTCCACATACAGGTCAGATGAACAAAAGCTCTGCTCCATCCCCAGCCCGTGTCTGTCTGTCTCTCTCTCTCTCTCTACGATGAAGGAGCTACCAACACTGCAACGTTGAGGAGAAAATTGAATGAACAAGCTCGCCCTGGGAGACTAATAATACCATGGATCGTGAGTGCTTGCTCTCTGCGATGAGGCCTAACAGAAGCCTTGACAGGAGAAAATGATGTGTTGTTCTCCACTGGGACAGTGGCCTGCACCAACACCCCCCCCCCCCCCCCACCCCCCACCACCCCCCACGCAGCCCCAATTCTCTGAAGATTGCGGCTGCAGATATGAAGTGTACATAAACAACAGGTTTTTCCACATGCTCGAGGGTCCGCAGGGGGGAGAGACAGGGAACTTGTAGAGCGAGGGAGATGACTGACACAGAGGAGCCACCGGGACGGTTGAGAGACACTCCAGTACACACCGTCGTGTGCATGAGGTGATGGGAAGTAACAAGTACATAATACCAGGCATCAAGTACTGTACCTTTTGAGGTACTTTTACTTTGCCTGAGTATTTCCATTTTCTATACTTTATACTTGTAGTTCACTGCTTCTCAGAGGCAAATGCTTAAAGGGACACTTTTACCCTTTTTTTGGCCAAAAATATATGTTAATGTACTCACCATACACATTACACACAAAGCCACACACACACACACACACACACTAAAGCATCTGGGTTTTCAAAATACACTCAAAATAAAGTAGAGCAAATTACCTTTAATTCTTAATGCTGCCATGCATATTTAATTGACACAATTACCTTGTTGTTTCCATAAGAACACAGTGAACGGTAACTTAAAATAATAGACATAACACTACTAAAAACACACACTGAGCCAATACTAGCCTACATGTAGTATTTTGCAGTTATTTAGTGACAGTCACAAGCTCATACTTTTTATTTCTTTATATATATTATTTATAAAAGAACATTTGTTAATGTTATAAAAGTATTTAACATGTTTTTGGTGCCGTTTTAGTTTGGCAGTACAACATCTGTCACCAAGGCACTAGGGACTGCTGCAGTGCACATGTTGCAGTACACTGCAGTATATGCTGCTATCACCTACTACTGAACTATTGATTCTTGACATCTCCATTTGGGGATCTTGTTTCCAGTACTGTATAATAACAATACCATGGGTTTACACCTGGTAATAAAAGTATCTCCTCTCTTTCCTATGCAGGGTGCATCACCTATGGTAAAGTACTAGTTGCTGCCAGCTACTTTTTCTTTCTCATGGTGACACTGTTTATAGGTTTTCTTCTCCCTCTGTGTTGGCTAATATAGGCCCTATATACAGTAATATAAGCTCGACCCCCTGTATCGTTAAGCTTTACGCAACGGCATAAAGTCCAAATCCATTTGATGTCATTACCAGATTTTAAATGGAGTTGGAACAACAGATCAGGAGGTGGAGAAACACACATTGACCCTGCCCTTCACACCACTCTCCACGCCAATCTACCTGTCCCTATTTATACGCGAACTATACCACCCAGAATCCCCCATGTTTCGCCCGCCTCACTGCGTCGCACACAACCCACTTTCCTACAAATTTTCACCTCCATAGTAGCCACCTCCATAGTAGCTCCTTTCCCTGCTCCCCTCAAAGGAGCTTTATCGGCGCTAGAAATCCTATATTCACATTGCTAAAGTGGAACAAACGATTAAAACAAAACTCTCTTCTCTCCTTCTTTCTTCCCCTCTCCCATTTCTCAGGTTCCTGCTGGGGGGGTGACCATCCATGGCGTCCGTAAAGACAAACGCCATACGACCTCCCCAAACTGCCAAAGACTTCAGGGTCGGCGACCCCCCCCCCCCCCTACACACCCGATTCCATTAATTAATTAATTATTTCATTAATTTATTGTCAATAAATCCTGTAAACCTTCTCAATGGTGTTTCTTCCGACTAGTGAAAAGGTGCATAATATAGTATATTCTGCCTATATGCCCTGATCTTGTATTTAAAACCCTGTAGTTCTAATATTTTTATTTGTTGTTTATCTGTTGTATTTCATCAGTTTAGTTAGTGTAATTGTTGTCGAGTACTTCTGTGTTATTGTTGTTCTTTTATGAATCTAGGTTTTAAGTTGCTGATGCACGCTTGTGCATTACACAGCTCATACGGTAGTAGCCTTTTCTGTGTTTGGAAAACAAATGGAAAGCCAATTGGTTCAATTAGTGTTCATACTCTTTTGTGGGTCTCTACTTTGCCCTCCAAACTCTGCCAATTACTGCACTCAGGCAGAAGATTGTGACCAGATACAAGTCTTATGTTGACTGTGTTATTGTTTCTAATGATAAAGAAAAGGAGGGGGAAAAAAATCCCCAATGCCAATAAATTCATGTAAGATAGCTCAGCTGCCACTTACCCGAAAAAACAACAGCACTAACAGCAGTGTTTCTTTTGGTATTTATGTTCTATTACTGAATGCTGAAGGATGAAAAGAGCGAGGTCAGGAACAATGAAAGCCCGGGCTCTGTCTCATCACTGCTCGAAGAGCTCCAAAGCTGCAAATTGGGCGACATTGAAAGACCTTTGGCAATACATTAAAAGAATGCCCAACGCCAAGGCGCCCCATTGATTTGACCTGTGTGGGCCTTACCCTTACAAGCATGGGGCCATTAATACATTCTCAGATGCCTTTCCATATCTGTTTGTGTAAACGAGTTCCCACGATGATTGAATGGTAAACCGTTCCAGGATTTCATATCTATCTATAATCTACCAGCAAGCAGGGACATACTGTAACCATTCCTTGGGCATTAACACTGTTGTTTTCTGAGACAGTGACATCGTACAGTATCACACATTTGATTGTACTTCTTGTGTGAGCAAAATGCATGAAGAATGCATTGCATATTATATTAATATTGTTGTACACATGCTAACACAATGTACTAGGCAGTAATTTCCCCCCCACTTTGTTTTATCTGGGAAGAAGAAACATACTTACTGTAGATCTTATTTGCACATTCTATTTTGATCTCAACAAGCAGACATCCACTCTACAGGGGACTAGCAGTGAATAATCCTACTTAGGTGGTGATGTGTGCCCACACCACGGCCTGTCAACTAAGAAAGTACAGAATTTTGAGAAAATGTGTTCAACTCAGCAGAGGCCTGCATTGGCACTGCCCTCATGATTCAATTCCATTAATGATTTAAGTAATGATTAGATTCTACGATGCATCATGATACATCACACTTTTCTATATTATTAATGCACAACAATGGCAATGGCAGATTTTTCATCATCAATACAAGCAGTCAGATATACTGAACAAGTGAACATTATATTTATAAACAATATATACAGTGTATTATAAGTATATATTATAATTATCTAATTCTCTTTAGGTTTCGATTATGCCACGTTGCGGGCATCGATGCAGAATCGTGCACGGCCGAATTGCGATGCATTTCTGAATCGATTATTTTTGACACAACTACAACTATTATACTGTGGATAGTCAGTGGCAGCCCCCTAAAATAAGAGTCTAATAACAATGTAGCCACGCCGTATTATAACAAAGCCTAAGCCTATAACATCCCACTAATATCACCTAACATTTGTCAGACTATGGATGTCAGTATTGTGAGCCATCGGACTAATGGGCACCCCCCCCAATCATTAGCCTACCTGCCTACAGCATTTACGATGAGTGCAGTTTGGTAACAGAGCCACATAAATCTCAAGGTGCTCACTTGTGATGCCACACTAAACAGGAATAAACAGAATGCGATTGAAAAACTGTCTGAAATCATCAAATACGGACACTTTCAGATGCCCCATTCTACTTCTATAGAAATCCCATTCTATAGAACAAAACACGATGTTATATTTAGACGCCTGAGCATGTGTCACCAAACATCCATACGAGTTGGGATGAAAATGTGTTTGCAGGTCAAGTAGTGTGAAGGTCTATGTTTCTTTTGGCCAATAGGAAATAGCAATCTTTATAAATACTTCAACTACAAGTATTGTTGGGTTTTATGTGGCACCTGAAAGCCGTTTTGTGCTTTTGGATGTGAATTAAACAGTGAAAGTTCTCAAAAGACAACACTTTCGAAGGAAACCGATTGTGGCCATGAGGCATGGGGATCTACAAATTGAGAGATTAAATGTTAATATTCATCTCCTCATTATATTTAGATTCTACATCATTCATACACAAGCATGGCCCATTACAAACAGTCTAAGATGTTTCTTATTTTATTTTATTATTATACTTTTTTAGCCAATCTCTAAAGCAGTTGGCACCAGTCAGCGATCTAACAATGTGCCTTGGCACCAAAAAGCCATTTGCAACCATTTGAGTGCAAAAGAATAAACAAGCGACTGCTGGTTTTAGTTTCATTCTGTTCTCAGACTGAGCATCTGGACGATGTGCTTTGAAAAGATGCAAAAACAAATTGATTATAAGAGCGCCAGGGCCTAAACAGGCGCCTCTATCAAGAGAGCCATGCACAAACTGAATGGTTACTTACTTTTTAAAAGTCTATAATGCCTCTTTGTGGTGACCGACACATTTCATCATAGTTGCAACTTTGTGTCTTTGACTCATTAAGACATAAAAGCCTCACACAGTCCCTTGATATTGCCGTCATTAGCAATGCTAATGCAATATAAAGTGATGTTTAAGCAGAAGAGAATCAGTTAAATAATCCACTGACGTCCTCTCCCACCTAACCCTGCCAAAGATCCTCAAAAGAGCAATTATGCATAAATGTGGCCCAGAGGGAGCGGCGAGCGGCTAATGCAGAGATATCGCTATGAAAGTTTGTCTTGATCACTCAGCAGGATAATCAGCCTTGAAAAGTGAACAAAGTTTATAAGTGAGCTTTATTCAGTAGGCGTTTGGTGCATCAAGTTCAGTTTTACAGCCTCATTATGGTTGTGCGGCTGCCATTTTATTTGTTTCATTCTATTTCGCAATACACGTGACTTGCTTTTTTTGCTGATTATTATGTATATTTTCTTTTTTTGTCCACAATGTCGGGGGCTTTAAATTCAAGATGTCATGCCTTCATTCATTGATGCAAGTGCATGTGACAAATACGACTTTGAAACCTTGAAAGGTCAAAGGGATGCGCTTATCAAACACCTTTCTCCACCACGCAAATATTGGCCAAGATTAACAAAAGAACAGAAGAAGCCCCTAAAGTATAACTTGGGCTGCGCTGTGCATCCCTCATCACCTTCAAAGGACCCTCACGCACTACGTATGTCCACAGATTCATCACTCTAATTCAAAGACACTTTCCAATTGTTTTTCTGCAGCGATAATTCTACCACTAATTCAGAACAATGTGATCACGGTTTAGTTTTCATTATTCCTTTCCTTAATGTACTTCCTTGGTTATCAGTAAAAAAAACAAAACAAAGAAAGTTCAGATAAAGAGTTACAATTAGTGGAAAAATAATACACCTGCATAGAGCTGGAATAACTGACTTGCTGAACATTTTGGGGCGGGAGCATCATGTAATCTGTATTTTCTCTTATCTATTCAAAGCCGGAGGGGAGGGAAAATGGAAGTGTGCTTGCAGCCAGTTTTTGCCCTGATTTTATTCCACTTCGTAGCATAATGCTGAACTTTTACCTGCTTCGTCGAGCAAAAATATGCATTTTACTATCTTTGTATCAAGTAGGCAATGGCTGTGAACATTTTTGCATAAGCTATTCATGTCCTCAGATAGCCTTTAGATAAGTATAGTATAGAATGTGCTACAATAACATGGATAGATAGTACCATATCATGATGAGACATAAGTTCCCGAGTCTGTCCATTTCCTAGTCCAACACCTCAGGCTTAATGAATAAGTGAATACGTCACAGCTGCAAGTGTGTGTTTGTGTATGTAAATAGACCTATGGAGGGTGACAGTGGCTAGCTGCCCAGAGAAACAGGCTCTGTGTGAGGTGCTTAAGCGTGATGGATTGGTGGCACCGGTCTGGCATAATAGCACTGCAGTGTGCCGGACCCCTGTCCAAAGAGCAAGCTTATACATCATGATACCTTAGACATCCGGCTAACCCATGCCCCCCCACACACTGCAAAGGCACTGGCTTCACATCCAGTAAGCAGCTGATGGATTGAGACAAACAGGTTATTTATGGACCTAGAAAAGCTCTGGGAGCTTGTTTGTGTTTGGCCCAAAACATCTGTTTGCTAAGGGGGAACGAGGCTGGACTGCATAGGGAACTTCTGGAGCCTATAACATTACCCAGTGATTTACTGGGAAGTCGGGGATGAAGGAAAACCAGTATCAAACATAGCAAACATTGCAACAGTAGCCTACCATACCACTTTCGATTCAGCTGGTTAAGTGAGTGTTACATACATTGTGGTGTGCTTTTACTGACAAACAAGATGGGGGTCTAGTAACAGCATGGCTCCCATGAGTATGTCAGACTTCATGTACTGTATGGCCGCAGAATAATGTATCCTTTCCTATATTAAATTGGCTACTGGGAGGGGCCGGTCGGCCCGCCAGCAGAACACGGGTCGGCGCCTACAGAGTAGGGGGACCGATTTTTGTAAAACAAAAAGGTGATAAAAACAAACTACTCATCTTCTGTAAAAACATGTCCATCTTGTTCTGTATCATCTTGTCAACATAGCCTGTTTTTGAGAATTAAAGTTTGTAGTTTTAATGAGAAACAGGTGAGCACAGGCGATTACTAAACACCAGAGGCATTGGCAATGCCGTTTTTCTTAGCTGCCGATGTAATGTACTATTACAAATAGTGTTGTCTATAGAAGTTTGAACCACAGAGGCCCTGTTATTCCCGGTTATTCCTGACATTCCTGGAGGAGGAAGATGCTATGAATGACTATGAAGGAAGGACTTACTGTATATCCGTCATTAGAATGACTAACATTCTCCACAGAGGTTTGAGAATCAGTGATTATTTCTTGTTTGTTTAAATGCAGCATCTGTTGTACACACGGCTTGCTCTTCTGTGACCTCTGTTCCCTTAGGACTTGTTAGGTATTCAGAATGCGGTGTCGCTGGATCGCTTCGGAGGCAGAATTCAAGAAGCGGGGGAGCTTATTAACGCCATGATCATGGCTTTGTTTCCACAAAGTCTACAGCGTCAGTTGTGGCACGTGCTTTTGTTTCGGCTGTTATTTTGCTCTGTGTTTCTGTAATCACAATGCAGCTCTAATGAGTTGGACCTTCTGTTCACCTGTTCAGGATGCACAAAGTAAAGTATTACTCTACTTAGTAAGTAGCAAAGTTCTACTTAGTGCTTTCTGTGCCTGTATCACCCAGAGGTAAAGTGTATATCACCAAATATGTATTCCATTACAAAATCTCTCTCTCTCTCTCTCTCTCTCTCTCTCTCTCTCTCTCTCTCTCTCTCTCCCTAGACAGCTCCAACATCTACCACGTTCCTCATTTCATCCTCATATGCTCCATAGATCAGAATCTCATAAACATAACCATAACAGTCGCATTATGAGCTTTGCCGAGCAGGCCAAACCTGAAAATATTTATTTGGTTGCGGCCTCACTTGTCCGTTGAAGTTCTGCGTTTGATTATAATTGAGAAAGCATGACTAATGTCCCTACACTTCCATTTGGGTAGCATTACATTTGAAGTGAAGATCTCAAAATCTCCTCACTCGGCAAAACCTTTTCTTGTTTTCTAATCATTTCCACATCAGAGAAGGTGGGTTGAATACCGTAATCTTATAAGCAGCTTAATTCATATACTGTGACTTCATTACTCTGCCTTTAAGTAAACCATTCTTCTGAAATTTGAAAGTTGCAGCTGAGTCTCGCTGGGAGAAAGGGCATGTTTTAAAAACAACCGCCATAGAACAACTTGTGTGAAAGAGCCTTTGTTTTGGTAGACAAAGCCAATCCTAGGTAGTGGGAAACAATATACTCTGGGGGATCCAGTATATTAAAAGTTTGACCAAGGTGTGTAATAAAAACCCTTTGGCTCCCACTGTGCAATTAGACGCTGGTTGAAACTATTGATCTGATCTCTGTTTTGTCCCCCCACCTGTTACTACTGCTCACCGGGGACTCATCACAGACAAAAAAAATACAGTGGAACGCAAGGCTTCTCTTTTCATCTTCTTGTCCCTTCACTGTACTAGCGTTATTAGGAAACTTTTTCCCCCCTTCAAAAGAGTTTAATTTAACCCTTTAATCTTTTTTACCCTTCAAAACAAATAGTTTTTCTTTTCTTTTCTTGCCATGACCTTAATGGAATTAAGCAGGCGTTCTGCAGCTGCTGTTGCACTGCTTTTGGAAGAGGAAAAAAATATTTTACCCTTTTTGTCATCATTTTGTAACCTTGTAATATAGTGCTGAAAGGTACAGTGTAATGGCTCATTTACACTGTACCTTCATCACACACTGAAAATAGCAGAAAGAGATCCTCAAGCTCCCGCCGCGTCGCAGCTTGACGTATTATGAGCTTGTAGATCTGCTATTTTTAGTGTGCGACAGCTGCACGCAAGCAAGTATAAATCAGGCATATGGATGGTGGTCACAGAGACCTGCCATACTCTGAAATACACCCAATCCCAGGTTTACTTGAGAGTGCAAATTCATATACTTAATTCATGCAATTAATTCACAGGGCACCTGACATTGTATTGATTAAGGAAAAATCTAATCACATTAAAATGTGTTTAATCCAGGCAGACCTTGACACTACATTTTTACACTTGAAAGCTCCTAATCACAGAGCTAGAGGTGGATCGACAAAGCAGTAATACGCTGTGAACACAATCAACCTGTTCTCTCTGCCAGGGGACTCATGATGGCATATGGTCAGGTTTTTGTATTCACCGTGCTTTCCAATGTCTTTGAAAAGTATTTTCTGAAACCTGCACAAAAATAAATAGACTGCTGAGATTTGAACTTTTCATTACTCCAAACATGCTGAGCACCACTCTGCCAGAAGCCGCTCTGCCTCCAAGAATGGCACCAGCTAAAAGCAACTGCTATATAACAAATTGCTTACTCAAAATATAAAATATGAAAGCGGTACCAGTGTCTGCGGAAGCAACTAAACAATCATACGGCAGTCTCATGCCAGCTGTGCCAGATGAGGACAGATGTCTGCGGCAGGTTGTAAATGGCTTCCTTACTGTTTACAGCATGATAGCACTGTTAGCACTGTTAGCACTGCTTCCAGCATGATGCTGTTTACTGCCGCTGCCCGCCTCCCCTGCCCCAGCCATGCATTTTGATTAACTCAAGAGTGTGGAAGCTGAGCACTGCCAGAAATCGCTGTGACAAGCGCTGTGATGGCCTCATGAAAGAGAAAATTGACGGGGGTTTGCCGAGTTCGGTGTGTGGCCCCACACAAAAACAATGCAATTAAATAAAAGACAAATATAGACATTGCCTATGAAGCTACAGTCTCTGACCTCCTTCGCAGCACACCGCGGTCCCAGAGAACTAATGAAATGGTGTAATGGGGAGACTCTTAAGAAGACGCGGGCTACTAAAACATGATCTGAGGATATTCCAGGGCTGCATAATTGAACAGTTTGCGCTCAGCTTGATCGCTGGAAATCTCCCTCATTAATCAACTCCCACAGTGTGGTGAAGGCTGGAGGAGGTTTATGCTGGCACCGGGTGATGTTATGGGAGCGTGGTGGTTGCTCCAGAGCTCACTCAAAAGGACCCACTCCTGTTGCCAGGGAGGGCTTGGCGATTGATCTGTACCTTGCAGCCAAAATCCACACCCCACACGGTAGTGGTTGAGTAATATGCAATGTGTTAAAAAGATATTGAGTACCGTAATATGTTTTTGTATCTGTTCTGTTCTACAGTATGTGTCTCTGAGATAACTTATCAGCATTTATGCAACGGTCTATATGGCACAGTGCCATACTGCAATCAGATGTGAACATTGAAGTTTGTCGTTAACTGTCAGCACGTGGTCAAATTAATGCATTCTGCCAATTCCAGGGAACTTTCTCGGCTCAAAATTGGATGCCAAGCCATATTTCCATGACAGCTCCTCATTTCAATCTTCATTTTCATCTTGTTTAGCTCTAAATGTGTGCACAACATGTTGTGTTCACGTGGAAAGCTAATTGCGCTACATCAGGTCAACTTGTTACTGGTTGCAGCTCTGCATATGCCAAGAAAATATTTCTATCTGTAAAAAGAAGTGTTGGTTACACTGTTGATCTCCTGACTCTTTGATTTCACACTTTGTTTCTCTATCTCGTTCTCCATCTGCACATACAGATGCTATGCACTGCAGATGATATGACGTCCAGACAGTGAATATACAGTACTAACATACTCCACCATGCAGATGGGACAAAATAAATTATATGCTAAAAGTTACAGCATTAAAATATGATTGTAGAAGATGTGCATTCCCTGTAACAATTACATTCAGAGAAAGAGTCCAAATTGCCCGTGACAAAGATTATAATAGGTTTCATGCGAGTTTAAAAAAAGGGCATGTGGATCCCCCGTTATGCCTAATCAGATTCAGCCCATGGGTTAACCGAGCTCCATACCGGTTTCCATGGAAACCAACCTGCATTACCTGACCGTTTCATAAAGCCGGTAATAGGACTACAGTTTCCCCATTATAGCCCTTCTCTGCATCAAGAGGAAAAAATATTACTTCTAATAAAATGTTCTTTTCCAACACTATGCGTGCAAGTGGGAGCGAGGGTAAAATCCTCTGGTGCTAACCTGCTGCAGTCAAAGCACCAGAGAGAGAGACATGCAGGCAGAGGTACTTGGAGACGTACAGGAAGGTGAACAATACAAGGTGCTGGTGGTGCTTAAAGCATAGGCTCCGAGCCCACGCGTCTGCTCTAACAACACTTCACTTACTGCTCTTTTGTGTTGAAATGAGAGCCGTGGTCCGGTGGGAACTTTTAGCTTGCCTTTCACCCAGGAGTTGAGATTTATCATTTGGACCACAGAGAGGGAGATGGAGAGAAAAGAAAAGAAACAGGGCTGAAAGAGTGTGTTTAAGACAGATAATCAATTTCAAGTCCTCCCCGTGGTGAAGTTCTGTTGTGTTTGGGGGTGCGGTGGGGTTGGGATTATTTGTTATCAAGAAAGGAGTTGCTTTGCAGCGATTTCAGTCTTCAAACTTCACGCTGTATAGCCCGTAGGCTTGTGGTGAAAAATACATTGATAGTTTTGCCAGGGAAAAGGTTCACCTGGGGAAAAAAGGATATACCAAATGTTGCCTCATTACAGACATAGTACAGTTCAAGCTCATGCATGGTCATTGATAGTAGCAGTGTCTGATGTGATTGATTACATAAGCGATAACCTGTACTGTTGGTGCTGTAGCTGTTTATCTAACAATGTTCCATGTTGATTATAGCCACAGCAACAGTCTCAGTGCACAAACATGGGCCAAAATGTTTTCCACTGCCATGACCCTGTCACACTGAACCATCCAAGACGAGAAGGTGCTATGCAAATGTTTGGGATGGCACGACAATGCCTGAAGAATCCTACAGTGTGTGTGGCTATTAACTATCGACTATTTTCTTAAATATTCAATCGATTAATTAATGCAACTATACTAAAATAGAGAAGAGTAGACCTTTGTTTCACTTTTTCTTTAAATATATATATCAACAAATTGATTAACTACAGCTATTTTATAGTTTGTTGTAGCACAAGTGTCTTGCAAAAAAAATTAAGAAAGAAAGAAAAAAGAAAGTACATTGTTTGTCTTTCTATTCATCTATAATGACATGCCCGAAATAGGTACTACTGATTATTAATCGATTATTGTAATAAATTATTGATTAATTTGATTAGTTTGATTAACTGTTGCACCCCTAGTCACTACAATTGAACGTACAGTCTACAGTGTTCCAATAAGCTGGCTTTCCCTGTGGAGCAGGCCTGAGGCCATCCATCATTCAGGTCACCTTCATTGACACACTCTCTCTCCCTGGCTCCATTCAAGCCAATAATATGACCAGTGATCTTTAATGGCTTCTGCTGTATGAAGTTATGAACACACATGCACATACTGTACATCGACAGAAGTGTAACTGGGGATACACACAATGGTATATTATTATAAGCAAACCATGATCAAAACAATAAATGTAGGCTACAGACTCAAGGCATTTGTTCATAATGATTATTACTTGAATGAAAATGAATGAATTATGCCATCCTAAACGGGAATTTATGAAAATGTACCTCATGTTCAGATTTAAATGAAAAAATATTTAAATCAATTGTCTTTCTTTTTAAAGGCATAATGTTGTAGTATTATACTGATCAAAGGATTCTGCACATGCAGTATTATTTATTGTGCTAATAAAAATACTTGTAAAGCAAGATGAATGCCATGCATTCTCATTACATCAGTGCTATTGGTATTAAAAATGTTATTGATATTGTTAACATAAAATAATTGATGGTTGCAGCCATCATTTCCTTCTGAAATGAGTGTTCAGAAACCGAATGCAATAATAACTGAAGCTGACATTAGGGAGTACAGCATATCGTCTCTGTCGGGTGGAAACCTCATACGTCCAAAACAGTTACATCAGGATTCAAATTAACCCATTCTGACCGGGCACCCATTTTGGTGTTAGCATCATGTTATGCTTTAGCTATTGAAAAATAGCAGATCTACAAGCTCATATCGCGCCACCGAGTGGCGCGATACGAGCTTGTAGGTCTGCTATTTTTGAAAAATTCGAAGAACGACTGACATTTTTTTAATCTGATCTCAGGTCAGAATGGGTTCATCAGACCAGTGTGTGTCCAGTGGAAACCTTGTATGAATCTGATCTCAGGTCAGAATGGGTTATAAAACAGCCAAAGTAGCAGATCGACAAGCTCAAAATGTGCCACTTCACGCCGCGCCTCCAGCTTGTAGATCTGCTACTTTTGATGCTTTAGTGTGATGCCGTAGTATGATCTAGTAGGGCATTCATTTACAAAAGACAACACAAAATTAGAATATGGAGATACGAGGTTTCTGCCAGATGGCAACGATAAGGGAGCACTGGATGAAGAAATAAGCCTAGTAAGCTATCTGAAAGATTGTAAAACCACATAATGATGGTAATCTTGTATCATTTATGTATTAATCAGCACAAAACTACTCGCAAAAACATTTGCCAAGTACATGGCAAATGTACAAAAATGGAAATGATTGTACCGAACCAATTGCTCCCATGTGAACACTCTGCCTCACGTACCAGGTGCAGACGCTTATTACTTTTATCCATTTCCCATATCACAGGAGAGTGGTGAATCCAGTGAGGCTATACAGCCTTCTGACAGTTCAATTACAACAAACCAATCAATAATCATTAACGGCACGTCAACGTGTGACCATCGGCCCAAGAGTTGTCCGTCAATTTACTTACAGGAGGGCACCCATTTTATAATCACACCACTCCTTGTTCCGCATAAGCTGGTGGAAGGCTGGCAATGTTGGCTTATCTTATTGTTCTCAAAACTTTCTCAAACTTTTTCATGTCAATTAAGGACTCCCCATTTCGATACTCACTAGGCCACAGCCCATTTCCTATGATTTCTATCCCTGCAGGAACTGGGACCCTTGCTAATCTGCACAGTAAAATCATCAGTGTGAATTTAGCGCTCGATCAGTTTTACAGACCACTGGGGCGACCGCTAAAACAGGTTGGTTGCGTCTCGACCCATTGGTGTGGCTTAATTGGGCTTAAGGTTCAAGGTTCTACTTTGTTGTTACATCTTGTACAGATACATCAGAGTAAAACCTATTTGTTTGGCTGTGATAAAACCCTAAAAATCACAAATGTGTGAACTGAGCGGTGCAATTATATATGTATTGTTACCGTGTGGGGGTCCCCACTCCCCAGGGGGTCCCCGGAACATCCAGACCCCCAGGAACATACAGTACATAGGGACACAGATAGCTGTGTAATGGAGCGGAGGCACCGCTCAAAAAGAAAAAAAAGAAAGATAGTATTGGTATATTATACCAACAGCATGTTTTCAGTTGCTTCCACCTAAGTTTATGTAAACAATGTATACTATAAGGGTCTCTAAAGCTGGGGACCCCGTGGAACCACCTCAAAGATGAATGGACCCAACTTTGCTCTATTGCATGATACTGAGAAATCCATTTCTTCACAGAATTCACTCTTTTTCGTTGTCATGCAGCATAAGGCCCCCGTACTTTGCAAATTACCCAGGAGCGGAATGACTGCGGCACTGTCACTTGCTTCGGATTTGTAAATTGTGTCTTCGCACCTGTCATTTCAGGTTCACTTGCTTGTTAAGAAACCCAATCAGCATTTTTTGCTACACCATAATTTGTCAACACGGCCAAAAGCTCGCCTTGAAATGAAAAGCTGCTGCAATTTTGCTGCTAAACCGAAAACCCTCAATTTTAAAAACAAATACACCAATATGCTAGGATGCCATTACAAGGCGGCGAGAAAATAAAATAAAATTAACTAGCAAATCCTAGCAGCTGCGTCTAGATTTT
This sequence comes from Protomyctophum bolini, assembly GCF_963924005.1. NCBI lineage: Eukaryota > Metazoa > Chordata > Actinopteri > Myctophiformes > Myctophidae > Protomyctophum > Protomyctophum bolini. The sequence goes on along the minus strand of NC_137881.1, from coordinate 20,103,649 downwards.
CCTGGCGGATCCTGCTGGGAGCTGCCTATGCAATAAAAAGCATAGGTGAACCCCAGTCTACTCTAGAACAGTCGGCAAGATTTTTACTAATCTTTCAAAACCCACAGAATATTGTAACGAGGGAACAACTGCCATCCTATGCCCTGCTACTATATTTCCACAACCAATTGTGTGGGTCTTCACTATATGTAATCCGTGTTCTGATTGGATCTCAGCCTCAGAGGGTTCTGGGTACATTCTGTTGAGCCTGCCAGTATTAGTTAGTTATGTTTCCGGTTTTTCATAGTGTGTAGACGTACTGAGTGAGTCATCCTCCGTCTCCACCAGACAACCACGGACTAACCACAAACACAGACAGTATTGCCAGTAAAGTGGGTTCTGTTTACCAACCTGCTGTTATTGTTCCAAGTTCTGCCAACCTGACGTGCTAACTGCCGACGTTCCAAGTAAAGGAATGTACTGGAAGTGGAAACACTCGCCTCCACCACATAATTAAGTCCACAACAATATTTTGTACTATGTAAACACCAACACAAACACCAAATATCTCCTAAGAAATATGATTGTCGTCAGTGAGTTATTGTTGGCACTTGGCAGAACTAGAATATAGCTTGTTTTCACCTGGAATGAGAAAGCAGAGAAAAACTAATATTTGTATAAACTATAACATTGGCAAGGACTTGAGGGAGTCCAGTCATCCAGATTATGCGGTTGTCCAGTGCCGGCCTGAACCGCTAGTTTAAAAAAAGGTATTGGTAAACATTAAGTTAAACATTATACAATATTAGATTTTTTCTTTCACCTACTACAGTACAGTAAAACATAGGGTCAATAGGGAAAAAGTGTCTAGACAGTAACTGCATAAGCCTACTGTAACTTGGAAGCTTGGCACTTTTAGTATACACAAATATTGATATCCTCAGCACTCCCAACAAATCTCAGAGGAAGGATTGTCACTCCTGAGCATCGCCCTCGGTGTCCGCATGGCACATTTACAGGACAACAAATCAAGTGACACTCACAAGGACACGCAGTGGGAAAATGAAAAGGCCGCACAGAGCTCTTCTCTTCTCTTCCACAACTGTCACAAAGAATCCGCCAACAGAGGCTGTTCTTTATAAGCCTGTGCAAGACAAAGTTATTACTTTTCAGAAAATAAACAAAACAACACACAGGCCCCTGGCAGTTGGAAGAGGTGTTTGCCTTGAATGAGGGTAAGTGTAAATTGCTTCAATTTGAATCACCTTTAACGTGACCCAGAGGCAAAACAGCATAGTAAAAGGAGCCCTGTGGAGCTTACATGAATATAATTAGCAACAATTGTTTGCCTGATGACAGTGTGCAACAGAGTGAGGGAAGTTTTGGTGTCGTTTGTGACCCCTTTTGGCATCAATATTTATTTTAGATACATAAAAGTATTGGTTGTGCTTGACACAGGGACTACTTTACTGTATTACTGTATGTAGCAGGCAAGGTGGTTAAGGGTGTTTATTGTCACATAGCCTACACAATACAAAACAGCTAGGAACAGCTTTATTGGCAGGTTCCTCTACAGTACGAATATAGTACTTCGCCTATACATCTGCACCTCAATTCGGAGATGAACCCCCGCTAAAGAACGCGGCCATTGCAGGACTCTATGGAGCTTAATTGCCTCGTCGTGGGTATGGAGCATTTCGGCGTTTGTTATTGTCCTTTCCAAGATGGCGGCATCCAGTCCGGTAAATATTAGCATGATCAGTTTTCTGTGCTTTAAATAACACCCTAAAATGTAAATATACGACGGTGGCATTAAAGTGAAGGGGTTTATAAAACGTAAATATACGATTATGGCGCGAAATGTGTTAGCCTTGGGGACAGCATGCACTTTCCCCTTTTGTTTTCAAAACAGATCAAATGGTGAGTTCTGAACATTGCCATCATGAAATTGCCGACAGACTTTCCAGCATGAAACCCGACTTTACAGCATGGCTCAGAAACGAATGAATATCGGATTGCTTTGGTGTGGCCAAATAAAAAAAGACTAGTACAGAATGAAGTAGTAGTAGCGTTGATGAGGGAATTGTCGCGACGCGTTGTCATCGGAGGAGGACGACGCGCAGGTAATAGCATTGATTTACTGCTCATGGCACTGCTGTATTTTATACAGTATATAATGCTATCCTCAGTTGGGCTGCTGTGCCAACTCCAACTGAACTGGCCTGTGCAGTGTGCAAACTGCTGCTGCAAATGTTATCCCTGTACTCTATTGTTTTCCGACGGGCGGGCGGCCCGCCAATCCATCACTGGCCCTTGGTTGTGTTAAGTTTAGGTCAAAAAGATAATTTAAAAAAACGAATTTTGCACTTGAACGTGCACGCACATGTTCGTGCGTTCCGGCACCAATGGTGCCAGAGATTAGCTGTACATGGACGGACACACACACACACACAGAGTGCAAAACATACTCTCGCCCCATGTTCAAAAGTTCCACTATACGGGAAATCTCAAACAGCATGTGGGCCCAGCTCCTCTGGCCAAATCGCAGTAGTGATCTTACCAAGAGTTTCATTTCCGACATTTTCATGCACACTATAGTGGCATGAGCTGTGATTAGTCCATTTGTGTGGGGCCTACAGACACAAACACAAAACAAAACATAATCACAGATGGAAGTCAGGCCATGTCAAGAATACACCAACCAACACAGTCAAAACTCCAACAAAGTAAGATGAATATCCCAATATAGCATTGAACTTCTCCCATTGCTCAAGCACAAAAGTCGCTTCAAACTTTTCTCCCTTCCTGTGCTCCCAGAAGACATTTGCACTTGGGCATTGAGGGAGTCTGCTCTGACCCTGAGGCACAAACTACCTGGTAACTAATGAAAATGAAACATTTGTTCTTGAGGGCAGCTCACAGCCACACAGCCTGGTACGCAGTTAAACTCGCACTAAAGACTGCAGACCCTTTGATAGATAGGCAGGGAGGGCATGAGCTAACTTTAGCCCTTAATGGTTTGAAATATGCTTGCGCTACAGTTTCTCTTTTTTTCTTTCCACCGTGAAGCCAAATGATATCTCCTCTCTTGACGATTTATCAAGCCCATTCAGTGTGCTCGTCAGGGATAAATTGGCTCCTGCTTTCTGTAAAGCCCTTGATGGATAATAATCTCATCTTTCTCGATTTTCCGGCTATTTTGGAAGTTTCTTAAAATCGAAATTGATATCAAAAACATAATACATCGGCTTCAATGTTATCATACGGTGTATCTCAGACAACATGGTCAAAGAAATGTTCTTTGATTATGATACTACGTGGCAGTTTTATAGCTCTCTTGAAATTACAACATTGACCCCCCCGGCCCCTCCACCCTCCCAACACCAAGTGCTGCTCTGATAGAATTTTCCCAGGTTCATCGTGGCGACCTCACACAAATGTAATAACAGCCGGGATTCCATCACGGTATGTCATACTTTGTTTCAGCAGTCTCAGTCACTTCGCCTGTTTGGGAATTCTTGATTTACTTACTCGAACCTAAACCCCGTTAAACACAGATTGTCCTCCAAAGGCAGACAATACGAGCACTTTACTAGCCATTTGAGAAGACAATGCGTTTGACCTTGGACCTTCATAAAGGTTGCGCGATGTGTTCGCTGTAATAAAACGTAATTACCCTTTGAGTGTTTGATACTATTCGGTGCCCTGCACGCACTCCATAGCATCTGATAGCCGTACGCACCTTGCCTTTTCAAAAGGTCAACCTATCATTGACCTCAATTAAGACACCGTGGTGACATTACTGAATGAAGAAAGAAAATGAGAAAACTGTGTACTTCTCCACCAGCCATCTCCGGCCGATGCGATACTTCATTTGCATTGATACAGAGTAATAATACAGACATTAACCACATGAGCCCTAGTGTTCCCATTCTGGGCACGTCTTAATAGGCAAAAACAGATGAACATTCAGCGGAAATTGAAGCTCTGCATCTGCAAGCTCACAACGGGTCGCAGCGTGAAGAAATTTGGTAAAGGAGCAGACCATAAATGGACCCCTTGGGGAACTGGGCAAAGAAATATATACAGTAGTAGGGTTTGAGTGGTTAAATGTGAATGAAAACAACACAGTTTAAGATAAGATAAACCTTAAATGCCCCCCGGAGGGAAATGCAGGCATCATCGCAGCGAGAGCAGTGAGAATGAAGCACAAGAGGTATACAGCTTAGGGTAAGCGTCAGACAAACCGTGATAAATAACAATAAGTTTACTTTATTTCCCCAATACATAATGCAATGTCTTTCTATTTCGAACAAATCAATATCTTATTTCATGATTTCCCCGTCTGCTCCAGTGGCTCTTATTCTCCCGCGGATATATTTGTTCTTTTGTTCCAGCCAGGTATATTATGTATATATTCATATTCAAAGTAGGCAATTTTATTTTGACAGCTATTTGTATGTAAAGTGAGGGAAGTGCCCGTTTCACTGTCACTGCTCCTGTTCTTTGCCATAATGCTGAAGCAGCCTTTTTTCTCTCTTGTGGAACAGGCGCAGACATCCCCCCGATGGATTAGCTTGTTATTCCCTCACGCCTTCACAGCAACGGAGCGCTGAAAGGGAGACGACGGAGGGAGCGCATTTTATATGCAGCGGGCTCACTTTCATGGTGCCATTTTCTCTCCACCCCCCCCCCCTCCCATTATATAATTCCTAGTTTTTAAGTATGCAATTCAACAAAGAAAAATGAAATTGCACCCCCAATGCCACCCCCCCCCCCCCCCCGACCCACACATGCACACAATCCACCATAACCCCACTCCACAGTCTCACAGTTAATCATTTTCATCCACGTTATTTATGACGGTATTACGCCAAAAGCTATGCCGGCCCACTCGCACAGTGTTTAAGATGCATTACTTTGGCGGACCAGGCGGTATTTTTTTTTAAACTTTTTTTCCCTTCTCTCCATTCTTTCTCCTGGTTGGAAAATGTAACAATTCTGGCCATCAATTAGTTTTGCACAGTCTACAGTGGCCCCTGCTTCTCTATCAGCGACGCTGTGCCAAATCAACCACTTAATAAAACCAATATCCTCCTTTTTCAATCCCATTTCTTTCTTTAACCTGCTGTTGCCAGCGAGCTGCAGTGGCTGTAATGGAAAGGGAGCCTTATATGATACGTCTTGGTATCATAATGAGATCAGTCTCCGTTTCAGCTGGGCATGATTCCCCCCCCCCCCCCTCCATCCAGTGCCCAAACCTATAACTACAGTGTGATTGTTATTAACAATTTTTATGTCTAAAATACTTAACCACTTTCAATTATATGAAACATGGCATGTCAGTATATTTAAAACTTTTAACCGTTTACATTTTATTCAAACAGTACTACACTCACCAAGTGTCGACTGGCTGTTGTAGCCTACAACAAAGTGTAATATATTTTAACAGTTTAAGCAGTTAAAATGGGGTGAACACCTTTCAGAAAGCCAAAGAAATGAGTGCAAGCATGCATTCTTAGCGTAAAACAAATCCATGTGTTTGAAAGAGGTAAACTGGCCAGTGGCCAATATGTATTATTATTATTTATAACAATTAACTCAAAATGTATATTGTGATGATGATAATATGACATGTGATATTAATCATGATATGAATTTGCTTTCACATTAAATGTGAAAGCAAATTCATATCATGATTAATTTATCCAAAATAGCCACTCTACAAGCTCACAATGCATCACGATGCGTTGTGAGCTTGTAAGTGTACTATTTTCGCTGTTTTTGACATTTTCAAAGACAAGGAAAAGACAAACCCTTTTGCCCTACCAGAATATTACGATATGCAAAATCCCAGACTACATCTCGCACGCCTTACCCCCTTACATCTAAACTCAATAAGACCAGAGGCTGATTCTACAAATGCCTTCTAAATTAGTAGCATATTCTCACACTTTCACGATTCTTTCTAAAATGTAAAAAAAAAATGTGATTGCTTGCAGAGCGGCATGAAGTGAGGAACTGTAAGGCGTGAGCTTGTACCTGCTATTTTTGAATGGCCAATGCAAAAATCGATGTACAAAATACAATTATGTTTAATAGATGAATACAATTCACCAATTAAAAATGTTTGATATGATAGAACACTTTGGCGAGGGCCCCATCAAGGAGAATCGGCTCAGATCGGTCCAGATCAGATCCTGCCTGATGGAAGGCAGGGACTCCAGAACCCCCTCGAAAATAGTAAAATATGGCTAATAAGTTTAGATATCACAATATCAATATACTATACAGTCTGTATGGCCCAGCCTTATGCAGATCGCAGTGGCTAACCTTGAATTCAATGTTACCATAAGGTTTACACCAGGTGAAGAGGTAAATATTCTCTCATTACAAGCCTCTAACAATGTAATCCATCATTGTATCCTGTCAGCCATGCTGGGAACAGAGGTATGTCCACATTGGCGCCTGAACAGATGGCAGTCATCACAAGGTGCAAACAGCCCACTACCGCGAGGTAGGAGGGGCTGAAGAAAGAAGAAGAATATGACTAGGATTACAGTAGTGGGAGAATTATATTAGCTAGCGCGACAGTAATTTCGCTGCAGCAATTAAATTGTCATTAATATTGCATAGGAACAAACAGAAAACCTAATCTGTCAGATCGGATCAGGGGCAAACTTGAAATTCAGCGGCACTGAAAACCGCAAGAGGTTTCCTCGGTGTCTGTCGATTATTCTGCCTTGAAATTGGAACGCATTAAGTGGATAGGGGAGGAAGAAAAATAAGATTTTATAGCTCTCTTAACAGGTGCAAACATCAGTGTGAGTTGTTGCATTAACTATCCAGTCTGAACATCAGGACACAGGAACTTGCAGAGAGTAAGAGTAAAGGCAGAGTAGTAGGAAAAAAGTAATGTTGCTTTGCATCACTAATAGCAATAAAGGAGTTTTTTCTTCGGTTCACTTCGAGTCAGTTGGGAGTCCATTCAGAGGGCAACGCCGACCCATCTGGCTATTAAATGTGTTCGAATAAACCAAAGGCTGTTAAGGAAAATATTTAAAATATTTGGCAGTGCTCTCATTAGATCATATTATGATCACTTTTTACTACATGGCACATCACACACATTATGATGGACACTAGAATAGGTTTCTTTTTTTTCTTCTGTTTGTGCTCCTGTTTATGGTAGTGACAGTAGGAGGGTGTTGGGGTAGCCCGTGATCCTGTTTATGGTAGTGACAGTAGGAGGGTGTTGGGGTAGCCCGTGATCCTGTTTATGGTAGTGACAGTAGGAGGGTGTTGGGGTAGCCCGTGATCCTGTTTATGGTAGTGACAGTAGGAGGGTGTTGGGGTAGCCCGTGATCCTGTTTATGGTAGTGACAGTAGGAGGGTGTTGGGGTAGCCCGTGATCCTGTTTATGGTAGTGACAGTAGGAGGGTGTTGGGGTAGCCCGTGATCCTGTTTATGGTAGTGACAGTAGGAGGGTGTTGGGGTAGCCCGTGATCCTGTTTATGGTAGTGACAGTAGGAGGGTGTTGGGGTAGCCCGTGATCCTGTTTATGGTAGTGACAGTAGGAGGGTGTTGGGGTAGCCCGTGATCCTGTTTATGGTAGTGACAGTAGGAGGGTGTTGGGGTAGCCCGTGATCCTGTTTATGGTAGTGACAGTAGGAGGGTGTTGGGGTAGCCCGTGATCCTGTTTATGGTAGTGACAGTAGGAGGGTGTTGGGGTAGCCTGTGATCCTGTTTATGGTAGTGACAGTAGGAGGGTGTTGGGGTAGCCCGTGATCCTGTTTATGGTAGTGACAGTAGGAGGGTGTTGGGGTAGCCCGTGATCCTGTTTATGGTAGTGACAGTAGGAGGGTGTTGGGGTAGCCCGTGATCCTGTTTATGGTAGTGACAGTAGGAGGGTGTTGGGGTAGCCTGTGATCCTGTTTATGGTAGTGACAGTAGGAGGGTGTTGGGGTAGCCTGTGATCCTGTTTATGGTAGTGACAGTAGGAGGGTGTTGGGGTAGCCCGTGATCCTGTTTATGGTAGTGACAGTAGGAGGGTGTTGGGTAGCCCCGACCCTCCATTTGATCTTTTTCCTTCCAGTTTCCTCTCGTCATGCCGTGCAGCGTGCAGCTTCAATTATGCATATGGTTCTTATCTGTGAATGCATGATAATGTGTGGCTATGCTGGGAGCAGTCAGGGAGGGTTTGTTACAGAACAGCGTGAGGTGGGAGGTTGAGCGTAGCGGTGTCGACGCAGCGGGGTATTAAAGTACAAAGGAGTGGTCACATCTTAGTAAGCGAGGTGCTGGGTAGTATGCCCGTTTGCTTCGAGCGGAACTCGGCGCAGACGCCGGTATCTTGGGCACGCTTTCATCCGCCACTTGCACGCGAAGGCGGAACGATCACTGTTAAATCGTATGTAACCACTTTAAACCTGCATATATACTTACAGCTGTTGACCGGTGCCCCCCAGGGCCTACGCGAACTATTCAAAAACGGGGTTACTATAGCCTATGTATATTATTATATAATTATTATTCTCAGGTCATTTTTTTTTCCCGTACTCGTACTGACAGTACAGTGGCAGCACATGGGCATGGTGAGAGTAGTGCAGTAAGCATATGCATTATACAGTCTGTCTGTGTGTGTGTGTGTGTGTGTGTGTGTGTGTGTGTGTGTGTGTGTGCGTCCAGGGGGGATTGCAAGTTAGCAATTCGAAGGAGCATGAGAATGTGTCCTCGCGTGGTGTGTATGGACATGGTGAGTGTGTGATGGGGATGGGGGTACTGCCCCAAGGGTGAAAGGGTGTGAGTGCGTGCGTGGACAGGAGGACACCAGTGGCCATATAGTGCACGCAGGGAAGGAGAGAGGGAGACAGTTAGACAGCCTCTCCCCTCTCTCTTCCCCTGGATCACCGTTAACGCTTTCAATGTTTTATTTATCAGGTTGCCAAAGCAAGTGTTGTGTTTAACTCAACAGCAACCACAACCGCAGCAGAAATACTCTTCCCCAGCCCCGCCGTAAGCAGGGAGACTTTTATTTATTTATTTCTTTCCTGGCAAGGACGACCCAGAAAATGTACTACCAGTAATTAATTTCCATCAATAAGCTGTAAATATCTTGGTGGCACTGGCATAGCCTTCCGCCCACACTAGGCATAAGAGCAAAAAAAACAAACCACAAAATATACTAAACCCTCTTTCTTGAAAATTATATGGTCCCTTCTGTCATCGAAGGCAATAAGCCGTTTATTAATTTGATTTTGAGTACAATTTGATATAATTGTTTTGAAGATTGCAATAGATGTTTTGTTAAGCAATTATATGCTCATGACATGAGGTAATTCCATTTCTTCAGCGAATTCAGATCTAATTAGAAAATACAGCAGTAATTGCAATTATTAACCCTATCTTTTAGTTTATTAACTTCTCCACTGATGGCATCAGAAATAGATAATACAGCTCACATTCTTTTTTACTTTATAATTAAACGCAATTAGCAAATCAATTACAGCTCACACATCAAACTTGATGGAGAAAACACAATGACACGATCGACTACTTTCGCAGATAGGCGCCATTATTCTACCATCGAATATCCACTCTAATAATTGAACCTGAGGTTAAGGGGGAAAAATCAATTTCTAATCAGGCGTCGTGATATCCCCAGCGTCCACGAGGGGATGGCAGCTATTTTTCAAAATCCCCTGGCCGTACGATGACGGCTTTCAATTTAAACTTGCAAATATGTCAATTTGAGGCCCTCTCATTCCATATAACGGTGGGGGTATGACACCCTGCATTGATATCAGTCAGATCTTCACTCTTTTATTAACAATTTAAACCCTAGTTTACAGCAGGGACCTACAGTACAGCACAGCATACTAGTCTGCATCCTTTTTTTCCCCTGTACACCAAATAATCTTGGCGAAAATAGCTTCAAGCTCACTATGCTTGTAGATCTGCCATTATCCTGAATGGTCGCCCCCAGACTAGTGACGCATGGGTTCATGTTCACTCGTGGTAAAACGCCCTTGAGTTTTGCTCCAGTGATATATGACTTGCCATTCATTCACTTTATGTCTATTCATATCATGATAATTGCAAGATGAAATGAATTGGATCACAGTTTCCCCATTGCTGAATCTTATATTGTAATAATGCCGCCAATTGGGGCCATTATAGCCCTCATTTCTTCCTATCCTGACACTTTCGCATGATATTAGCTTAATTAAAAAAAGATGGTATAATCGTACAGTCATTAATCTGTGCTGCTTTCTGATCAACCCAGGCTTCATTTTATGTTCTTCATAAACTTCATAACTACATGGGCCATCTTCTCTCAGAGGACATTAGTGGTTTGTCAATGGGTGAGTAACTGAGTATTATGGTCTGACGAACTGAGACGCTGGTCTCTCTGTCCCGCACTGCTTTTCAAACGTATATGCAGTGCAGTACAGTGTAGACTGTAGACAGCCACCATGCTGATGACTAGGGGTACATCATTTACTCAAATTAATCGCATATTAAAAAAAAAAAATCGATTTGGGGGGAAACAATTGAAATGTAGCTTTTTTCCTAAACTATTTTTTTTAAAGCTAAAAAAAGACATTAGTGAAAAAGTATTTATTATTATTATTTGATTAATCGAAAAAGGATCAATCAGCATAATATTAATAATCTCTAAGAAAATAAGAAGTTGCAGCCCTATTCACGATACATTAAAATGTATCATGACAGATCTGACAGCTGGGACAAAGTAGACATCCCAAAGTGTCTACTTTGGATAGACACTTTGGGGTTTGATGGCCAAGACTAGGAATCAAAACTCCACATTTTATGACCCCAGTACATGCGCATAATCTTCTAACTCCATAAACATAAAGGGACAATGGGGAGATTTGATTAGAATTGCTCATGAATTGGATTTTGAATATAATTTATGTCTTTGACTTGCAGGGTAAATGCATCCATTTTAAACCGAACAAACAATTTAACCACAGTGAAACGTATTCTTTCAAAGAAAGTGGGGAAGTAGCATTATTATTTATCATTGCCCTCAAATTGCCTTTCGATTCGCTGCATAGTTTTGACTTAGTCCAACTGCAGAACTGAGAGACCAAGTGAAAGTTGCATATGTAACTCCATTAAATTGTGCTTTGGGGAGGGTTCTATGCAAGAGCATATAGTCTCGTATGCGTATCACCAACAGACGGGTTTCACGCTAGGCGGCAAGCTGCTCAAAGTTGCCTGGCTGGGAGATAATGACTGTTTGCTTTTCCAACAGCTTCTGCTGACACTCTGCAATCTTTTCATTGAGTCTCTCAAGTAAGAGATACAGTACAAAATGAGATGGCATAAAGGCGATATGGGTGCCAAAATTAGTTCGCCACAGTGGGTTTCAGGAGTGTGTGTGTGTGTGTGTGTGTGTGTGTGTGTGTGTGTGTTTTGAACACAGTTTCCACACCACCACAGGGAGTGCAGTGCCCGGCCTTGAGTCAATCGGATACATGGTTGTCCAGAACCACCACAAAAAGGCTCTGATCAGGTTCTGCCAGTGGAGCTAATGAGTCTAAGTCTAATTTATGTGATCTGGTCCAAACAAATGTCTCCAGAACACCTTTCTCTCCACCCTCATTAGAACTTCTCTGGGTAACACAGATGCATGTATTGAAAGTGTCAGGCATCATGAATACCCGTGTACCACCACACCACCACCAGCTTTATTTCAAAGGCTTGTGCTTTCTTTCACTAGTCCATTCTAGTGTGCCTATAATGGCAAACTCAGACTACTTAAGCTCCTACCCCATGGTGCCACGGATTAAGGAATGGATACCCTGAAACTCATTTGTGGTATGTGATCGCAGGGGTCCAACTCACTTAATGACAATTGACAACAAGGTGGATGGAGGGAGGAAAATGAAAATGAAAGTGAGCGAGGAGACAGGAAAGAGAGAGAGAGAGAGAGAGAGAGAGAGTGTAGGTGTAAGAAAGGAGAAAGGGAATTTAAAATGAGAGAGAGGTGGGAGAAGAGTGTATGAATGGGGTTGGGGTGTGAATGGGGTTGGGGTGGGTGGGGGGGGGCAGCAGCACATTCTCCTTCCCATCCCAGCAGGAGTAATAAATTGGATGATGTGGAATGAGGGAACAGTAACGGTGCGTTCAGGTCATGGATGAGCCCCAGACCTCTTCCCGTAGGGTGTTCACATTATTATTTCTTCACCTTGTTAGCCTCAACACGCGGAGCCGACCGACGCGCTGTTAGCAAGACCCCCTCTCTGCTCTGTGATCAATACCCGTGGACAGTCTGGGAGGAAGCCATGTGTGGCAGCCCCAACGGCGGACGCCGTGGAGAATATACAGGCTAGCATAGCATCAGGGTTTTTTTTTCTTGGCAGAGCAAGTGCTTCTCTCGCAGTCTTGTGAAATAATTGGCGTAACAAATGTTACACCATCGCTAGCTCCGATCGCCGCTGCTCCCTTGTTAAGAGCATCCAGACCAGCCGGCTGACACAGTGTTAAGTGCCGTACGTCCTACAGTAGCCAGACAAGGGGACGGCGGTGGATCAGGGGTAGAGTGGCCGGATGGTAACCGCAAGGTTGCCAGTTCAAACCCGGACTCCCCCAGAGTTGGAAGTGTTCGAAGTGTCCTTGAGCAAGTCACTGAACCCCTAATTGCTCCTGATGTGCTGGTCTCTGCCTTGCATGGTTTCCGCTGCATGGGTCCCGTGTGGCACTCGTGGGCAACGATCCCCTCAAAAGGTCGGACTCCTCATTTGCATTCTGCGCAGGCATGCACGAGAATAAACGTCTTGGGGGAGCAGTGGCTCAGTAGAGAGAGCGGCCTTCTGGGAATATGAAGGTCCCTGGTTCGATCCCCGGGCACCCCCAGGCTTCATGACGACGTGTCCCTGAGCAAGACACTTAACACCTAACTGCTCCCCCGTGCACTAACCTGAGCAGCACACTGCTCGCTCATACGCTCATACGCACTAACCTGAGCAGCACACTGCTCGCTCATACGCTCATACGCACTAACCTGAGCAGCACACTGCTCGCTCATACGCACAAACATTATTTCCCCTCTGGGAGTGGGATCAGAAAATACACCTCATCTAGTCCATGGCCTCAGCGCCCACCGAATCATTGTGTGCGTGCAGCGTGCATGTCTCCGTGAGGAGATAATGGTGTGATGTGAAGTGAAAGGTGATGTTGGCTATAGTTTCCCCAGTCATGATAACTATGTTTTCCTAGCCTGCACCCATGATTAGTTCATACTGTATACCCCTTTCTGAAGTTATGGCCAGTAACTTAAATCTGCATAGAATCAGGGCACCCATATCAAAATGATGTTACATTTTCATTGTATTATGTTGTCTTACGTTCTGTAAATGAAATGTAGTTGAATGTATATTCCTCTAAAGTACAGTAGTGTGGAAGATTACTCGTAGGCCTTAGTTGGCCGTGTGGTTGAGTCAATTGATTGCCACTTGCTGATTAGGGGATGGTTTGCCCCACCTGTATAAAAGCAGGAATGCTGCAGGTGGAGGCAGTTCAGTATTACCTGAGGCTAGGAGAGACATCAGGGAGAGCTGCAAGCCAGGACCTCATCGAAGGACAAATAGCCTGTAACAGTCTCTCAAGATCTGTTTTGTTTTCTTAAAGTTTAGCCAGCAGGTGTATTTTGTTTCCCATTTTTGGAATGTTATTTTGGCCAGTATTTATTGTTTTTTGTATTGTCACGGACTTGCACTGCACTTTGGAAGTAAATAGAATGCCTGAAATATACTTGTGGACCTGTCTACTCCCTGGAACGTCCGGCCAACGGCCAGCATTATCAGCAGTGTGGCAGTAGTTGTGTGTGGCAGAGGATGCATGCACCCCAACTATGTGTAGATTTGCCAATAATGCTAATAAACAGTTAAAATATGGGGAAACAAACCTGCTTTGTCAGTCCCTGCCTATGAATTGAGAAGACTTGATGCAGACAGAAGTACAGCGTTTTCTCAGTTCTAGTTTAGGATTATAGTAGGCTAGAGTTGTAGAAGTGGGGTTGTATATTTTGAAAGATGTATACTGTCAAGTGCATATTGTCATCATAACGCCTGCTGTGGCAGCTATCGTTTGGTTTTTATTTTTACAAATTGTTACCAATGCTCATGGTTCAAACTACTGTAGGTTCTGACAGTGTGAGAATTTACAATGCTGTGTACAACTGCACATGCATGCTCAAGTTATTATGGTATCTTGTTGTTTGTGGACTGTTGTGTTAATGTGTGCGGCTGGTGCATCATCATGGTACACAGATCGGTCAGATGGATTTACATGTGTCTTGTGGGCAGGAAGGCTTACAGCTATAATTGCCAGTCAAATATAGTGTCCCTCCCAATCCAACCCTGACAATGCTTTTGACTCAAATAGGCTTCATGCTGGGTGTGGCTATGATATCTCATCTATTGAGAATCTAGTACTTTATCTGAGTCTTTTCACGAGTGTGACAATGATCAGAGGCAGACAGGATAAAAGTGTTTTTGTTTAGTGGGGGGAAAACTGCAGGACAAACTTAATTGAAAAGGAATGCCTAGGGAATTTGACACATTAATGTTGTACAGTCCGTTATAAACCGTACACCAACGTGTGATCAACATAATACCCGTTCACCTGTCAAGTGCTGTCAGCCTGTCAAATGCTACATGTCTTTTGTTGAATACCACTCCTATCACCGTTTTCTTAACTACAGATTATTGTTGTGGAAACCTGCAATTCTACAGTGACATTTCCTTACGTTTTATTGCATTTTAAACACTTAAACACCATGTACTTGATGTTGACCATTCACTATAGCCTACTACACAAAATACTACACGGGCTACACAAAATCTACACGGGCTAGTACGTAGGTGCTACACAAAATATCTACAGAAGCTACACAAAATATCTCACTAAAAATAACCGATCTACAAGCATGTAGTTCTGCTATTTTTACCAAATGTTCGCCCCAGAATAGTAAGTAAGTAAGTATTTGTGGGGCACCTTTACAGACATTGATAGTGCTTCACAAGCTATTAAATTTTTTTGGTACTACTGCACTGCCCTACACCTGCTTGGCTTGAACATAATCAATTGGCTCCTGATGAGGTCTTCAATGTGTGACTTGCGCGCACACGCACACACACACACACACACACACACACACACACACACACACACACACAGTGCAGCACCTCTGCTATGTTGTTGTCAAGTGATTTTTTGCCTTTACTTGAACAGGACAAGGAGTAGTATCACAGTCCAATCTTTTGGACACACAATTCACAATGCCGTGTTCAGTGGCAAAGCTGCAGTATGCAGGAAAGAGTCAGGATGGAATTTCTCCCCTATTGACAAACTGGCTGGTTGTGGGGCTGTCAACTAGAGTAAATAGCCGGGGAGACACAGGCCCAAAAGCTCAAGGAATAGAGATTAACCTGTGATGTCAATCATGTCATGACATTTATTTGTGTTGTTTTTTTCTACTCACTTGGTCACAGAATGAGAGTCTGCTCTGCCACGGAAACATGTCATCATACTTTAACTAGGGGTTTTCATGATTCTGAATCCAATTTTGCACGAAATGTGCCCAAATGTGCTGACCGTTAGGCCAAGGTGTGTTTTTTGTGCCTTATAGCTATGGTGTGGTATACAGAAATGGCCATAACCTTTTTTGACGTAGAATCATGTATGAAGACACCTTTTCATACAAGTCAACCATGAGGATTCCATTGATATGTGTTTTGTGTCTGTAAAAATTACAAACCCCAAATTAATTACTTTCCTATTACAAATTTTACTATTACATGTATGTGGCCATCATTTTTTCATCATTCTTTCATAAATAGATAAATAAATATTTCACTCAATAGGGACTGCTCCTGTCGTAAGTTGATGGTGTCATAATGTCTATGTGTGGTCCAGCCCTATGGAATGCACATAAATATTTTAAATCGCTTTGATGCTCATGTTAACCTAAGGAAGTATTACATTGTTCCAGAATTCCAGAGGGCTAGACCACACATGGGCATATGACATCATCAACTTGATTCATGTGTGTGTTATATGTATAATGTATAATGTTTTAAGGCATATTCGTCTTATTAGCCAGGGATCCTTTTAACAACACTTCTATCCATCCAAGCATTGGCCTGTATAACAAAAGCTAAAGAATAGAGGATAAAACACATGGGATTAAGGTTAATACATGTACAAGCCAGCATGCATGTACCACACACCCACAAACACATGCAGGTATAGAGCCATACAAATGCCCACACACAATACACTATTAGAGTCTGATTTATACCTAGTTGCGTGCCAGAAATATAGCCAATGTAGAAGCTTGTAGATCTGCTATATTTTGGCACGCAGCTAAATCAGGCTTAACGGTGTCTTTTCTCCAATAGAATGACTAATGTGTTCTTTCTCACGGCTGCACATAAACCATTAAAGTTCAATATGGCAGATGGGTTCGGTATGGCTCCCTCTTCTGATAACTCATTTGAATTGCTTGCTGGACAGGAGCCTAATTGTTCTGCTGTGGTCAGGCTCAGCAATGGCTGGAGGGGATAGGGTCATCAAATACAGCTCCCCTCACATGCAGGAGCGTGTGCTACTGCCTGCACAGGCACATACGTGCAGAGAATGGGGCTGTGTACATATGTGTGTATGTGCACACACACACACACACACACACACACACACACGTTTGTATACAGGTGAGGACATCTGCACTTTAGGATGGCAATACTACATTTCTAAACCCAACCGGAAAGCCGAAGAAATTTGATCTATAAGCGCTGGCACATACTGTATCTATTAAATCAGGCAAAACTCCAACCCTAACCACAAAACCTAAGCTCTAAATGCCAAACTCTAACCCACACCTGAATCGTTTCCTAATTAAGCCTAATTCTACCCCACACCCCATTATTTCAATGTTTGTTTGTTTTTTTGGCTCTGAAATTTCACATTAATTTTGTTCAGTTGTAATATAACTTATTTATTTTTTCTACAGAGGACCAGGAAATGGTCCTTACAATGTCTATTTCTATATTTACTATACTTTTGGCCCTCACAAATACAGTAAGTACAAACACACACACACACACACACACACACACACACACACACACACACACACACACACACACACACACACACTGATGGCTCAGCCTTGAGAAAGAGATTAAAATGGGTCTTTCATACGACCACTGACTGAGACCGTCAATTTCCCCAGTGGCCAACAGATGGCCCCTAATGCAATACAAATTGTCCCTGAGGGAGACCCAATCAACCCAGTGATAGCTGACACATTATGATGTGCAGCTACGGACACACAGCAGAGATGCAATCACATGAAAGGCCACTACTGTACAAAGCAAATGGTGGACTCACTGATTAAGCATTAGATAAGCACACACACACACACACACACACACACACACACACACACACACACACACACACACACACTTTGTTTATTTTCAAAGCCAATCAGAGTTACCTTGAGTTGCTATTCTTGATGTCATAACCTTATCACCAGCATATGATGCTAATTTGTTCTATAAATTATGTATTAGTTGTATTCCCTTTTTTGTTTTTACCTCTCCCACTGACTATACCGAACCTCTATTCTCTCTCTTCTCACAAAAACAACTGCCCTCTCCAGACCATGAATGCAGCATTTACTACAGTATGGTGAAAGAAATGCAAATAGCTTTTTTCTGAACTCTCCTGATCTGGAATGCAGCATTTTGCGTTGAAATAATTTGTTTAGAAAGCCATGCCATCTCCATGAGTAGCCAACGAGTGCGGGGTCGCGCCCGGAAAAGAGACGATCTACACGACGCGTTGAGAGCTTGTAGATCGGCTATTTTCTTCCAAAAGTGCCCCCTGCCTTTAACACTCTCTGCACTTCCCTGCATAAGGTCATTTATGTCCCGCCTCCTTGTGGGTTTACATCTTAGAGTATATATACTCTAAGGTTTACATACTTGCGGTGTCAGGTGATAGGATACAACAGCATGTCTACCACACACACACACACGTGTGTGAGAAGGAATCAATTGGTATAATAATGACTAAATTAGGGATAAAAAGGGCAATAAATAAAATAAGTCATGTGTGCGCGTCTCAGTTTGATCTCCGACTTCTCCTTAATGTCTATCGACTGGATGGGAGTCACGTGACTCGTAAAACACATCAGACCACACATTGTGTTTTCTCCTGCAATGTATTACATCCCATGGGTCTGTATTGTAAATCTACAACACACACACACACATGCAACACACTCGCACAGATATGCTGCCGCAGTCCTATCTTCTCTCACCCTCAGATTTGTATCTCCCAGTGGGCCACCTCTCATTGTGACCTATCGCAGTCGTCTTCAAATGGGGGGGGGGGGGGGGGGGGGGTTGGGGAAGCGTCAGGGGGGAATTGAAAAGGGAGCACAGTGATGGGGAATCATTAACCACATAAACCCCAAAGTTGGTTGACCGGAGTTCCTCAGGGCTCTATACTAATTCATTTTCTGTGTTCGCTCTACATTAAATATCCCCTCTGAATGTAGTAGATGAGCTCACACTGTGATGGACGTTATTGATCTGCTATTTTATGCTAAAGTTCCAATAATAGGGATGCTTAGGGTTTAAGTTTCAGATTTTTAAGTGGTTAAAAATATAGAGGAAAAATACAATTCATTTAAATTCTGATTTCAAGACTTTCTTGACTTGGAAACTTTTGGGAATCCCTAACACAGCCCCAAAAGGCGTCCCTCACTTCACACAAGTGTGATTTTTATGATGATCCTCCCTCCTGCCACACAGAGTGCAATGCCCGGCCATCGTCTCAGCTGCCCTTTTCCTCATTCTAGTGGGCATACAATGCCGAATGCAAGACAATCAGGGACCTGGGCAAATCCTCCTTGTTTGCAGTGGTGGAAAAAGTACTCAAATGCTTTACTTAAGTAAAAGTATCAATATCAAAAGTCAGGAATTCAAAATGTACTCGAGTAAAAGTACAAAAGTATTGGCTTCAAAATGTACTTAAAGTACCAATTTGCTCATCAAGTACTCATTGTGCAGAATGTCCACTTGTCACAACAAATATTTAGAAAATAGCAGATCTACAAGCTCACAATGCGTTACGTTGGGATGCATTTTGAGATTGTAGATCGGCTATTTTCAAATGGTCGAAATGTATATAGGGGTGAAGTGGTGAATGTATGTTTTGTAATAATAATTCATAATCCAAATCTACAAAGTAACTAAAGTTTTCAAATAAATGTAGTGGAGTAGTACTTTCCACCGCTGGCAAATCGTCGTTGTAAGGCATGCGAAATCAGTGTTCTACTGTAACAGCCACGGGCCAAAAGGCTGAAAAGCCGGAGCACTGCACCATGGGCTTCAATGCATTCACATGCTTTTACTAGTAATTGGCTCTTTCACAGTGGACTCTATTGTGTTGGGGGGGAAGCCACCAGCTTGAAATTGACTAATACGTTGTGATGCCAAATCTCCAGACATGAGATTTCATTTGTATTATTTTATTTCGGTGCAGTGAAGAAATAAGAGCTGGAGGAAAAAAACAAATTAAACAGAGAGAGAGAGAGAGAGAGAGAGAGAGAGAGAGAGAGAGAGAGAGAGAGAGAGAGAGAGAGAGAGAGAGAGTGAGAGAGAGATGCAGCATTAGCCACCAGGGGGCCAGCCTAATGATAGCATTCTGCCACCATACCTCCCTCTCCTCTTTTACTGTTGTGTTATTTATTTATAAAAAAGGGGGGGGGGGGGGGGGGTAGGGGGGAGCTGGCGGCCACTCGTTTGATGTGCTAAAGGTATAGATGGCTGCCGAGAGCTGACATGGCGTGGCGGAGAAGTGGAGGGAGGAAGGGTGTGTGTGTGTGTAGCGTGTGTGCGTGCGTGAGTGCGTGTGTGCATGGAGGGTGCTTAGGGATTAAGGAGTGAGGGTCCTGGTGAGCACTGTTCTGATCTATCTCTCTCTCTCTCTCATATTGCTGGAAGTGGGCCAGAAGAGGCCCCTCAGCAGGGCTCGTTAATGATGCGGTTTGTGCCAGGCGGCAGACTTTTAAAGGCGACCTGGCATCTCTCTGTCTCTGCCAGTCATCAGTGGGGGTAGGGGGGTTGAGCACCTTGGTCTGACATGTCAGCACAGGCAGTGACAGGTGCCATGTGGAGACACGTGTCATCGCCAGTGCCCATTTCTCTCAAATTACCCCCCCTCGTGTAGTTTCACACACAGTGAACACGCTGAGAGAGACTCGCCATGGCAGTGGTGATGCAGCGCCGCACGATTGTGTGTTTATTTATTTTTTATTATTTCCTTTTGCTTTGGTCAACTGTTTATTTGTGCCCCCAAAGGCGAACCTCACTTCACGCAAGTGTGATTTTTATGATGATTTCATGATGTTCGAGGTGCCAGTGCTTATATAGAAGAAGCATTGGCTCAAGGGTATGTCATTATGTTTGTGCCCTGGTGTGTTGATGCGGTTGTGTGTGTATGTACTATATACTGTATCATGATGTGCGTGCGTGCGTGCGTGCGTGCGTGGGAGCTTATTCTGCTAACCCAGAGGTCACAGAAGAGACAGAAAGTAACTCCACAATTTTGCACAGGCGTAGTAGTCATTCATCTTAGTCGATGTCAAAGAAAAGTAACTCGTTTTGGGAAAATGGGAAATATTTGTTGCACCTTTGAAAGAGTTTGCCTGTGTCTTAACAGCTGAATGCCTTTTAGACTGATAGACAGAGAGAGAGACTGGAGGCTGCAATCAAAATGAATGCCCATTTGTAAGAATGTCTATAAAGAACACACCAAATGTATAATGCTCATTTGTCAGTTATAAAACTTTCCTGCCCACAGTTTAGCCAACAAAGAGTAGAATGGTGTAAATTTCAGTTCTACGTTTGCATAAAACATGTATACAAGTATAACAATCTATGTTTGCATAAAACATGTAGTATAACATATCACACATCATGTGTGTGTCAAAGCATGGAGCTGCATTCTATCTCTATCTCTCTACATGTGCAGAAGTGTCCTCCTGAACTCTGTTATGTCACGCGCAAACTCGTGTAAAAAGCTGCATTAAAGAGGGACAGGGAGCTCATTTCTCTGGAGACATTTGCTGATACGCAAAACCCGGGCAGGACATCAGGAAGGATTTCTCTGCTTCACCTTAAGAAAGCCATTTCTTTCACGTAATAAGCACCGGGTGCCAACTTATGGCAAGAACGGTCGGTTGGACTGCAGTGGCATACTGTCAAACAGGAAAAGAGGAAAGGTGGAGGGCATTTCTATGATACTGCAGTAAGGAATACAATTTGGAATGGATTTTTTTTTATTTTTATTTTTTTACATTGCTTGGTGCAAGGTTGCCGTTCTCACGGTTCATTCCTTTTATCCAATGCATTATTTCAGCTCAACATTGTGAGGTCAGCGCAAATAGCATTGGCCTCTACAGTATCTGAGCAGAGTACATAGAGTAACACGCCCGGCCCCGGAGTGGCTTCTGTACAATGTGTTGCGTGGGAGCAAAAATATGTGTTAGTTAGTGGTGGTTAGTGCATGTATACAGTGTACAGTGCATGAGGAAATGTCGGTATGATTTTCAAGTGGTGCAACCACTTCAAGGATCAGCAATGTCCGTCCGTCCCTATGTATTTATGTTTAGGGTACCAACAGGTGCAAAAGTGTTGTTGTGCTAATTACAATGTGGAGCATGCGTTCATGTGAGAGACAGAGAGGGAGGGAGAGAAAGAGAGAGGGAGGGAGTGAGTGAGGGAGAATTCCACACTATTACTTGTGAGAGAGAGTGTTGTCTGCTAATTCCAAACAAACAACAAAAAGAGTATATCTTCGTAACCCCTACAATTTGCCATGTTTCGTACCACAAAATATAAAGTATACGGTAGGCTATACTGTATATCTTGTGGTACGAAAAATAGACATTTTTTACTAGTTTTAAAATAAAAAGGAAAATGTCTGCCAAATTTGCCCAAAATAACACCAGGGTTTAATGTAGTCAATAGTAAATTGTGAAGCAGGGATAAAACACATAAGGGGTGATATAAAAAGCAGAGGTATGGATTTTCCCCTTCGAGCAAATTGACCCCCATGTAATAAGTTTGACCTGTGAGCAGAACACAGGCAGTTACATGGCCAGAGTGACTTCTGTACAATGGTGCTGTGTGGGAGCGCAAACTGAGGTAGTGGTTCGCACGTGTAGGCCTGCAACTATCAATCATTTTCTTAGAAATTACTATAGTGATATAAAAAAGCACTTTTATTTGTATTCATTTATTAATCACTTAAACATCGCAACAATGGTGTCGTAGTGAAAATAGCCGATCTACAACGCCTGAGCATGTAAATCAGGCGTTGTAGCATGAGCATGTAAATCGGCTATGTTTATATTTGACATAGTTTGACTTTTCACCACAATGACATGCCCAAAACAGGGATATCAATATCAATCGATTACTTTTTCAAATCTTTAAAAAAAAAATAATCTTTATTTGAGTGTTGAGCGTAGGTATTTGTGTGTCAGTGTCCCTGGCTTGTATTGTTGGTGACTGTGTGGGAGTGATTCACCATTGTGTCTTCGTATCTCTGTTGCCAGCTTGGCTGTCCCTTCACTGCTGATCTGTGGGATTTAGAATGGCTCCCAAAGTGCTTTTCCAATCTCTTTTCATTTTCTTTTCAGGGTGTATGGAAGCTGCAGACAACATATTTCCCTATAGTGCCTTCAAATGCACTATATTGACCATATAATTCACATTCTTTTAATATAGTTTAAGTGTAAATAATGGAGATGCTGAGCAAGAATATAACACAAGGTGGATGCTTGGAATATTTCATTGGCCATTTCCTCTTTTTAACTACTATAACTCTATACAGTATACTTGACCAGAGTCCCCCAGGGGTATATACAAGCCAAGGTCCTTTTTCCCCTCTCTACAGAGTCTACACCAAGCCCCCAGAGAAAGACTGGCTAATGTTGAAGCCGCGAGACAGTGGTCAGAGCTGGAACTGCAGGTGGGCCACTGCATTTAGCACGAGGAAACCCAGTGCAGTGCGGGTTTAACATTGAGCACTTCCACATTTTGGGCACCACATTTTTGTGCCCAAATCAAAATTCTTCCAGGTGCTTCAAAACAAGCCTGTTTATAACTAATTACAAATTATAATAACACTAATGACGTGCATACACGTCATGTGTATACACGTCTTTAGAATTAAAACCACGGGCTGCCTTGGACGTAGGCGTCTTTAGGTCTTTTGTATTGATATATATATATTTTTGGTTGGCCTTTTCTTCTTCAACGTACTCCTATTAGAATAACTCATAACTCTATAAATCTAGGGCGCTCTCCATGGTTTTGAACAAAAGTCAAAATCTGCCCCATGGCTATCTGCTGGCACTCTAGCGCCCATTATTTTGAAGAATTCCCCAGCAAAAGAAGTGTTAAAAACAGTGCTTTGAGGATATTTTTTACATCTCACAAAACTCTGATTGCAGTAGTCCTTGGGGAGGTGGGGGTATTTGTTGGGACAAGCCTGCTGATCAGAGGTAGGCTACTTTTCCCCCTGCCATTCTGTTCGCTTCTCAAAAGTGCTATCCAATTAGCTTTGAGAAACAGCAAAACCCGACGCTGCCATTTAGCCCGAGCCACCAACTGCGCCTCCAAGACATCGGGAAGTGACATAATGAATGCAATCAACAATAATTAGGGGGAATGCTGGGAGTCCCACTTTGACACGTCATTAGGAGGGGAAGGCTGCTGCCGCGTCGGTGATGACCATCTCCCTCTTTAAACGTGTCCTGCCGCCAGGAAAAACAAGACCCCCGCCCCACACATCTACCCAGTACCCACCTACTTGTATACAAATGTGTGCAAAATGCCTTCGCAAAATGCAAAATGCCGTCACACATATATCTATTGGATTTACAGTAAATGTACGCTTGCATGCATGAATGCTCATGCATTCATAATGTAAGTGGGTGCATGTGCTCTGAACAGTGCTTAGTGGGAGATGAATCATGCAGTTGGGGCTTGCTGTGCTGGGCCAGCCTCTAAGCAACAGTAGCTTTTTAAATAATTTTTTTCTTAAGAAATGCTAATACCAGAAAACGCTAAAACATGTACCATCCTGTGTGGAAGACTCCTTGATAAAAAAATAAGTTAATTAAGTCCTTGGCAGACATTGAGTTAACGTCCTTTATAACAGTCATAAAACACTATCTATCTATAAATGTCTTTCTGTCTGTAGTGTGTGTACGGCTGTAATGCACGTAACTCGAGAACCGTTAACCCCACCGACTTCAAATTCGACACACACGTTCCACACCGCCAACAAAGGCCTCTGCCCGGGCTCCATATATGGAGCTGGCCTGTTCTGACATCACAACACTCCATATTTGGGCATGCCTGACACGGAACTCCATAAAGGAACACACAGAGACAGATACAGAAATCTCAATATATGGGCATGAAAGGGACACAGACAGATGGGAGGAACGGGCACTCTGACATGGGTACAACAGGTATTGCATAGCCGGGTGGGGCATGCCTTTCCAACTTGCATCGTTACTGTCTAGTAGTTTGATTAGTATTGCTGCTAAAATGTCTGCGGAAAGAGAACAAAACTAGAAAAAGTGCCCTTCTGGGCACAGGTCGCCACCAGGAGGATAGGAGTGTGTGTGATGTTTGGCAAAATGTTTAGGAGTAATATAAACATGTTTTTTGGTTTAGTTTTTTTGCAACAATTGTCTTCATTTTGTTGAGGAAATGCAGAACCAGATCACTCATAGCATCTCTGAGGATAGAATTCTGGATGAGCAGGACATTGCAGCCTGCCTTCATCTGGTGGTTGTATAAAAATAAATAAATCAACTCAAACTGTTTGCAGGTGTACACACCGTATACTGAATTCCAATCAACTCCAATCGGCACAATTTTAAATTTAACAATCAAGACGTGCTTTGAGTGCAGACTTTCAGCTTTGATTTGAGTGTATATATTACACTAATCAGTAATTTAACGGTGTGGGAATTACAACAATTTCTACATGTGTCTCCCCCTTTTCAAAGGACCAAAACTAATTTGACAAACTAGCAATCGTAAATTAAGTTGACACTTTTAATACTTTAATACTACTACATTGTATTTCTGGAACCCATTGACTTCACCAGAAGCAGGTTTTGTCCCTGGTGATGCTCTGCCAAGCTTGCATACAGTATACTGAAACTGTATCCTGCTCGTTCTTGAGTCATCCCTCCTTCCGTTTTGTCTTCAGCAAGTGAAATGCATGCTCAATTGGATGCAGGTCAGATGACTGACTTAACCATTGCATAAACCTTCTACTACTTTGCCTTAAAACAAATAATCTTTGGTTGCTTCCGCAGTATGTTGCGCGGGTCATTGTCCTTGTACACTGTGAAGTGCCGTCCAATGCATTCTGAAGTATTTGGATGAATATGAACAGTGCGTTCAGAATGCATCCTGCTGCTCTTGATTGTTGTCTTTGAAACAGATACGCATACCTCCTGGAGAGTGTTCTTGATTTGTCCAACTGTTTGAAGGGATTTATCTTCACTAGGGAAAGAATTGTTCTCTTATCCACTGCAGTTGAATTTCCATGCTCTTCCAGGTCTTTTGGTGTTGCTGAGGTCACATGTGTGTTCTTGTTTAATAATGTACCAAACATTTGATTTGGCCACAGGCCAACAGCTTGTTTGTTTTGAATTTTCTGCCTAATTATGGCTTGCTCCACTGATAGAGAGAGCTCCTTGGATCTGAAATTGAGAGTTGCCAGCAACAGATTCCAAAATGCAAAAAAAACACCAAGAGAAATTAACTCTAGCCCTTGTGTCTGTTCCTTGTAAATGAAATAATGAGGATAACACAAAACACAAATAACACAACAATTGCCTGAGCCGCCATTTGTACAATTAATTTGGTTGTAATTGCTACACTGTTCACATGAATGTACAGGAAATATCCACAAATTAAAGCTGAAAGTCTTTTCATTTTTCAGATCCATTGTGGTGGTGTACATTAAAATGATGGAAATTGTGTCCAAATACGTATATATAGACCTGGCTATATCAATTGTCCATCCATCCATCTTCAACAGCTCATCAGTAATCGGGTCGCGGCCCTCTCCAGAGCAACATTAGTAACTTCCTCCTGGGGGATCCCGAGGCGTTCCAAGGCCAGTGAGTCGATATAATCCCTCCGTCTCATCCTTGGTCTTCCCGGGGGTCTCCTCCCAGTGGAACGTGCCACGAAGACCTCCCTATAGGGAGACACTAGAGAGGCATCCTAACCAGATGCCCGAAACACCTAAGCTGGCTCCTTTCCAAGTGAAGAAGCAGCGACTCTACTCAGTCTCTCTCACGTGACTGAACATCTCACCCTATCTCTAAGGGAGATGCCAGCCACCCATCGAAGAATCATTTTGGCCAGTTGTATTCATGACCTAATTCATTTGGTCATGACCCACACTTCATGACCATAGGTGAGAGTAGGAATGAAGATTGCATGGTAGACAGAGAGCTTTGCCTTCTGGCTCAACTCTCTTTTCGTCACATCAGTGCACTACAGCGACTGCAATACCACCCCTGCTGCTCCGATTCCCTGGCTGATCTCCTTCTCTGTCCTCCCCTCACTTGCGAACAAGACCCTGATATACTTAAACTCCTTCACCTGGGGTAATGTCTCATTCCCTACTGCACAATCCATCTGTTTCCTGCTGAGAACCATGGCCTCAGATTTGGAGATGCTGATTCTCATGCCAGCCGCCGTACACTCGACTGCGAACCGGTCCAGTGAGAGCTGAAGGTCTTGGACCAATATCAATTGTAATGTATACGGTATAAAGTATGTACAGAGAAAATAGCAAAAGCTCAGTGCTCTAAATTAGATTTCTAAGCTTGTCTTAGATATGCAGGCAACCTTCTGAACGCCTCCACTTGCATTGAAAGAAGTGACATTTAAATAAGAGAAGAGAAAAAAATGGGAAAAAAGGTATAGCCACTGATATGTGTAACATGAACCATGATTAGAAGGCCATGGGAGTATCCTTGTGAGCTGTGAATATGGAAGATGTGTGAGACCGCCACTGTTGTGAAAAGTTATTACTCACCGTCTGAAGCAATTTGTATTAAAAGCAGCTTGCTGCTGGATATCGCAGTGTTGGGAAGGCAATTAATGCCATTGGGTGTGCTGTGAAATATGAATTGCATGGCAACACGCTTTTCCCCCAGACTAATTCAGAACCCTGAGGCGGCAGTGGCTCAGGAGGTAGAGCGGCCGTCTGGGAGCCAAAAGGTTCCGGTTCAATCCCCTGCTACTATATACCGGCTATGGAATGTGCAAAAGTGTTCTTGAGCAAGTTCTTGTACCTCCAAGGGGTAATTCACACCAGTGCGGTTTTTATCCATAGAGTTACGCTTAATTTGCGGTTTTTATCCATAGAGTTACGCTTAATTTGCCGTGTGTGTGTGTCTGTGGGGGGCGGGGGGGGGGGGGGGGGGGGGTGCATGCGTCATAATCTTGAATATTTGTGCAAATATTCCATGACCAAATGCATATGATTTTGGGGGTCCTTGGCATGAAAAAGCTTGAGCACCACTGATATAGCAACATTTCTTTTTAACACAACGGATGCTGCCAGCATAATAAATAGCTGAAGGCTGAAGTGTGCTGAAGTCAGAAATGAAGACAGAACATTGTCCTTCTGGTCAAAACCACGGAGAGCTCCCTAGATTAGGAGTTACGAGCCATTCTTTTGGAGCCGTAAACAAGGAAGTGAACGGCAGCGCACATGCACGAAACACAAGGAGTACGGTGCAGAAGGAGAGGCCTAGCAAAAAAAAAACTAACTAGGTCCACCTAACAGCTCTTGATGAGCAGGTTGGGAGCCCAGCATGGTTGTGTCCACCGTTGGTGTGTGAATGTGTGCCATGTAAACTGTGTAACGGTGTTCCACCTTGTGCTGTGTGAAATTGTGAATGTGAAGTATATTCGAAAGCGCATTTGAGTGGCCTAGAAGGCTAGAACAAAGGGCTATGTAAATGCAGTCCAACACATTTGGACCAGGCCTACACCCTGCAATGCTGACTAAGGTATCCCAAGTCCAATTGTTAATGTGACAAACGATAAATAGTGACTAGTCAGCGTAGACAGTGTTTTGGCAGAATCCCTGCTAACTACAATGATCAAATTAGAAAATTATAGAATTGTACAGTATACTGCATGTACAAATGGGCTTTCCTAATTTAACTTATGGGCGCATGTGAGCATACACGACGCGTGCGCGCGCACACACACACACACACACACACACACACACACACACACACACACACACACACACACACACACACACACACACACACACACACACACACACACACACACACACACACACACACACACACACACACACACACACACACACACACACACACACACACACACACACACACACACACACACACACACACACACACACACACACACACACACACACACAGTTTTATGGGCATAATGTGTAATAAAGAATTCCCTGCCAGGACTTTTTTTTTAATCAACAACTAAATCAGCTCTAGAGTTTAAACCTGTGAAACCTAATGCAATTACCGCAGGCAAATTAAATGTTCTTTTTCAGGCGCCTTCTTAAGTGCAGATTAAAAACTAAATATTGCAAGTTTAATGTCAAGGGCTTTTTTTTTGCTTTCAACCACTTACTTTTCAATTTGAATCAAACTGTGTTTACTATCGGGGAGTCGCTGGTCTAGCGGTTAAGGCCGCATACCACAAACAGGATGTATTGCAGACTGTCATGACAGTGAGTTGCACGTTCAATTCTGAAGCCGCCAAGCCAGAAAACCTTCGCTGCATGTGAGATGCACACACACTCCCAGTGTCTGTGTGTCGCTCTCTCTCTTTCTCTCTCCTATCACTAAAGGCAGAAAGGCCCAATGCAAATCTTTAAAAAATAACTGTTTATATGGGGAAGAGGACGAAAGGATGCTAGAATCTATCGTAGCAGATCTGCTATTTTTGTAAAATCTTGAATATTTGTGCAAATTATTCTCTCTCTCTCTCTGTATTATCACTAAAGGCAGAAAGGCCCAATGCAATAAAAAAATAACTGTTTATATGGGGAAGAAACGAAAGGATGCTAGAATCTATCGTATGGAGTTGAATTAACTGATTTCTCACTGTCTTTGCATGGACCTCCCAGCAGTCCTTTCATGAATGTGGTATTAAACGTGCTATGGACAACATTCATCCACTATGCACTTACATACATCACATACTGTATGTGGCATAAGGTTCCTTATTTCCCTGAGCATAGGCGATTTTTGGCAAAAAAAAGAAATTGACATTTTTGCAATTTGACATAAAAAGTACAGGATTTAAGGGAGCCATTCCGACTAAGTTCATGGCTTCCACGTACGGTAAGGGTTAAAGGACATCAACTTTAGGTTTTTTTCAACCAAGGCTCATGTTTTAGGTTGTTATTAGCGCCTTGGTTGGTTTGAAAAAAAAACTAAAGGTTTGGCTATAGGGATAGGGTTAGTAATGACTAATGAGTGAGTCAGAATGGCGGTGTGTTGGAATAGCTCAGTCGTGTATTGCATATAATATGCGTAAGCTACAGTACAGTGATTCAGTTACTCAAAACTAGCAGTTTTGCAGTGCTATTGTTACCTGACAAAGAGGTACAGTATACTGTGTAGTGTAGTGCATTTAGAGACTACTGCAGTGTGTACCAATTCAGTGCTGTACATCCCAGCTGCTTAAGCTTTGCTTCTGAAGTTCTGACTGAGCTTTCCCTTTCATCACTAAAATATCAGGTTTATACGTATGTTTGCTTTGTGCGTCTGCTCTCGTTTCAGAGCTTGTGTCAGACAATCAGAAATGGACCTATAGTGTAACTTTCATGTTCCCAAAAAATATATTTCTCTGTGTCCTTAAAACACAATTGTAGGTATCCATGTTATACTGTAAGTGCAACATAACTGTTATAATCTGATCGCCCATGGTTGTGTACTTGTACGCGAGTACACAGTGTACTTAAAATGTATTGTGTACTGCCTGAACTGTAGCATACTTTTAGTTAGGCTACGAGAGACCTCTCAGATAGCAAGGTCAGCCTTGCTGCAGTTAGCGGTTATTATGTCTCAAGTGTTGTTGTCACGTCATTGGGATCCAGCTCTATATATGTTCCTGTATGTGTAATAAACTCTGTGAACCTTTAGCGTGATACTGTCTTGTGTCGCGTTATTGTTCTCCCGGGCCCGCCGCCGCTGTCGCCGTACCAAAGGTATATTTCAACCGGATTGTCACACACCACCCAGCCGGCACACACTACCTGTCTGTCAAACCAGACGAGGGTCCAGTACTTACAACAGTAGTTTACAACAATAACCATGTAAGAATCCCTCCTCCTCCTGTTTTCCTTCGGCAACATACGTTTTTCAGAAAACTCTTAGAATATAGAACAGTGGCTTAGAACAGTAGTTCTCAACAATAGAAAACAAGTTCACTTTGTGCCAGCTGCTGCCTGGGCAAATACATATCATTTTGGGGGTCCTTGGTAAGGAATACTGTAGGTCTTAGTTGGTTACTGTCCAGCAGAGACCGCTCCAAATCAACACGCTCATCCAGCACTGCGTGAGGAATGGAGCAGGGGCTTCTAGCTTAACGAGAGCATCTGCCTTTCCCACAGAAATCAATGAAACCTGTCAATTCACATTGATCTGACAAGGCGTGCATCGACCTGGTTAGCCGAGGATTAGCGGTGTCATGGGATGGGGTTACTGTCTTAGTGTTAGCGTCTCAGGGAACCCCCCACCCGACACAACCCTTGCACATCATCTCCCCCTGCATCCGGGAACTCTGCCTGTTAGCCGGTGTAGTCTCCTGGAAGCTAGTTGCGCTTTAAATTGAATAACAGTGAGGTGGCAACTGCAGCAAAGGCTCAAACGTGGTGTGTACACTCCCCAGTGTCAATCCACTTAGAAGACAAATGATTCACACAAAGGGGGTTTGGGGGAGGGAAGCAAAATGGCTCCATACAGTATGACCAACAATGAAACTGCTACGGCTGCAAGTTGAGGATTAGTGTGAAATAACGGAGCCAGAAACTGGGAGGAAGCAATAAGATGGATATTATCTAACCGTGCGAGCGAACACTGGCCGTGTTATTGGATATGACTTTCGATGGGGGCGCTTTCCTCTAGCTTAGCAGCACAAAGTATTGCTACAATGAATCAGACGCTGTGTAACGGAAAAAATGTTTTAAAACTTGAAAGGAAATGATGAATGAGGCTGGTTAATGTGCGCAGGTAATATTGGACCACCCTGCCCTTGCTGCGCTCCAGCCAAATTGCGTCATCACATTCATACAGCAAAGAAAGAAAGAAAAAAGAAAGAAAGAAAGAAATCATTGTGGTTGAATTAAATTGAACCTGGCTGAGAAACTTTGTCTACATTTTCCAAATTCGCAGGTAATATTGGACCACCCTGCCCTTGCTGCGCTCCAGACAAATTGCGTCATCACATTCATACAGGAAGGAAAGAAAGAAAGAAAGAAAGAAAGAAAGAGTGGTTGAATGAAATTGAACCTGGCTGAGAAACTTTGTCTACATTTTCCTAAATCCCGTGTCAGGCGCTGTAATTATTTGCGGGCGGTCAGTGCTTATGAGAAAAGTATCCCAAAGTCAGAATTAATGAGCGTGCACTGAAGCGCATCAAAGTATAATGCTTTAGGTTCACTGAGCGATGAGATCCATTACTCCAAAAATTAAGTTTAATGTTCCTCATGAGCAGCAGGTGATTTCGACCGCCATGGGTATGTCTGGCTGGCAGTGCACGAGAGCATAATCACTGAATCCGAGTGTGCGTGTGTGTGTGTGTGTGTGTGTGTGTGTGTGTGTGTGTGTGTGTGTGTGTGTGTGTGTGTGCGTGCGTGCGCGCGAGAAATCCAGAGAGAGGGAAGAGCGAGAGAGAAGATACAAGAGAAAATGGAGTCAATGCATGTGTTCCTGTGCAAATGTTGTGTATAATAAGTATTTGTGTGTGTAGGTATAAGTGTGTGCCTGTGCCTGTGTGTTTGTGCATGCTAAAGCGTCTTGATTGTCAGGGTGTGTAGTATTTATGAGAAATAATAACGGCAGGGTGAAATCCCGGCAGTGTTTAGTAGGGGGCATTAACGGAGACAGAGACATTGAACCAAAATGTATTATTCAGCACTTAAAAGCATACAGCATCTGCTCAGAGTGGTTTAGAGCGGCTGTCCGATTCCATCGCTACTTAATATTTCACACGCACTCACTGATGGGGAGGTAAATTGCTTTAGGACATAATAGAAAGGCCAGACACACACACACACACACACACACACACACACACACACACACACACACACACACACACACACACACACACACACACACACACACACACACACACACACACACACACACACACACACACACACACACACACACACACACACACACACACACACACACACACACACACACACACACACACACCTGACCTTGAGGTGCTCTCAATGGTCAGATGTAGGATGTATCTGTTCTACTGTATAAAGGAGAGCAGTAGTGTGGCCTTGGAGAGCGTTGTTAGTAAAATAAAATCTCGACAGTATCTGAACAGTGCTGCTTTTCATCACTACGTCATAAATGTTCCCTCTCTGTTTTTTACATTCTCTCTCTCTCACTCACACATACGAAGGCACTCCCCCATCCATTCCTTTGTCTCCAATCACAATCCCTGAGCCCACACAAACCCATTCAGCCTTCGTTCTTGTCGACCCATTTCCATTGCATGACACAGCAGCACCCACAAACTGATTGCGATGCCAGGATAGATCATATCCTCCAGAAACTGACATTCAACAGGCCTTGTTTTTCCTCCTCTGCTTGCATATGCAATCCGTTCAGTTCAGACTCCTCCTGTCATAAGAAGTAGGTTTTGTTTGTTGGACAGAGCAGTTAGTTTTGATTTGAAGGAACACTGGATAGAGAAGGGACCATCTTCCATGTTGTGAAGCTGGACCAATTTTATGCCCGCGGGGAACG
This sequence comes from Protomyctophum bolini, assembly GCF_963924005.1. Classification (NCBI taxonomy): domain Eukaryota; kingdom Metazoa; phylum Chordata; class Actinopteri; order Myctophiformes; family Myctophidae; genus Protomyctophum; species Protomyctophum bolini. The sequence goes on along the minus strand of NC_137881.1, from coordinate 20,070,495 downwards.
CAAGGCAAAACAAAACTGCACTAGTGCGTTTGACTGCAGATAGCCCGAGGCAAACATTTCTGCCACCCGTCTCTGTATATCTTCACAACTGCAGACAGCCAAAAAATGATAACTAAATGTGTACTGTATGTGTTTATTTTGTTTTTAGCAGGGGTTTTCACACTGTGAGGAGTGCTTCCCCAGGGAGGTGCGGGAGCATTCCCGTTTAGGCGGGGGGACATGAGGGTGATAGCGACAACCGCTTAGAACGATCAACAGCAAGTTCCTGTAACTGAAACGGTATGCACGCAATGTTTGATATTGTCTACATTCTTAGCGCCAACTACCAATGTTGGCCAATATTACTTAGGAAAGTAACATATTTATTATTTATTATTACATAATATATTACCTTTATTTTGTATTAAGTTTGTTATTGTGCCATATTGGAACCATATTGGAACAATAAATATCAAGATTCAAGAGGTTTATTGTCACAAGGATGTATGACGAGTACATAATAAACAACACATTAAATAATACTGAACTAATAACAGCCCTAAAGCCATTTCTTAAATAAGGATAAAAACATCCCTGTCCTTAATCCTTATACAGGAGTCAAAACTCAACCAAACAGCAGACCTAAAGACATATAAGATAGCTGATCTACAAGTTGAAGCGTGTTGCGTCCACAACGTGTTGTGAGCTTGTAGATGGGCGATTTTTGGTGACGCAGCCTTGTCGCACGACGAAGTATACATTTGGTTTTGAGACATCAGTTGAATACTTCGCAGACCGCAGCTGAAAGCGATTAGCCTATGCTGCCCGCACACAGTTTACACGTTTGTATCTTGGACTAATAAGCTAGAAAATAATGTATAAATAATAGTGTTAATGGCTTCATGTCGTGCCACACACGGAGGAACACAGAGCGTGTACATCATATCTCTGTGATGGTGCATGTGTAAAGGGGAGGGGGAGTTAGGGGAGGGGATAATAGTGCTTTCAGCACCAGAGCGCCTAAACTTTGGAACACACTGCCCTTAGAGATCAAGCGCGCTGAATCAGTGTCCTCTTTTCAATCCCTTTTGAAAACACACTTTTATAGATTAGCTTTCACTGCCAATCTAATACCTTAGTATTTTAATTTTCCCCCCCGCTGCTTATTATATTTTGTCGTCTTTTGAAATGTATTCTGCTGCATATTTTTGCTGTTTGTCCATGTAAAGCACTTTGTAATGCATATTTGAAAGGTGCTATATAAAAAAAGTTTTATTATATTGTGATGTCACTATATCACTTTGTTTCATTGGCACATTTGACTGTCAAGGTTTCAGCCGCCATGCAGGAAGAAACTCTGAATACAAAGGGAAGACATCATTGCACATAACCAAACCAAGGGGTCTAATAAGTACTGTCACCTCATAAAACACACAAAAAATACAAAACGGCACTAAAGAAAAAAGGAAAAAGAATAGTCTACAAATCTACAAGCTTTGATATGCTCTCCACTCTCTAAAGTCACTGAACCTCACAGCTTGCAACCTGCCAGCTCATCTTTCCCCCCTCTTAGTTTGTACTGCAGGTCATCCTAATGATCACACCAGCACTTCATGCTTTTCTCTATCGATCAGCACTGAATACGGATCTTCTCGGATCCACTCCGGTATTACGAATAATAATAATGATACAACAGATCCGGGATGCGAGGTAATATAATCGAGATAGCAATTTCATCAGGCGAGAAAACTCATGCAGCATACAGGATAAACAAGTGAAATTGGAAGTGATGAAACAGAATGCACACACTGCATTTTAAGCTGATAACAGGGGTTCACACATATTCTGGCCAATGAGCTTTCAAAACCTTTCCACAATATTTTACCACATTTCCATGATAACCTTATTATGAACTTGGTTTAGTAACTTCTCTATTCAACTGAAGTCCAAAGTGGTATGAGAGAGAGAGAGAGTGTGCTGTGTGTGGTGCGTGCATGCGTGTGTGCCCATACCCTGATCCTATCATTGTCTCGTTGTTGCTGACCGCTAGGCTGACCACTTCTGAAACGTCCACTCTGCCACTGGCCGCTGGGCTCCGCTGGGCTCCGCTGGGCTCCGCTGGCTCTCATAATAACTCAAGAAGCCTCCCTCCAAGGTACACCAGCGTCTCACCATCTCTACTGTGCAACAGAAACATACAATTTTTAATGAAAATTGTGCATGTACTGCAAGCCAGGGGTCCTTGGGTGAGGGGAGGGAGGGGTTATAGTGTGCGCATGCATGTGTGTGTGTGTGTGTGTGTGTGTGTGTGTGTGTGTGTGTGTGTGTGTGTGTTTGTGTGTGTGTTTGTGTGTGTGTGTGTGTGTGTGTGTGTGTTTGTGTGCGCGCATCAACAGGCATCAACTTCTGAACCATTGGCTTCACGGATTGGCCGAGTAGCTTCCAGAAGATGTGAGTGAAGTGTCGGGTGTGTGCATACTGTACATGCATGTAAGACTCCCAGGACGACATGGGGATGCACGTGATGTGAGCGAGGCATCGGGCAAGTCTGTCCGTTTCCCTTTTATACCCATATGGAGTATTATCAATATGACATCATAGTACCAGCCTGCGTTTTTCAACAGTGAGAAGCATGGATAGAGTGGCGCTGGCTGGTGACGTATCAGCAACAACGTGGCTACGTAACAGCTGACGTTATGAAATGCGAGTCTGCTGTCTGCTGGCCAGACTGAGTAGTGAAATGACAATACAAATCCACGAAATGCAGCGAATCAGGCTGGAACCCAGGCTATGGGTATAAAATACAGTAGTATAAAATGCTAAATAAATGATACTCTACACATTGCCGTGTGTGACTCACTACAATGACAGCATCGGTGTGCCTTTCAGCGTTGGGAGCACGCATGCATGCACAGACAAAAGGTAATAAATGTTGCAAAATATGGGCAAAACACGTCCGATATCCAGTTATGAGCAAACCTGGCATGACTGGCACACCTGGCATAACTATGCCTTTGCTTGGCTACAATTAGTTCTGCCATGATACCTGGAAAGTCTGGGCATGACACCACTTATAAATGCACTGCACTTAGCACCAACTCTCTGAAGAATCTAATAACTTTCACTCTAAATGTGTGTGGCTATTAGTGCTGGTGTTTGTGAATTGGACTTCCTTTGCAACGAGGCTCATTTGCATAGTAAAGGTGCCAAATGTATGCATAAGAGAGTGTGTAACTGAGTGTAAAAATTGTTGAATTAACACTCAGGCCTTTTCATTGTGCCCCCACTATTCCTTTCTGATGTCGGTCTGAATAAGAATCACTGTTCTATTGGCGCATATTTAAGCCACTACAAAAAAACATTTTAGTTGAATAATATCTAGTTTTAGTTCAATGGTACAATACATCTTTAGGAGTCTTATTGCTGTATGAAAGTATTAGTTATCCATACAGTAAAGCTGTCAAATAAAGGTTGACAAGCTGGAAAGCTCTAGAAACAGTTGCTTTTTTCGTTTGAGTCTGATGGGAATACCAACACAAGCATGATCAGTTTTACAGGAACAACAAATGTTTGATATGCCGCTAATGCATTTTCTGTTTGTTTATAGATTAATTCGAGTAGATTTCCCTCTCTTTGTTTACTCTTTTCCCCTGGTGGAAAATAAAGCAAAGGAGGGGAAAAAAGAAAGAAAACTACATTGAATACCATAAAACTCCCTTCACTTGAACACTGAAGTCTGTAATCCCATGCTAATACCAGAACACGCATATCTGCCTTCTGCAGTGAGCTCAGTTTGATTCCATTTCATGAGAGAAAAGAAAAAGCTTTTTTTTTCTCCTACTTTTTTTTGAGGAACCGTTACATATTGTGTGGGTACAGAAAGTATTGGTCAATGGATTACACACTAATATGTTGCTATACATACTGCACCTACAGTACATAATCTACTGTATGTGTGTTTCTGGAAATCATCTTTATTTGTTTCACTACTGTATATCCTCTGCCTGTGGTGTATCTGCACCTGACAACCCATAGATACTTGCATTATGCTCCCATGTCATGTTTGAAGTAATTTATCGAATGCACTGTATTGGACATTTCCCATTCCCTGCATCCACAATCACACAGGTGCTTTCCATAATCACCACTCAACTCATTGACCAATCACAGTTTAGGTGTGCCCTATATAAACCATCACTCACTCAGTCTCCAGCCTTCACACAGCAACATGCCATGCAGAACCTGCAGCTCTCATTGAGTACCCTACAACACCTCACTTCTCTGCAGCTCTCATTGAGTACCCTACAATTAACACCTCACTTCTCTGCAGCCGTGCGTCCTTGACCAATAAACCACGGTTTCATGGCTTACTGAAGATAATAAACTACTATTCTGTTGAAATATACCTTGGTGTCACATATACTCTCTCTGACCGGAGAAACTCACATCCAACAAACTAACCAGCAGAGAATATTTATTAACACAGTGGTATTTAAAATCATTGCAATGTCTTTTCCAATTAAGGATACTTTTACACAACGCTTCCTGCATTTCGTATAATGCATTAGAATATGCTTATGTAGCAGAGTGGCTCACAACCTCAGCCTGATGGCCTCCAAAGTCATAGGGGATATCCCTTTGGATTAGTGGTTAAGATGTTGGTTTTCCACGCGGAGACCCGCGTTCGATTCCTTTGTGTTACAATGGTGCCATGCAGGGACAAATTAGCCATAGGGCCAGTTGGGCCGCGGCCCAGGGGCCCTTGGCTCCCAGGGGCCCTTCGCGGGAAACTGGACCGCGTCGCGCAGTACTGGGTTTGAGGCACTGACAAGGGCCCCTGGAGCCCGGCCTCTAACACCCCCCAGAATGGAGGTCCCCTACTGGCGACCCCTTAAAGTGGGCCCTTTGAGGACCAATTTCAAATGTGTGTGGGCCCCTCCTCTGCTCTGTATTCTCCCTCGGTCTGAGCCTCAAACGCAGCGCAGGCTCCTGGGGGCTGGGGCCCTACAGGCTGGGCGTCAAAGTGGGCCCTTTGAGGACCACTGCTCCACCGTACTGTGAAGCAGTGGTCCTCAAGGGGCCCACTTTGAGAGGTCCCATTGAGGAGGGGCCACAGGGGAGCCTGAAACGCAGCGCAGGATCCTGGGGGCTGGGGCCCTACAGGCTGGGCGTCAAAGTGGGCCCTTTGCAGACCACTGCTCCACCATACTGTGAAGCTGTGGTCCAAAGTGGGGCCCACTTTGGAGGTCCCATTGAGGAGGGGCCACAGGCCGCTGGGGGCCTTGAAGGCTGTAAGTTAATGGGAGTCACTCCCACCCCGTCCCTGACCACCAGGAGTTATAGGTATATCCTGAAGCTATAAAGACTAGAAATATAATGGATTATTATGTTGATTACTTGTTTCAGGCAGATTTGCAAATATTAATATGTTGTTGCCTCAAAATGCTCAAATATATTATGAATAATTAAATATTGTGATTTTTTTTGTGCAGCACCAAAAACTTTATAGGCTATCATCACTTATTACTTTAAATAAATGTTGTCATAATTGTTGAGAAAATTACATATTTTGTATTTGTATTTTGTTACCCTTATTGGCCTTGGACCTTAGTGAAATGAATAAAATTATCAACAGAGAAATTTCGTCAAAATTCTGCTAAATATGACATAAATTAAACGCCATTGACATTGAAGGGAAAATGTATGTCATATGTAAACGAGCAAATCAGCTAATCAATCACAGGCAACAGGCATTCTGATTGGCCAGTATGAGATGATATCTGATGTATGATGACAAGAGCGCCCCTCACTTAACATGGGTGTGATTTTTCTTTAATGAAGTGATATGAGGTAGGGGTGGAAATAATGTCAAAATATTATATCACTATCTTTTCAGCAATTATCACAAAATAGTGATATTCATCATATCATTGTTATGTTTGTTTTCATATAATATATATAATCAATTTGTTTTATGCTAATACTTTGTAGATAGATCGATAGTAGCTCTGTTCCATTCCATACCTCTAATACGTGCAACACATTAGAGCTATGGACCAGAGCTAGATAGATAATATGTTGCTCATGGATGGATAGACAGGCTATCCGTTTTTATCCTGCTATCATGTTAGTGTGACATTCAGACAGTGCAGAGGCTGCTCGATGGTGAATTAGTATTGTAACATTCTCCTTGGCTTTGACTGACTGACTGATATTAATACGGTAATCCAGCCAGTTCGGTCATTCGCATTATCATTTACGCTGGGCACACGCTTTTGTAAGCAAACGCTAAACAAGGGTTGTTTTTGATAAACATCAATCCGTCCACTCCATGTGTGTGCGCGCGCGTGCGTGCGTGCACGGCTGCACGCTGTTTCACCCGCGTTTGGTTAAAAGTAAGATAGGTTTAAACTTTGAACATTACAAACAAACTTTGCAAGCAATTCCTTCTGAATCTGTGCTATCATGCTAATGCTATGCTGCATGCCTTATCGCGCACCGGCGCACGGTCGCGCACTGTATTTTGTGTTCTCATCTGTGCGCTGTGCAAATTGCTAATAAAAACCTGATAAATGTTGCGCAGGGGGGCCCTCAAAAATGATCGGCCCAGGGGCCCTTGAGAGGCTAATCCGTCCCTGGTGCCATGACCTGGATGGGGTTTCCCAGTGGGAGCTGGTCAAAAGGGGGGTGGAGTGTATAAGAGTGGCTCACAACCTCAGCCTGATCTGGCCTCCAAAGTGTAATATCTCCCCCATGCAAGCCATATAGGGATATTCCTTTGGCTTAGTGGTTAAAGGCGAATTCCGGACCAGCCGTTTTTTACATTAATACTTTTGCCATCTACTTATAATTACTTATAAACGTAGCTAGGCTATTGGGACCCATCTATGTCAGAACCTTCAAATGAATATGAAACTAGTCCCCAAAACGACTCCAAGTCTTAAAAATTAAGTCTAAATGCCGACGAGGTAACCATGCTGGCATGCGCGGATAGGACCAATATACGGTTGTGTATTTGGAATACATGAAATATATGTAAGAGTTTCTATAAGTGGTCAATGGGTGCTTTAGCCTGTCTTAACCTAGACATCATGAACAATCCACCTGTCTCTCATGGACTAGCCTTGACATCACTACTTTTAATAGTGTTCTTCAACTGATTGCTGCAAGTCCAATAATGATTCATCCCACACAAGGCTTGTGAATGCCATTGCTTGTCATTGGAATTTTATTTAGAGGATTTTGAATAGTCTAATCGACACCTGTGGTGTCCCACCTCCACCGCTTGCAAATTATCATTATTATTTATAATACTCAAACTCCTGTAGCTAGGCGATTCCTACGCCGTTCTCGAGACGAGGCCTCCATTGTCTTGTATCGACTAAACTGTTGACCCTTATAAGCAATGTAGTATAGGTAAAGTTTTGCCCACTCTAAATGGTACCGATATCTGGTCTGGCCCATGGACTAACATAATCGTACAGGTTTTGGCTACACCGTTATCTTAACAAAAGAGAATGTATTGGACTGTAAATAATAGCAGCAATGCAATACGTGCATGTAAAACAAAAGGCTGCATTGATTTTGTTTTGTTCACAGCACAGATGAGAGGCTTACATTTTGTTACATTGCCAACAAAAGACTATTGATATTGCACCATAGTTAAATATATTGATATTGCACTATAGTTAAATACAGTTGTTGTAATGCGATGCACTTGCGATTGACTTTGTTGTGGCCCAAAGGTACAGTAGGACAGGAGATGAAGTCATACTTTTATCCCCCCTTAACTAATCCTGCATCCATTAGCCTCACTGCTTTTGTAACATGTTAGTCGACTGATAACAGCATATGCAGTACAGTACAGCCACTGTTGACTGAAGCCTCTCTTTCCAAAAATCCATCCATCACTAAAGACCCCTGCTGCATTATCTCGGCTCACCCGCCGCCGAATCCCACCATAATGATGGAACGATGGCTGCTGCCAGGACACTGCACCATAATGTTGACGGAGAATAGCTCCGTTGCTAGCCAACGGTATCAATGCCTCGTAGACATTCGAGTCAAAGTAGGGCAGTCCATGCAGAGAAAACTGCCAATGGCCAGCTTGGCTGGCAGCATACAGCTAAAACCAGCCAGCAGAGAACGGAGAATATGAAACCTGTTATGCGGCAGACCAAGTGGAAGGAACAGAAAGGAAAACAATATGAACTCCAGGGCAACAGGGCAACAAGCCCTTGTGGGTTGGCCACCACATGAACTTAAAGCATCCAAAGACTGTTATTGCCTGATCGGACCCTTGCACACACCCCACCCGCTATGGAGCTTACAGGTCCCATCCTTCTGTGCATTCATACACTGCTACTGTAGGGCAATGGTAATGGCACCATAGTCCAGTTCTTAAGCCTATAGTACACTAAAGGATAATAGACCATATACACACACGGCGGCCATGTTGGCATTTTGCATTGAAAATGATGTGGGATGGAATTTCATTAACTTAATGGCAAGATGGCCGGGAACTGTCAAGCCTGAACAGAGGTGAATATCTGACAAGATTATCCTTTAGGGTGCTGTGTATAAAACTGGTGATCCCTGAAATTAAAAAAAAGTTGAGAAACACTGAACTAAACTAATTTATACTGAAACCCCCAATGTACACAGTGTTAATTTTGCTCAGTGAGTGTACAAATGTCTACACTCTCAGAGTTACAGATGCATAAGTTTAATTTGAACCCATGGTGGTCCGCAGACCCGACGTTGAGAATCAATGCTTTTAGACAAGCTGGAGCCTTGCCCATTCATCTGGATCCCCATTGGCACATTCACTGATTGATCAGCTTAACGTTCGGTTTATACTCGGAAATACTTGACAAAGCCTTCGTGGGTGAAACGTTTGAATAGAGACTAATATATCAATCTAATAATTTAGAGGACTGTCTGTCAATCAGTCAGAGTACTTCCTTAGCATAGAGAAAGACAGCTGCTCGCTTTCTCCGCCATCTCACAACGCCATGACGCACGGACCGCCTCACGGAACCTAGCGCCGCACAGCCTTGTCCTCCAACCCCAATCTGCCCTGCATTACACACGCCAAACATTCTAACATTCATCGTAGTTAAATTAATTTGCGTAAAAAAACAAACATCTCCCCACAAATCACGTGTCACCAGTGTCACCAGTGAAATGCATGTTGGGATGGACACAGATTGATACCTATCACATTACCCACACTGAACATCATTTGCTGTTCATACTGTATATTCAGAACGGGTAAGGACTAGTAATAAAGGACGGTACGTGGCATCACCTTTCCTTCCCTGTAATCAACCACACCTGGAGATACACCTGCTACAGTGTTGATTAGTATGTCAGCTTCAGCCCTTCGTTCAAGGGGGTGCATAGACACGCTTTGGGATTGGATAAGAGTTTACATGAGTCAAAGCACCACCTGCCCCGTAGCTCTCATTAGATGCCTCCTCTCGCCACGACCGCAAAATGGTTGCCACTTGACATTCCTTCCCGTTTCTCCTTCAAATGTTCCTCATATCATATCAGGCAGGGAAAGGGCCAGGTCCAATGAGCCATCCAGAGGCGCCTGGCAGGGGCGCGGCACGGGGAAAATTAACCTCAGAGCGCACACGCTTATGGAGCTCGTTAAGACGGACACCTGCATGGAGCTGCCAAAAGGAATTCTATTCCTCCCCCTCCTCCTTTCTGCTTCTCCCTCTCCCTCATCCCCTTTCTATTTTTCTCTGTCTCTCTCCCTCTCTCTCATGGATGGGGCTGGGGCTGTCCACTTGCCATAGCCTATAGGTAGGGGAATAAGGTTACAACTAGACTTGAGGAGAGCCAGGCGCCAGCTGTTAAAGAGGCCGCCGGAAGGAGGCTGAGAATAATAATAGTGAGGGACTGCTGGGCCTACAGAGGCCATCCCACTGAGAGGGAGGAGCAGCAGGAGAAGCAAAAGAGAGAGAGAGAGAGAGAGAGAGAGAGAGAGAGACAGAGAGAGAGTGAGATGCTCCCTTTTCAGTCTCCCCTGTGACATCCAGCAGCGGAAGCCTGCAGAAGGGGTGAGAGTATGAAGGTACAGGAGAAGTATAGTAGCCAGAGCCGAAGGCCTGTGTGTGTGTGTGTGTGTGTGTGTGTGTGCGTTTTTGCATGTGAGCGAGTGTCGTCAGGAGGGAAGCAGGGTTACGCACCTCGTGCCCTGCCCCAGTGGCTCTCCTCACCCGTTGGGGCTGTTGGCTCCTTTGACACAATGAATAATTCCCAGCGTCCTCCGGCCCTGCCGGTGACCTGGCAGGGGGGACTATAATTAATGCATGGGCGCCCCAACCTTCTCTTGACACGCAGAAGACTCCAGACGCACATTTGGATTTTTCTCATTAAAAAGGGAGAAAAAAATAATAAGAAAAAAAGGTTTGCAAGGCTGGCGTCATTTTACACTAATGATTACTTTCCCTTTTGCATTCGACGGTGCAAAGTATTCACGCGCCATTTGCATGCGCGCCGCAGCATGCATGCTCAAGTGCACAGGCGGTTCGCTTAACGTGGCCCAATGTCACACAGATATCCACCAATGTCAAGATTTGAATTTCACTGTGTGTCCAATTTAGTGAGACAGTGATGCATGACAGCGATGACAAGAAATCCAACGTATACTCCACCGCCGAGGTATTCACAGTGTGCTGCTGACGGAGCAGTTCAATTTCCCTTTTGAAGGCTCTCACAAAATGAGCTTCCGTGTCTGTCATGTACTTTTGAAGAGCTTAAAATTCCACACAGGTCATCCTAAAAGCAAGTCCTCAGAGTTTGCCATGAGAGGTCAGACCATATTCATTCCCAGTTAAATCCAGACAAAGCTTTCCATTTGTTTCCATTGTCCAGGTTTCTGTTTAAAATGGTCAGCTTAGTTATTTCAGTTAGTTCATGACGAATCATAGATTTCTTATTAATGTGTCTGACAGTGGTTCTCAAAGTACTCAAAATGTTTTGGCAACGGAACCCACTTTCCCTGATTTTTAAATCCAACTACCCCTTTACACTATAATATAATACTGTACAGTATGTACAGTATTCAAAAATGTCAATTTTTTGATGCTGCTATATAAATATTTGAAGTTTTTCAGAAACCTTAGGTCAGGATTTAGAGGCGTTTTTAGAATCGGCCTTAGGCCTAAATGGGTTAAAGCCAAACACTGATAATCAAAATCCCTTAATTGATATCGACAGTGGTGGAAAAAGTACACCATTTCTTTACTTAAGTATAAAATTATCAATACTGCAATGCAGAAGCACTCTATTACAAGTCCAAAAAACTAAAGTAAAATCAGACACAAGTAGCATGTCCTTAAATTCACATTTAGAATTGTTTTCAAATTTCTGAGATGATAGAATGGTGATGGCTGATGGTCATATTTTATGGACGGACATTATGCAGAAGGTCCTGTTTAACATTCATATGTATAAAATGTATTAAGATCTGAATGGCCCTTGACCTTCCACTATAAACTTTAACACTGACAGTCTCATCTGTCAATCTCTCAACTTAGTACTGTAGGTCATTGGTTCCCAAACGTTTTAGCTGGAGATCCAATAGAAATATTATGTCTCCCGGGACCCAGACTAGTGAAAATAGCTGATCTATAACCTCACAACGTGTCTAAGGGATCTTTGATATCGAATATCAAAGGCCCGTCTGAAGCCTGTCCTAGACAGGATCGAGTCTAAAACCAGATGAAAGAAATAAAAGCAGTCCTGAACAATGTCTGGAACATTCAAGTCCAAGTTTCAGTCGTTCAGGACTCATCAGGAAAAATATTTTTGTCTGGGCAAAATGTCTGTCCATCCGTCCATGTGTACTTCTGTCTGTGTGTCTGTCTGTCTGTGTTTCTGTTTGTCTGTGTGTGCCAGTACCTGGCAAAACAATGAAAACATTCTGAAATTAGAAAACCTTATTGATGTCTGAAATACAGTTACCAATATCTTCCTTCCGCTTATTTTATTTTAAGCCAATGTAACCTCACTGCAAATTGAAATTAATGTACTATACTTGCTTTGCAATATGTCCTATCTGTTGGTGTAACTGCTGCATTGTCTGAGTTCAGAGGGTTTGCCTGAGCAAGCCGACTGTCTGGGTGATTTGTGAACATTTTGAAATGTATAACTAAATGAAAATGAAATGCTGTGTTAGTTAAAAAGTTTGGGAACAGCCAAAAGAAACTACTTTTTGAAAGCCTGAAACTTCCTTTCTTGCAAATCTTGCAAATAACATCAGACCTTTAACAATTGAGCCAAAATCAATCTGGTTGGGGGAAGAAAATAATAATTAAGGAGAAACTCCCCAGAGGACGCTCTCTCCTTGGTGACTCACCAACACTCCTCACTGGAGGCAGACGCTTAATGACAATGACATTACATTACCGTATAGCCATCTCCCCCTCTCTCTACACCATCCTTGTTGAGTGAAGCCAGACAGGTGTACGGCAGCTTTGCTTTTATTGCCTCACCCCTCGCAGGCGTCCCAGATGCCAGGGGCTGTCGTATCAGTCTGGTCCAGGTTTGGGGTTAATTAACCTGGCAGGCCCTGCAGTAGTGATGGGCTTCCGTGGCCAGGACTACCATCGAGTCATGTGCGAGTGTCAGTGGGACCTTTGCGTGGGCGGCGCATTGGCTCCGATGTGACGGCAATAAGTAGTAGTTTGTCAGGTCCGTGGGAAAGCGGCCAAATGAATGGGCCTCTGTCTCGTGTGGGCGTGGGAGTTTTGTCACCCCGGGCCGACCGGCCACGTCGTGAGCCAGCAATTTCTTTCATTCACAAAGTCTGCGAGAGAGCTGACGGTCACTGAACAGCTCGCAGGGAGCTTTATGCTGTCCAGAAGCTCATTCGGCAAGGTGACCCCCACACAACTTGGCCGTGGTCCCAAGGCCTGAACTGCGAATACGCCCGGGGCGGTTTAGTGGCAGTAGAAATCACTCTGCCACACTTGCCAACAATGGCAGTCTTACGAGGGTCAAGCCAGTGAACTGCCCATGACGGAGGATGCCTCCTTTTTACTGTCCACAGCCTCTCAGCAAAATTGAAACAATATAATAGACCGACAGCGAGAGTTTACAACTTAAGTTCACTCTTCAGTGCAGCTGGCACCCATACAGTATCTAGTTTTATCACGTCGACACACTAAATCACAATACATCCCACTTTAAACATGCCGCAGGCATCTGTGAATCCAGACGCGACGTGAAAAAGAACTTGGGGCTACTTTAAGAAGTCATACTGCAGCTCAAACAAGAATTTGCCTTAAATTGCCTCGTGTGATTTTCTCGAAACCGGATTGTCAACATCCGCGACACCAGTGTGGCACACTGTCTGCTCTATCACCTGAAGATCAAAAAGGTGCGGCTGTCGATCCCCAGCTGCCTCATTATAACCCCCAGCATAGTGAGAACGGATGCAGTGTGACGTAGAGTGGCAGCCATTATCATAAGCTAATAGGTCTCTGCTGACTTTCTGGAGAAACTTCAGGCAGGGAGCCATAACTGCTGTGGGAGTAAAGACTTAAAAGCGAGCCTCCGGGATCTGGAGCCGATAAGCGAGTCTCTATGCATCAAGTAACCCTGTCTCAAGGGTGCACTATTTTTTTTGCCAACAGAGGTCTTTTGTATTGCGAGACCCACTTAGCACAGTGAGCCGTTGGCACACAGAGTCTTCATTTAACTCTGCGGGCTTAAAAATGGACCCGTGTAACTGTAGCACTCAGGATTTTGCTGTGTGGAAGGAAGGAAGAAAGAAGGAAAAAGCTCCAACTTTGACTACGCTGTAGCTCTTTAGCTGCAGATGGTTCAGGTTGGGTGAGAAGGCTATATCATTATCACTTCTGACTGTGTTGATATGTGTGAGAGCATGTGTTATAAGTGTACTGTGCACGCCACAGGTGCCAGCGTGTGTGCATGTGAAACGTCATGTGACTAAGTGGATTTAAGTGTGACAAGAATTTATGTATCCAGAGAGACAGGGTGAGTGAGAGAGAGAGAGAGAGAGAGGGAGGGGTGGTGGGAGATTCAGATTGCCTGTCTGGAGAGGGATTACATCCTCTTGCGTTCTGTTTGGTTTGCCATCGTAGTGTGACCTTTAGGAGAATTCCCCGTTAGCCGCGAGGAGGCGTATGCCCATGTCGTGCAAAGGGCACCGCGAAGGAGGTGCAGGGTCCAGGGGGAGGAGAGGTGCCACATAAAACTCACCACAGGTGCCTATACTAATAGCACTGCTCAGAGTAAGCAGGCCGGCGTATCGATTGGGCTGAAATATGCAGTCGTGGAAGAAGTACTTGCATGTTTCACTTAAGTAAAAGTAGAAATTACCACAAGGTAGAAATTGTCACAAGTAAAAGTCTGGTATTCAAAATTCACTTGAGTAAAAGTACAAAAGCGTTGGCATACAAATATAATTGAAGTACCAAAAGTTACCCATTATGCAGAACAAGTTTTTAAAAGGTATAGAAATCCTTAGAAAATAGCAGATCTACAAGTTCACAAGACGTTGTATTGTCATTATGACTGTAATGTTTCATTGTCCTTGCTGTGTTGAATCTAAAAAGTTTTACACCACATAACAGAGGAAATGAAATAATGTAATAAATCATGTTTATGAAAATGCAAAGTGTTTGCAAAAGTTGACTCTTGTAATGGTAGGTGGGAGGAAACGGCATCACCTGAGGCTTTTTGGGTTGTGATGGTACTGTATGTGGTTTACAGAGTGGAAAGTTACCTTGCTTAACCACATCTTTACCTCCATCAAATCACCATCGGCCGGCGGCGGGGGCTCTCATGAGAGAAATAGATAAGAAAAACAAACCCGTTCTACGTACCTAATTCAAGGTAATAGCTTTTTTCATCTCCTCTAAATCTGAGAGCAATGGTGTGTGTGTGTGTGTGTGTGTGTGTGTATATGAGTGCTAGCAAAATTGTGTGCATGTTGGGGAGTGCGTATAGCCCCACAGACAAAGAGAATTGGGGGGGGGGGGGGGGAAGGTAATTAAAACTTGAGGGAAAAATACCTTTCATCTGCCCATTCTTTTGTTGTTCTGCGGTTAAAAGCTTCCGCTCCGTGTTTAGAGCCGAAACGCAGCTTTGTAGAGTGAGTGCGATTTGCATTTTTGATGTTTCTCTACAAATAAAACAGGTGTTAACAGTGAGAGACAGGCAGGGGAGGGAGCAGTGCGGTCGGGGGGGAAGAAATTGCTGTTTTTCTTTCCAAAATCATTAGCTAATGAATAATCATCGTTTTTAGCTAACTCTTCTGTTCAATCCACATGAGAACAATGCAGCTTTACTGGTGTGAAGTTTTGCCGTGGTACTGAAGTTCAAAATAAGTTTTCAACATATTTGCCATCATACAGCTTGACACTCGTTAGCGCCTGATTTATTCGTTCTCCATTAGCTTCCACAAAGTGGTCGCTAGTCTTCCAGGGGTTGAAATTAAAAACAGACACAATCTAGTTATGAGCTAAAACAGTGAAGTCGCTCTGCATTTAACAGAGACAACAGCAACCAATAGTAACAAATAGTGTTTACACAAACAAATAAGAATAAGGTACAAAACGTCTTGATCTAGGCTATAAAGGACTGGTCTACCAGGCTGTGTATGATATTACAGTGTGCATGCATACAGTGCATAGTACATAATATAACAAAAACACTATTACCATCACTGACAGCATCTTTGTCCAGAAGAAAAATGTCATGTCTTTAAGCATAATAGTTATAGGGAAAAGGGGGGAAAGGAGAATGTTCTGGTTCCCGGGGAGGGGAAATTGCTTTTCCTGCTTCACCCTGGACGAAGGGAGTGTGACCCATTCGTTTCTACAGACCCTGAAGGAGAGCAAGGGGTGGATCTTCACTCAGTATAATTTTATCATCAATTCTTAAATAAATGGGACCATCATTTACCAAAAAACACATTTTATGCTGTGTGAAAGACTTGAAACTAGAGATTGCACACATACAAGTCTTTATGGAAATGTTTACTAATTAAGCTAATACAACCAAGTGAATAGTTGGGTCAAGTTCCCATTGACTTCAATTTTGCAGCCCAGAGGAGGGGATTAACGAGAACTGTTTCATTACCTCTGCACTGGCTTAATTTTCAAGAGCGAAACCTTGCCGGCTGACTCTGATGAGCGCCAATTAAGGGTCGAACTGGTGACCTTAAGAATTCCAGATGACCTCTACCCACTCGGTGTCACACACATAAACGCCAATCAGAGCCTCAATAAATGAATGAGTGCGTGAAACAACACAAGTGCTCCGCCGTTACCGGACACCACTGTCATGTCCTGTCAGCAAGGATGTGAATGCCTTGTTGTTGTGTCGTGGTGCATTTTATAATCTTGGATTAGCCCAATTCTGGAGGATCAAATGTATGCATAATTGATAGGATGCATGTGTAGTGCTGACACCAGACAACGATCAGCATAGGGGGAATATATAAAATAAATAACATAAATTATGCATAATTATGAACTAAAATACAACAGACCTATACCTGTACCTGTATTTCTTAATTTCACACACCATTAGCAGAGCTGAAGGCAACGATTGTAACCTGCATTCAAATTCCTAATACATTTTGCCAACATTACGATCGCTGCAGCGAACCTCTATATCTCCTAGAATAGCATGAAAACAAATCCCTGGATTAATATGGAAATGTATATGACATTTATCAATAATATATATACCGTATATCTATTTAACATTTGTAAAATATAGATATTACAATGTTGGTGAGGTACTGGCCAATCTCAATGGGAGGCACAAAGTACAATATGGGAGGGAGGGGAAAGTGAGGCCAGCATTGAAGATATGGAATACTAAATTAGGGCAAAGATACTGTAGAGCAAAAGACAAGGTACTGTAAAGCGCCTTTAGGGACATTTATGGAGGGGAGAAAAATAATTGATGTTTACATTTATCCCACTTCCCCGGGTGGTTGCCCGGAACGAACGTGCCCAGGGTGCTGGCTCGGTTCCGGCGAGCCTCCCCGTGTCCAAAACGGTGGAGAAATGACAGTTACCGTGTTGGGGTCCTCGAGGGGGTCCCTGGGTTGTCCCCGGAATATGCTGTGCATGTACTCTACTGGCCACTGTAGGGTGTGGGGGTGTCCGTGCTGGGACACGTACGTACAGTACACATATATTACTGTACATACACACAAAGCTGCGTAATGGAGCAGATGCACCGCTCAAAAACAACGGCATGTCAAATGGGGATTGTGATTGATCTATCCGGCAGTCAAACCGTTGAAGCAGAGTTCCACATTGTGACCACCGCAGATTAATCAAACAACATTGTCAGGACGTAGGAACACAAAGGCTCATGAGGTTTTACAGCAACAACATTCATTCATTACTGTACTACACAGCACATACTATACGATGCCCACTCTCGGCTAATTCACCTGAAAAGGCACTTTGGCGTTAAAAGGGACGAGGGGAGCGATCATCACCTGTGTGAATGCAATGTAAATGCAACCTGTCCTTTATGTGAACGAGCGTTAATCACCTGCGTTGGATGTAATGTAACCCGTCCTTCATGTGAAGAGGTCCCTGCCTCGAGCACAGACTGGAATAGTTGTGTTATTGGACTGCCTGCTAAGAGAGAGAGAGGTGTGCGCGTGTAGGGGGTGGGGGTGGGGGGGGACAAGGAGGGAGCAAAATGAATGGGTGTATGGGATGGAGAAATGGAACATGGGGAGGGGGGAAAAAGAGGTACTTTAATCAGGAACGGGCAGATCGTTCTAAACTTGACCTTGGGGAGAGCTCTCCTGGCTTTTCTCAGAGTAACATGTTTCTCTTCTCGTGTGTGTTAAGATCAGTAAACGGCAGTAAACGTCAGTGGCTCAGGAGGTAGAGTGGCCGCTAGGGAATGGGAAGGTTCCCAGTTCAATCCCCAGGCTCTGGGTTAGTGTCAAAGTAAGTGTCCTTGAGCAAGTTACTGAACCACTAACTGCTCCCGATGAGCAGGCTGGTGCCTTGCATGGTTGCCTCCGCCGCTGTGTGTGAATGGTTTTATTTTATTTTATTATTAGCCAAGATGGCAGATCTACAAGTTTGTAGATATTGTAGACTTCCTATTTGCTATGTTTGTGCCACACTGTCATACGACAAAGTGCATTAATTTATGAAACATTCATAACAAGATCCAAAGTTTCTGTCCCTACAGTGGCAAAGTGTAACATTATAGCCCCAAAGTACAATCATAACTTTAGCTTATTTGTTAGTTTTCTCTCTTTCGTTTTTTTTGTGCAACTAATCAGAAAGACAACTCTTTAACGTATAGCTCTTACCGCGTTCGCAAAACAAAATGAGATAGCGTGACTTAAGGTGTGTGCAACGTGCACTTAAAAAACCTGTTAATAATAAAAGCCTGATAAATGTGAACACCCAAATGGGAGTATAGGCATGATTAATACTGTTTTATTTATGGCAGCCGTGGGTCTTGTGTGGTGACTGAAATATTGTCCTGTATGGATTGCAGCACTTTACAGTAGAAAAGAAAAGCAGGGCAGCCGATGCATTTAAATGTGCGCTCGTGTGCGTGTGTGGACGTGTGCGTGCGCGCGCATGTGTGTGCGGTGTGTGTGTGTGTGTGTGTGTGTGTGCGTGCGTGGTGTGTGGGGAGTGAGGACACGAATGTGCTCGGTCCCCTTTCGATAAACCATTTTAGCAAGGGGAGAAAAGGGCCATCAACAATCCTCCCGTGTGTCGCGGGGAACGAAGCACGGCGCTGCAGGGCCTAGGCTGACCTCCTTGTGTCTGAGGCCTGATCGCTGGAGCGTTACCTGGAGACTTTTTGGTTTGTCTCTCATTACAGTCGACTATATAGGAGGCCCGTCTGGCCGATATTTGTGTATATAACATCATTTGACTTTTTGGGTGACACCAATATCGGCTATTAACCAGAACTTTCTTTTACAACCACCTTAAAACCTTTTAAATTCAATAAAGTTCAGTTTGTGTTCATATATATGCATCTATTTATAGGAAAATAATTGTTCGTGTTTATGTCTTTGCTTCCAAGAAATAAATAAATAAAATAAAATATCGATCAAATGTCTACTACACGGACACAACTTGTCCCTGTTCGGGGGGGGGGGGGTGGGAAGCCAGCTGGAAGGTGATTATTGTCACTGCATGTAATCCTACAGGCTGGTGGCGGCAACTGTCAGCAGGGAGTGTTGGGCGGGAGGAGTAGGACGAAGGCTCTACATCCTCCTGGTGGAGGCTCCTCACTGGCAGGTAAGTCAGTAGGATACAACAGTGACAACTCACAGAAATGTGTGTGGAGGGGAATCAATTGGCATAACAACAAAACAAGGATGGAAAGTAAAATATCTAGTCTAGCCCATTTTGGGGCGGGAACCCCTTTGTGTTTTAAGCAAATGTTATACTTTAGCTATTGAAAAATAGCAGATCTACAAGTACAACTGCTATTTTGAACATTTCAAATCTTGCTTCTGGGGTGGGTCCCTGGAACATCATATTTTCAGATGGGGGGGCGGAGGCCAATTACATATAATTGTTGGGGTCCTTGACATGAAATATGGAGCACCACTGATACAGAAACATAAGGTTTTTCAGAAAACTGTCAGGATTTTGAAGACATTTTTATCTATTTCGACGTCAGGCCTAAATAGGCTAGGAGGACTCTCCATATCAGCATACCCCAAATCTGCCATCTGCTACACTGCTTCCACACACAGAAACATCTGCATGAGAAACGTGTGTGACATCTGCATCTCATCTCACACACCCATCAGTTCTCCTATTCCAAACTCTCACACTGTTTCTCTCCATCTCCCCTTTCTGTTCATGTTCTTGCTTGCACATGGTTCAACTTCTGTTTGAGTAAAGGGACAGATTTAGAATGGGCTCAGCTAGAATGCCGCTGCGGTCTTCATATTCCCCATGGGAACTGGCCACATATTTGCCATCACTCTGTGCCGCGCCTCTCATGTCTGTCAAGCTGAACGGGAATAATAGTTTTCTCAGCAGGTTTGAGGACCGATTTCCTTTTAGACGCAATGCCCTCGATGCAGAGTATTGCAGTCGCATGGGCACAGGGGTAGGAAAGGCTGGGGAGTCGGAGCATTAGAACTTGTGACCCAGAGAAAGCTACTGTATAGGCCTACAGTAGTTATTTTTCATCTATTGTGAAATAAAAGGGAATCTACTTAATGACATTGTGCACTATACGTAAAATAAAAGTTAACCACATGAACCCTAGCATCACTATTCTAGGCATGTAGTAATAAGTGAAAACAGCTGAACAATTGGCAAAAATAGTAGACCTACTGTACAGTACAAGATCATAACATATTGCAAAGCGACAGACTGTCAGCTTTATACTGTAGATATTACTGTAGCTATTTTCAGCAAACATAATTAGTTTACAGGGACAAAAGGAGGGGCCCCAAGTATGGAACCCTGTGGGACCTCTGGGTTTAGCTATAGTGAAAAGGAGCGGTTGATTTCCCACGTGCGTTTCATCTTGCACCTCATTGCAAGTTGAAGCAGGGAGTGCCCGCATTTGTTGGTCCCGTTTGGACGTCCATGACCGGCGTCTTCCGCAGCACATCATGTCAGGAGTTACAAGACAGCTCGACAAGAAAAGGATTGAGCCAAAGTGGAGAGGGTGTCATGTTTTCATCGCCTTCCTGTCTCTTCCCCTGATCCTTCAAGTCAAACACGGCATACTGTATTCTCTTCTGAACACCAAAAATAGTGTGATGATCAGAGTTGGATTATCATATTACTCTGGATTTGACTGTGCACAGACTGCTAGGATGAATGCTCCAGCATGTTATTTATCGATTGATATAGTATTACTAATTATCTTTTTTTTTTTGTACACTGCCACTCCAGAAATGCAACAAAAAGATGAGAAACCAAATCGGATTAGGAGTCATCAGATTGAGGCTGAACAGGGGAACATGTTGTATCATGTTGTATAGGTTCATTCAACCAGCAGGCACATACTGTACGAGCATTGCAGGTAATCTCTATCCATGTACACATTAAGTGATGACAAAGCCCTGTTCATGAATCCCGTTCCTGGCAAACCTCTTTCCTGCTCTTTGCATTGTTAAGTCAATCAATCATGCATTATACAACAGCGAGATATTTCACACCAATTTACACTTGTGGAAGGGTATATCTGGAAGGGGTGTGAATTCCACATGACATTTTCACCCTTGTACTGTAGTTTCTTTTACTTTGCCTGGCTTAGAAATGTTGCAGGTAAACATTAAGTACAATTGGATCCAACTTCTCTATACTGTAGCTTGTGAATTCATTGGTATACAAATTACTTTTACCGTAAAAGCGAGAGTTGTCAAAGGAAAATAAATTGGTGGTTGAGAAAATGTGCATTACACAAAAAAGAATTGCTCGATGTTGACAAGAATGTGTGGAGAGTCTGCTCGGCGTGTGGCTGGAGTATCTCCCCCACTTTGAAGTAGCAGTTAGGAAGGCATAAATCTGGTGGATTGGAAGCCGTCAAAGCTTACACTGCGAAACAGAGTAAATTTGCCGATTTGTGGTTAGCTTTCACTGTGACTTGTCCCATTAGTGCTAAGCAAATTTGTGTTTCACAGACACGTCACTCGTGCGCGTGCGAGTACGCATGCACGCACGCACACGCAGCGGGCACAGAGGGCAGGGCAACAGAGATAACCAAGAAAGATGTTTGCCAGTGCTGCTCAGACAAAACACTATTACAAGAGTGTAATTTCCTACAGAAGGTCTTATAGCACAAGGAAAAGTGTCTGTGAAAGTGTGACACTGTGACAGTGTTCGCATGGCTGAAAAAAAAACCACAGCGGCCATATGGAGATATTTCTCACTTCCCCGTTGATTATTTTAATCGAATCCCTCTCTGGAATTTCACAGGGGCTTATCGGGGAGGGGGACTGGATCCGCCGTGCTTGGCGAGCTGCTGAGGCTGAGGGACACAACACCTTTCTGGAGCATCACACAAAGGACCCCCAAGCGCTGCTGAGAGGGGCAGATATCACTATGCCCCCGCAGCGCCTACCACAATAAAAAAAACACACGTTTACTTTAATATACAAGGCGCTCCACTTGCCAGGCAGATAATACACCGGTGAACGAGTGCAGTAGCATGCTTAAACAGGACTAAAAATAAATGATACGTAGCTTGTGGAGTTAGTTCAGTCAGATATACTCGAGGGGTTTCATGCTGTGCTCAAGGGCACATTCATATACTCAAGGGGTTACTCGTTACTGCATTACTATGTGGGTGTACTCAGTGTGTGCAAGACCCACATGTCATTCACTGATGTGGCAGTCAGCTGACCAATTGGGCGGGCTACTTAAGCTCACTAGACTGCATGCATGCTCTTCCTGCCTTCCTTCTGCTTATGGTTCCTGGTTGCTGTTATGTGATGTTTGCTCCCACCACCACCCCAGCACCACCGGTGGGCTCCGTTATTTATGTTCTCCATGTTTTTTTTTTAAATTGTATATATCTATCTCCCTGCTCTTTATGCTTAATGGTGTTTTTGATTGTGCCGAGCAGGGAGAAAAATATAGCAGAGCCGAACGTCAAGTTCATGCACACTTATTCTCATTGTATAATAAATATTGGTTAAATCTATTCGTGAGTTGTCTGACTGAACCACGGTTAAGGTTAAGAATTAAGATGGAAATGTAAAGTCCACAATGAATTACAGATCACAATAGCGGCTAAATAAATGATCCTGAAATGTGACCCTTGAACAGTAATAATCCTGGGATCCTGGGAGAGAGTCTTATGCTTACGTAAACATGACTCATCAAAGGAGTGAGTCAACAAATCCGCAATGAAACTTTCACAGTTATATGATGTATTATTCATTATCCTTATTGTTGTAAGAACAGGACACTGTATATGATAATATACTATTAATTTACAAATATATATATATGTTTTTAATAAATAGCCACAGGTTGAAACAAACTAGAAACTAGCTAATGTTCTGGACTCTATGTTGTGAAAACGTCCATAGACATTCTACCCGGAAATACCCCATGTAATCTAATCTGGACTATACTTTATACGTGTATTGTCACAGACGGACTATAGCTGATGTACAGTATAAGATAACTTTTGTGTTGTGTGAACTTATAGATCGGCTATGTCGGTAGACCAGTGTTGATTTCGTCGACTAAAACAAAGTGTGTTCGACGTCAACTACCTTTTTTCACTGACGAAAACTAAATGGAAACTAAATGAAAACTAAGCTATGATGACTAAAACTAAGACTAAATATACTGACAATTTGTCAACAAATAAACTAGACTAAAATGTTAGGAAGGGACTAGTGGACAAAATATCCAGTATAAGTCATTTTTCACTTGGTTTGAATGCTGATTTTCAGCATTCAAACCAAGTGCAAAATGACTGATCTACAAGCTCACAGCGCTTGTGGGCTTGTAGATCGGCTATTTTTAGAAAGTGTAAAATCAGCCATTACGATGGAATCAAGGCCCGCCAAAACACAACTGTAGATTTAGTCGACTAAAACTAGACTAACACTAAAATATTCCAGGTGACTAAAATGTGACTAAAACTATTCAACTACCCCAGTTCAAGTTCAAGCATTTTTATCCACTAAAATGACCCTAGTACAGGGTATGTACAGTACTTTTGTCTTTGCTCTATGCCCCCATTTAGTATTTCAGTATTTATACAGTATGAATAATGTATGCGTGCGTTGGATCAGACCAGAATTGGAGTAATCGGATGAGTAATCCACAAAGAACGTACAAACACAAACATGTAGTAACGACCCGTCCGAGCTGCGTATATACCTGCGGGGTCAAACCTGGAGTGCACGTTGAGAAACACTATTGATGCTTTGGAGAGGAATTTCACAGGTGCACTTCAAAAAGCGAGAGACGGTGCACGCGCCCCGATGTTGTATGTGTGTGTGTGTGTGTGTGTGTGTGTGTGTGTGTGAGAGAGACAATCAAAAAATCAGTGCTACCATCTGTGAACATTTTAGTGGAACAAGGGCATGAAGCTTGGCTGAGAAGGTAAAGTGGAGAACAGGGCACAATGAGTAATTGAAAACACATCCCGTACAGCAGTGGTTCTCAAACCTTTTCATGTCAAGGACAATGGACAATGGCCTTTAATTTTTAAGGCTCTAGCAGTGATTCTCAACCTGCTCAATTTCAAGGACCCCCCAGTTTGACATGCATTCGGCTACGGACCCCGCCCATTTAATGGCATTTCTATCTCCGGGACCCCCAATTTATATTGTAAAATCAATGTTCATTTAACTCTGAGAGTGTACAAATGGAACCAAATGGACACATTAGGGTCCATTTGGTTCCAGTTGTACACTCTCTGAGTTAGACCCATAAGGGTCCATTTGGTTCCAAACTATCATTTAGTGGGGACCCCCTGGAACTGCCTCAGGGAACCCTGGGGGTCCCCGGGATCCCACTTTGAGAACAGGATGTATACAGGAGATATAATTATTATACCATATACAGAAGAGGACATGAGAGGAACTAATGAGTTGGCAATGCAACCACCCTCAACCATGCCTGATCAGAAAATATAGATGACCCCATCATCCGATTGCTGCGTGTCCCTTCCATTCTGATGACTTTATAGCAGAGAATTGCATTGAAACCCTGTCTGATGCTGTTTTTAGACCATTAATGGTCCAGAACAAAACCAGCAGGCACAGCTTATGATGTATTATTAATACAAAACATACAGTAACTTTTTCAGCCTAATTTCAACTTAAGCCATTTGTAAACAGCCGATCTACAAGCTTGTATAACTGTTATTTTTTTTACACATAATGATAATGAATTGGGACATTCTGCATAATGAGTACTTTCACTTTTGGTGCTTTAAGTATTTTGATGCCAATACTTTTGTACTTTTACTGAAGTCAATTTTGAATTCCAGAATTGCTACATTGCAGTATTGATACACTTAGTATTGCACCTTTTACTTCAGTAAGAATGTCAGTACTTTTTCCACGACTGCATATATGAAGAGATCATGTGCACAGAGTCTGAATGCTGCTGACAAATTCTACAACACCTGACAATATCACGACTCAAGAATTACGAGTAGAAAACCCCTGCAGGGGAGGAAAATTGGAGAAGCAAAGAAAAAAAAATGCAATGGTCAAAATGAAGAGATAAATCAGGAGCTGAAACAGGTCTGGTAATGGAAGCCGGTTAAAAGTCAGAGCCTGCCAGCAGCGACCATTAAAGCTGCGATATCCTTACACGACAGATGAAATGGAGTGAAATACAGCCGGGGCCCTCTATCATAACCTTTACACATTCCATCATTAGTTAGTCTTCTGCAAACAGCCATTTTGAGAAGCGCTTGACCCTATGACCCTAGGAAAATCGTATCACCCCCACATACAATCCTCCCACCCCCCCCCCACTAACCACAAGTATTATTATTGTTAAAGATTTTTTTTCCCCACAAAAATTCAAGGACAACTTGGAGAATCGAGATCCAATCACCAGCATCATGCAGGCAATAGTACTGCCACAGACAGGAGAAGAACATAATTGCTTGTTCAAAAACACAGCAAAACGCTAGAGCCTAGCCCTGGACTGTATTTAGGAAAAGAGAAGGAAACCCGCACACTCATATGCTCCAAAAGGTATATTTATTGACGATGTTTCGAGCCAAGGCTCTTCATCTGGAGTTTGACCAGATAAATGTTGTGAATAAATATACCTTTTGGAGCATATGAGTGATGTGTGTATTTTACTATAGTTCCTAGACTGTATTTGCCATACAAAGGCTACAGTATAGTCCTTATATACAGACTGATCCTCCTGAACAAAGTGTCTCAAGTGTCTGAATAGCCACTGCATTCAGAATGAGCTATAGAATGAGCTATAGAATTAAGTACAAAGTGGAAGCCACTCGCCAGAAGAGTAAGAATAACCTTTATCCAAGGTAGAGCAGGTGGGGGAACTTTTAAAGTGTTTGCAAATCAGCCATTCAAAACGTATGCAAAGGTCGACATTGGTCAGGAAGGGGGGCGGTCACAGTCTAGCATGATTCATGACTATCATTTGTGCTTGAAAAATTAATGGGAGGAGGTCTGATAAATCATCACCCAGACCATCCCTTTGACAAAATCGCTGGACTGCCAGACACCGCCACGCCCTTTGAATGGGCGGCGAATGCTGAATGCAAGCAAGGTCAGCCTGAATGAGAGAAACTAAAGCACTTCTCTGAGACAATGAGACGCAGACAAGGCGGTGTGTGTATCGCTCAATATTATGACATTTAATCTCGTCAACTTTACACCTGTTGTTGATCTGATTCTGAATGAGGCTGTGTCAAGCAGGACCTTGAACACAAGTACAAAAGAGATCTCACTAAGGGTCGGCAGATATTCAAACTCTCACAACAAAGACAGAGCTTCTTTGCACACTGGCACAGTAACCTTGTCTTTGTCTTGAACAAAATAATGACTGCACAAAATAGGGATGGTTTTACAGTCTTCTTACACACTGTCGCAAAGACTGCCTCTCTCGCCAACAATCCGTTTCATTTTTTTTTTTCATTTTTCAAGCACTGTGGGCATACGATGAAGTACAAAATATCCCTTATTTCCAGAAAACAAATCTCTTTGGAACTTGGGATGTTGTGATTGACAGGTTTAGTACAGAAGACACAATTGAAGTCTAAAGGGAAATGCAAAGAGAGGCTAAAATAACCTTGAGTTGAATGCTTTACATATTAAACGTGCTGCTGAGCTACACTGCACACTAGGCTATATGTACAAGAGCAGTCAAATAGCAGCATTCAAAGCTTCCTTCCAACATCAAATAATGTGTACCATGTAACTGCATTTCTCAAGAGAGGAAAGCTAAACTCTGACTTTTGGCGGGATGGATGGATTGCGGTATTGATATGATTCACGGTATGAGATAGTATAACGCCTTGAGTCATCTTGCAAGGCAGCCTCAACATCTGATACATCGCTGGAAAGGTAAGATAATAGAGCACCCTTCATGTCGTCTTTCGTCAACTAATCAAACCGTGGGATTCTATTCCACCCAGTCCTTAACGCCCGCCCGTGAGCCAAAGCTCTGCATGAAAACACTGATGAGTGCCAACACACACTCACACCTACTAAAGCGTGATTCCTATACTTTTTTGCGCCAGGTTGATACTTTTCGCGTGCTGGAAATAGCCAATCTACACAGCTCACAGCATGTTGCAGCGTGACGTGTTGCGGGCTTGTAGATCTGCTAGTTTCGCTGTGAGACGTGCAAATAAGTACAGTATAAATCTTGCATGTGCACACACATAGAAATGTGCATACCCAAACATACTTTAGCTCTCTCTTTCGATCCCTCCCTCCCCTACCGCCCCTAAAATAGGAATATCAGTGATGAGCAGTGTGCAGCTGGAGACAATAAACTGGTAGAAGAACCAATTACCGGCAGGTGACAAGTCGGTGGTTCGGGGCTTTCAACATGTCATTATCTGCACATCGACATTTCCAAGAGCCCTGACAGGCCATTTCTGTGGCTGCCATGTGGCAAGCTACCGTGATAAACCACCAGCAAGGGGGCGAGAACAGAAAAACACAAAGCCATTCATAACTTCCCTACACCGCACGCACACACACATTTGTATTACTATACTTGTGAGGACATAAAAAGTTTAGCACAGCATTAGCCGATCCATGATGCATTGTATTGTATCTTCCGATGTGCAACAACACACAACAAAATATAATTATACAACAGGTCGTTTCGAGGAAGCAATGTGATTGGTTAAACACAGCCTTCTAGCCGTGCGTGAAACCAGCATCATGGAACGGCTAATCAAAACAAAGAATTCAGGTGCTCTGTTCACCCAGAGCGCAGCATACTCGTGGCTAGGCTAGGTAGTTTCTTGGGACATTTGTGGTCGTAGTGGCTACATCTGTCATTAAGAAAATATGTTTTTTCAGTGATTCTCTTAGTTTTAAGGGTAACTGTTGTATAATTGCAATATTACACTGGAGGGGGTGGTTTAACGTCATTAATGCACTTCTGCGTTGCTGGACTCGCCCTGTGGGTGAGTTCCTGCAGCATCGCAGGTGTGCATTAATGACGTTAATTAATTGCTTAAATCTAACCATAACCCATAAACTAACCTCTTAAATGCTTACTTTTGGCCCTCACAAGTACAAGCACAAAAACACACACAAAGATTCTAAAACTTGTGTGTACTGCAATGCGCATGCACAAACGTGTATGGAAGCACACATGTGCGCGTACACACACACACACACACACACACACACAAAGTACACACGCTCTAACGCACGTGAATGTGTCACATACAGTGGGCATATCCATATACTCAAGCAGGCACACATTATACAGTACGTACATACTGTATGGAGTGGTACAGTAGTAAGTTTAGAAGTTATTGTAAAAGTCCCTTTTTATGCGTTTCTCATGGCCGCAGTGTTACAGGTATATTGTCATGGTCTCCCAGGCATCTGTTTAACACAGCTTTTCTTGCAAAAAAACCTGAAAATGCTTTTTTGGAGAAAAAACCACCCAACATAATCCACTTGTGAATTGAGGGGAAAAGAGATTGTAATACTAATACAACAAGCACGCAGGTAAAAACGACGTGACACTATTACGAAGATCACATCTGTATACTATACAGTGCACAGTAAGTACACAAATCCTCAGTGTTATACTTTAACTCAGAGACCATAAAAGCCCGTAATGGTTTACTTATTAACACTCAGGAGTTAGGCGGTATGCATGTACAGTATGCATGCGCCATTGTTCTCTCCCATCTTATGCCATCTGCCTTAACCCATTTTGGTGTTTTAAACATTGTTATAATTTAGCTATTTTTGAAAAATCATTAAAATGTGCCTCAAATCTTTCCGAAAATTGTCATGATTTAGAAAACTTTTTTTTTTTTTTTACGTCAGGCCTAAATGGGTTAATGCGTTTGAAACGCATTAGACCACAGACCCCCATTAATTTATTTTAGGCCTCAATAGTGTTAATTTAACCCTGGGAGTAAAAAAACAACCAAAATGGACCTGTAAGGGTCCGTCTCATACATTAGTTACAGGCCTATAAGGGTCGCTAGAACCCCCTCAAGGACCCCTGGAGGTCCCCCGGACCCCGCGTTGAGAAGCACAGCGGTGCTGGAATTAACCACCTGCCCACAGCATGCGCAGCGCCCCAACCAGCGGCCCCCACTTCCATCTCCCCTGCGTCGTATAGGAGCAGCTTAAAGATGATTCCCTTTTAAATCTGCAATGGTAATTGTATTTCTCCGATCCAATCCCGTTAGAACCCCCGGTGCCTCCTCTGCAAACTGCCCCGAGGCAATTATACAAAATGTCAACGAATTAAGTAATAGCTTGGTGTCACGCCAGAAGGTGCTCACTGTTGATCACTCTCATGTCAGCAGAAAAGGAAAAAATACATCTGTCACCGGCTGTACACACACACACACACACACACACACACGTGTGGGAACAAACCAGTTAACCTTTGTCTATAGCACACACACTCGCATATTGCTGCAACCGATATAGCCCCTGTCCAGAAGGCAGGCGGGCAGGCAGGCAGGCAGGCGCGCACACACACACACACACACACACACACACACACACACACACACACACACACGCACACTTGAGGAATGTGTCCTCACAACCTTGTGTAGACTTTGGTCTGCATGGAGATAAGACCCCACAGAGGGGTAAAATACAGACTCTGGACCCGCTTTGACGCAGCATGCTTAGAATACAAATGCAGGTAATCTGTTTGCACCCACTAGATACAATAAGGGAGGGTGACAGCCATTGTGGCTACTTTGCACAATGTCGGGCAGAAACCTTGTATATCCATAATATTTCAACTTTTTGATAGAGAAAGTGGTTATGTGTGTCTGTGAGTTTCATACATATTGAACCACTGAAAAGTAACAACAAGAGCTTGTGACCTAATAATAACTACATCCATTACATACAGGTTATTTTGTGTTTGTTCTTCATTTCCTGAGAAGTAATTCGCCATACGAGGTTTCAGGCCGACAGCGACGACATGCATTTGCACATAGATCATGTTTTGGCGTGTGCACAGCTATATGGACCTGACATGGTATATACATCATGGACGTGCTGGTTGGCCATGTGCTATGGAGGTATGGAGATTGTTAAGAAGCCAGGCATCTTACAATATTGAACAATACATGATTCATGGGGCATTTTTTAAAAGGACAGGCAAGTTGAGAAAGCTAGTGAAAGCGTAAAGCTCACTGTGTGGTTGGTAAGTGGGTGAAAGAAGTCTGATTTATACCTGGTTGTACATGTGTCATGCAGTGAGAATAGCCAATCTACAAGCTCACAGTGCAGCTGAAATCTACAGTATATTAGTACATTGTGTAGTTGTATAATGCATTGTGACACCACACTATTATTCAAGAGCTGGGAGATATATGGTGCGTTCACACGGGCAGACGCAAACCGAATGGGAGTATCATTTGGAACAGCTACATGCTTCATTGCGTCTTTGCATCGTCATGTTGCTGGCTTCCATTGACAATGAATGGTAGACTGCGTTGTTGTATCCGCCCATAACGGTTTCACAAAATGTTCTTGTGGGCAACAATCTTTTGAAGGCACCATAGTTATTGCCAACATATTGTCACAAAATCGATATTGAAGCATACAGTACAGGTGTTGTGATATTTGATTGTCAAAATCGTCCAACTATGATTAAAATGTTCTCGGTACTGTCGAGAGTTTGAGATTGAGCAAGATGCACGACGTAATCATTGATGGAAATTGAATGTTGATAAGTCTTCAGTAACTAGATAAGCAGGTACAGTATGTGATACTATTACAGTAGTAGCTCAATGAAGAATACCCTTCTTTAAAGAGATACTGTAAACTGTACAGTATGTGACATTGTAGCTTCATCATCGGGAATACTCGACCATAGCATGGTCGACCA
Source organism: Protomyctophum bolini (assembly GCF_963924005.1). Taxonomy (NCBI): domain Eukaryota; kingdom Metazoa; phylum Chordata; class Actinopteri; order Myctophiformes; family Myctophidae; genus Protomyctophum; species Protomyctophum bolini. The sequence goes on along the minus strand of NC_137881.1, from coordinate 20,039,452 downwards.
CTCGATCATATTTTCTACTAATGTCGAAGATAAATATAGATTATATCCCCTAGACATGTGTAATTTGTCACAGCCCAGCTAGGAGATAATTTGTTTACCACACACCCATTACTTGTTCATTGACAAAGACAATGAGAAAATAGCATTACCGTGTATATATCGATACTTTAATTGAATAATTATTTGAACATTGCCGTCAACTAGGAACTGCTACGGTGAGTAAATACCAGTTCAATGCCTGCTGCCATATTGTTACGTTTTATCCATGCCATTTCATACAGTGCTGTGAACTAACAAGGTATATTTATTCACCGACACTGTACTTAAGTTTTACTTTACTTGAGTTTGGATACTTTATACTTCTACTCAATTACATCTCAGAGGCAAATATTGTACTTTTTAATCCACTACAATTATTATAAAGATTCAGTTAATGGTTACTTTGCAGATTTAGATTATTACGGCAAAAACATACAGTTAAGTCATTTTATACTTCTGTTCTGTGTTCCTTTCATTATTCTCTCTTTCCCTATTCTAACTGTAACTAGCAATGTTTAGAACTGGCAAAAAAGATAATCCCACCCACTCTTTCACACCTGTAATCGTGTGATGTAACAATAAAGTCTGATTCTGAACGCCACGGTAGTCCCAGTGGAATTCCCCGACGGTGTGGGGGCGTGGAGGTGGGTGAGAACGCGACGGTATACTGCTGGTGGGGCCTGGCTGCCTCCCGTCGGTACAGCAGCCATTCTGTGAACCATGAAAGTTCACAGTTTCACGCTCTGCGTGTCGGCTCCTTTACACCTGGATCAAATCCAGGTGGAATCCTCCTCACGTCCTCAATTCTGCCACATCATCTGCAGCAAGCTTCACAGATCAGTCTACTAAAGGCTTCTATAAAAGGACTAGAGTTTGGGGACAATCTCCCAACTTAACTTACTCAAATTGGTTGGAAAAGTAAGAGTGCATTGCAGATTGCAGAACTAATCCAGTGTTCTTTAGGGCGATCCTTCATATTTGGCTCGTGACATGATTGGACTCTAAAGCCCCAGACATAATTGGCAGAGATCTCTGATTCGTCTGTCAACGCAAGACTACATCTAGCCTGGGTTCCTGATTCGCTGCGTTCCGCGGATCTGAAAATGTCACTGCACTACTCAGTCTGGAGAGTCTCCTATTCTCCACAGGTAGGCGGGACATTATGCAGGCTGAAATGGAGCAGAGGCTTCTGATTGGCCTGTGGTGCAGTTTGAGGAAAAACACCAGTTTGACGTATCAATGCGCACCGCACAGCTAATGCTGTTGTCCTGCAAAGTCCTCTTATTCACTAAACTCACCCCACACAGCTACTGCTGTTGTCCTGCAACGTCCCCTTATTCACTAAACTCACCCCACACAGCTACTGCTGTTGTCCTGCAACGTCCCCTTATTCACTAAACTCACCCCACACAGCTACTGCTGTTGTCCTGCAACGTCCCTACTCCCCTTATTCACTAAACTCACCCCACACAGCTACTGCTGTTGTCCTGCAACATCCCCTTATCATTCACTAAACTTACCCCACACAGCTACTGCTGTTGTCCTGCAACGTCCCTACTCCCCTTATTCACTAAACTCACCCCACACAGCTACTGCTGTTGTCCTGCAACATCCCCTTATCATTCACTAAACTTACCCCACACAGCTACTGCTGTTGTCCTGCAACATCCCCTTATCATTCACTAAACTTACCCCACACAGCTACTGCTGTTGTCCTGCAACGTCCCTACTCCCCTTATTCACTAAACTCACCCCACACAGCTACTGCTGTTGTCCTGCAACATCCCCTTATCATTCACTAAACTCACCCCACACAGCTACTGCTGTTGTCCTGCAACATCCCCTTATCATTCACTAAACTTACCCCACACAGCTACTGTTGTCCTGCAACATCCCCTTATCATTCACTAAAGTCACCCCACACAGCTACTGCTGTTGTCCTGCAACATCCCCTTATCATTCACTAAACTCACTCCACACAGCAGTATTTTTTTGTACTACTGAATCTGACAGTGTACTACTGAATAGTTTATTTTTTACAGTAGGTTTTTACTCTCAATTCTTGAACTTGAATTTTTGTCAACAGTGAGAAGCATGGATAGAGTGGTGCTAGATGATGACGTATCAGCAACAACGTGGCTACGTAACAGCTGACGTTATGAAATGCGTGTCAAGCAGCCTCTGTCCACACTGATAGCACAGTGACATTTCTCTCTTTAGAGGGAAGAATATTCAGTCAAGGAGGATAAACTTTTCAGAGAAAGACAAAAATAAATAACGCCTCAAAGGTTAGCCTGGCCTTTTCATCGAATGTGGTAATTTCCATGGGTTTTCAACTGTTTAATGCACATTTTCAGCCGTACACAGGAACCCAGTGGCGGTAATTAATCTGCCAGAAAATGGCATCTGCAAAAATAAAACAACATTTGACATTTGAATGCCGAACCTCTGCGGTAATCGCCTTTAGCTTTAGGATAAGCTGAAGTTATTGCATGAATCCCACATGTAACATACCGTACATATTATTGTGTGTGTGTGTGTGTGTGTGTGTGTGTGTGTGTGTGTGTGTGTGTGTGTGCGCACATGCGTGTGCGTGATTGTAATTGAGTTAGTGGCTCTGCCGTCGAGGACCACTGAGGTGGTAAACAATAGGTGTTCCTTGCCAGCAGGGCTCCTCTACTTGAAGACAGAATCTCTCACAGATTTGGGCAAAGGGGGAGAGAGAAACAGCAGGTGGCACAGCGACTCTCTGCTTTTCATGACAAACTGTGAATTGCTTTTTTCCTCTGTGTGAGATGAGCGGAGTAGCCACTTGGGCAAAATGCTCTGCAGTTGCGTAACTGTAAAATAGTGAGTCAGTGCAGTTTTATAAAATGCTGCCCTGTTCCCCACTAAGCCATCCTACCTCATTTTGCGGTAAGAGATAAGTTTAGATATCTTTCATGACTAATTGGCAGAAATCTCAAACGCATACAGAGCTGTTCCCGTTGAAACATTTTTCTCTGGCATTTTGCAAATCATCATATCCATCAGGAGAGTGGAGGATCTTGCATTGGCCCTCATGTGTCCGTCTGTGTGTTTCTGTGTCTCTGTCCACAGCTAACCACATAATCCATGCAGATCATACAGTTCTTGTTCGCACTGCCAGCAGGCCAAGGAACTTACCAAACAATGTGAAAGACAACTAACTACTGTACACTAGTTCCTCCAGACTATGGTATACACACGTCCACGAGAACTAGTCCACGTGTGGATGTGACTGTATATGCAAAAGAAACCACATCGAAGTATATGGTCAATATAATTTGAGTGTGAGAGAGAGAGAGAGAGAGAGAGAGAGAGAGAGAGAGAGATGCAGTTTGACGTTACTGCGTCAAACATCAAGTATTATAGGACATTAATTTTGTGCTCAATGAGAAAACCTTTTTAGTTTTTGCGAATGCAGTGAGCACTTACTATGAGACCTAGCAGATCATGTCTGTCTGTCTGTGTGTGTCCCTTTTGTGCCCATATATGGAGCTGAGTGATGTTTGTGATTGATGCAACACACTCCATATTTGGACGTATAGCTGCGTTCGCTTCCCGCGTTTGCGCGTCTTACGTTATACAAGTAAGATAATGGATTAAACCATGTTGGCAAATAAATGGCAAATACTACAAGGCTTATTGTTGTTTTAAAGCACTACAGTTTTGGGCCCACAAATCAAGAGTTCGGGCTGCTATACGGGCCTCACACCTACAGCATGCCCAGTATGCCCATATATGGACATGCTGATATGATTATGGGCATCTCTGTATGGCAATAAACAAACATCAAACACTCATTAAATCTTATTAGGTGATTTTCTGCCATCCTCTACCATCTTCCTCTCCTCACATTATTCAAAAAGTTGCAAAAAAGGCAACTTCATAAGGTATCGAATACCTTAGATAGGTCACAAATGTTGGTCTGCCAACACCCATCATGACACAGCTGCCACTCAAACCCCAGATTTTCTGTATGAAACAAATGTTGGACTGAGTCTAATGATGATTAATGTGCAATATATCAATGGACCAAAAAAAGGCTAGGTTGGCTTCTCCTCTGGTGGTCTCACGCCAAGGGTAAGCATGCAGCTTTAAGTTCTCCTTTCTGACTCATTTGCTTAATTTCCTCTGCGTCAGCTGATTTCCGTCACCGGCCTCTGGCAGAGGTTTTGCTGTTTAACGCATATTGTTTATGGTCTCCCATGATGATACTTTTGTTACTTTTTTCATAATTACAGGAAATGTGTAAGCGGAACGCATATGACTCAGTTTACTGCGCAGTGGCACCATCTGGCTGCAGACGATGTTCTTTCTTATCCCCCTCATCCTCCTCTGCGGTTCTCATCTTCACAAAACATCCTCAGACAGCACAGGCAGCATGGCCGCTTGTCTGTCCATCCTCTCTCTCCTTTCCCCCCTCTCCTTTCCTTCCCTCCCACTGTCCCTCCATCCCTCCCTCCCGTCGTCGCTGACAGCTCAGCTCCTCAGGAGCGCTGAGGGGAGCAGAGAAAACAAAGATTTGGTTCAGTGGCTCTGATCTTGATTTTCTGGAGATTGGGAGGAAGATTAGGATAGGATGGGGGGGGGGGGTTGCTTTTATTCATACGTCACACAATCGCTTCCCTCTGTAACTGCAGACCGTAGCATGCAGACCACAAGGGTTGTGGCTAGCATCGGCACATCGACGTGCCATCTGTGAAAACAGCAAAAAGTGCTTTAGACTGCTGGATCGGTTGGGTTTAATTATTTTTGAGCTTGTAGACCCATCTACTCCGCGAACAACACAGTCTCACTCCAATAAAGCAGGGACTTTGTGTTGCCACCTCAGGAGCGCATTCTTTTATCAAACAGAATTCACATTGCGGGTGGTTTTGAGGAGGCGCTTTCCGTTGTCCTAAACCTGTGTGTGCAAGATAACAATTATAGAGAAAGCGCATCAACACGCCTAGAGACACACCTCCACCCGCACATAAAGGTGTCGACATAATGTATAGTGGGTAGTGTGGCCGCAACTCCGTAAGATACCGTTTACGGATAGTGGAAGTTCCTAAATGCGTAATTCACAGATTGTGGTTAATGCTGGCAGGTAAGGCATGGCAAACGATAGAGCCCGCTATGCGCTTTCCCAAATGTGTGGGCAAGATTTTAGTGCATCAACAATCATCCACGGGCACACCTCCAGCTACAAATAAAGGAGTCTGCCTAATCTATAGTAATTATTATTAATCATAAATGCGTAATTCACGGGTGGCGGGTAGTGCTATCAGGAAAGACAGAGCCCTCAGTGTCTAATGGAGCATAGTGGTTAAAACATTATCTTCATAGTTATGGCCCTGAAAAGAAGATAAAAGGAAGTACAAACATTGTAATTGCCAGTGCATAAGTAAGACTGACAAATATATTATTAAAGAACAATTCTGCACCATTTTCAAGCCAGTTGTTTGTCATAGCAGGATATTCTGCAAACAACAGCTGTGACATTCACCATGGCACACAGCGCAAGGAAGACTAAATTGAGGGCTTTTACCAGAATTACCAGCATGCTATAACACGGCATTTTCAGGAACTGGGCTGAAACACAGCCAGGGACCTCTTAAGGCGAGTCAACGGTCAATGGTTCTGTGGGCTGTCAGTGGCTCGAGATCCATCCCCCACAGAGGTTGCCACTGTGAAAATGAGCCCGAGGAATGACAGGGACTTTGAAAAGCCAGTGCATTTCGAAAGCCATCAGGGGAGAGCGGGAGGGGACAAAAGTTGCGAGTGTGATGCATTCAATACCATGCGTTTTTGCTATTTATTGCGACCGAAGGAATCTATGGAATCGAATAACTATGGAATCGTACATTTCCCGTCAGTGTGTCGGGCACCATATATGGTGCCATGGTCTCGTGGCATCATGTGACATCAGGGATGGAGTTGTGGAGACCCTGATGTCATAGTCAATGTGACCTGCTGTCGCAGTTAAGCCCATATATGGAGGTCCCTGGTCATCAATTTTGGCCAGCAACTCTACATCTGACCTCAAACCCTTAGATCTCCATATATGGATATATGTCAGAACCTGTTCTGACATACCCGGCAGCCTGCGAAAACTAGAGTTCACAACAGGCCCGAAAATGAAGGCCCGGCCCTCCCTGGGCCCTCATCAAACCATGTACACTCAAAAGAATGTCCCCGCTACCACCCTTAGATCTCCATATACTGTATGGAGCTGATCTGTTCTGACATTCCATATATTGATCTGACCACATCAAACCCTGTACACTCTCCTTATATGGCTAGTACAGAATTCATTCCATGTTGATCCTTAAGGGCCTTTCAAACGGGAAGCGAGGAACGCAGGCATTGTTGACTGGATCAACGACAGGTCTGCTCAAGAGGGGCGCAACAACGCAAGCTTAAAAAAAAGAAACGAAACAGTATCCAGGTCTGGTGAGTCGCGGGAAGGTGCACGAAGCGAGCGTGTGCGCAACAAATTCACGTGACCGCGCTCACGTAAATACGCTTGCGTTGTCGCAGGTCTCATTGAAAATTAACTACAGGTGAGTTATCGCTTCACGTTTGCTTACTGGTTATGGGGAACACTGATTGGACAGTCGTCCTCACTGCACTTGTGTAGTACACTAGTACACCCAATGAGTGTCAGTCTCTGGGTATTCTTCAGAATATGTTATAACGTTCTTATTTTGATCATGAGACCCACTTACTGAGTGTCAGTCTCTGGTTATTCTTCAGAATATGTATGCCACTGTCTGATACTAGATACAAGATAGATACTTGTACAGATCTTGTTACATTAGGAGTCCACTAGGACAGTGGTTCTCTAACGTTTTATTTTCAACAACCCCCATAACTCTGAGAGTGAACAAATTGTCTTGCGTCTCTTCGTGCACATTCAGAGTTACAGACCTGTACTTGTAATTTAAGGCTATAGCTCTTTGTGTTCCTAGTGGTTATAGCTTTGTCCGCTCATTTGTATGTCCATGGCTGGCAAAAATATAAAAAAAGTGCACCACAACAGCCAGCATGGCGATGACCCTTGCTCCCTGCCCATTCCATGGGTTGAATCAATGATGTTGGCCATTCTCCCAAATTAGAATTCAGGTTGGCGCCGCCACCTCTTCTGGAGTGCAGCATAGCTTTCGGGCGGAGGATAAGGAGTTAGTGTGGCTGCAAAAAACTGCGAAACGTAGCGGGATTCTGTGACGGCGCCATCTCTCTCCAGCCATTGATCACGTCTCTGCGCCAAGCCCTTCTTCCTGCCATATGCATCGGCCGGAAGAGGAGATGCTTTACTTTCTACTTTTAATAGGTGGGAAAATAACAGCACAACAATTTTGTTGTCTATTTTCAGGCAAAAAAAGAAATGAAAAAAAGAGGAGGAGGGGGAAAGCAGAGGAGCTCAGGCACATTCATCAGGCTGCCTTTCAGCCTCTCCCCTTTCATCTCACTCGTTTGTATTTCCACTTTGATTCTAGAACACCCTCTCACATTCCTAAGTGCTGGAGATTCTGTATCCACAGTGGGCGACACTACAGTTGTGAAATCCTGTCTCATCAATACACATATTCCCTCCTCTAAAAGAACAAAAACAACTAACAAACATGTATTTTGTGAAGATGGCATAACTTTAGGGAATTCAGGGAACCATCACGTGACCCATTATAAGTTTCTACAGAGCCGTTGAAGCCACGTTTTTGGGGAATTCAAATCCACCGTTTTGGAAATTCCGGTCCCGAAGAGCAACAGAAAAGGACTGTGATTGGCTGCAACCGCAAAACCAGTAGAAGCCCTAGAGGCATACCTACTTTATCATTAATTAAAGAAATAGTGGGACCACAATTTACTAAACGCATAAGAAGTGTAGCGTTCATTTGCCAATGCAATTCAATGCAAAAAGAAAACAATCAACATAAGATACATTGGCAGCCCATCACCTCTATGGCCATACTATGGGAATGGCAAGTCACCTTTGTTTTCAAATAGCCACTCATTTGCAAGTCGGCAAAACCGGTATCAGTGAAATAGACCTATCGGCCGGTGTTGCACACACCTGGCCCCCACACGCCAATTTGGGGTGTGCGCATTTATACACATTTTACTATTAAATGTTATTCCAGCCTACATGGCTGAAACGCATATCATGATGATTGAAAATACTTTAAACTAGCGATTGAAAACAAAGTATTTATGAAAATGTTTCCTAAGGTAATGTTTTCCTAAGTCAAGCATAAAGTCCGGCCAAAACCTCATTCACTTGAATGGAGAGTAAATGCTTCTGCAGCCAGCAGGAGGGGGACTAGCAACCTCTGCTGAGCCGCTAATGGGAACTGCAGTGGATTTCCTTCTTCCGTGTGAGCTTACATTTCAAGAGCTCTCCCTGGCGGCCTGGTCATGGTGCAAGCATGACACCTCAGTCAGTTAAGATACCACATTGGGCTCAAAAATAAGTTGAACGGTGACTGAAATATTGTAGGTTTACCATACTTACAAAAACCAAGCACATACATATCTTTACTGAAAGCAAGGTACTCAACCATTACTGTGTCTGCCTTGAGGTTAAGAGATCGAGGGTTCCCAGATCATACCCAATTCTCCCAAGACTATAAACTGACCATGAAGGAGGTTATTGTAAACGGTAATCTCCAAGCTCGACAATTCCAACTCCCTCCTTGCTGGTATGTCTACATGCCTATTCAAATCCCTTCAACTCTTCCAGAATGCTGTGGCACGTCACAGTCAGGTCTTACATACAGTACAGTTAGGCCATACATACGACCCCCCTCCCCTTTGCATTCCCTTCACTGGCTTCCAATATGCTTCTAAATCAAAGCTTTATTTATTCTCGAGAAACATTGAGGTTACGCTCATTTGCAGTGTCGTCGAGCTACAGTACAACATAATACAACATTTTCAAAGAAATAAACAAGGAAGGAACGTGGCCAGGGTGCCGGCGAGCCGCCCCGCGTACGAAACGGTCGAGAAATGACAGAGTTACCGTGTGGGGGTCCCCAGTGGGTCCCTCTACTGTACTGTAACTGTACTGTACTGTCACACCTGAAATCATCATATATACAGTTAATATGTATGTGTGTGTGTTAGGCTACACAACAGTGACGCTATTTTCGTGCTCGGCCAGACCCAGCCAGGCAGCCAGAGAGACACAAAGCTCCGTAATGAAGTGGTTGCACCACTTAAAAAACAAAACAAATGAACAGAACAGCAACATTTCCTCAATGTGTGATCTAATACATGTTTAAAAACAGTTGCAGACACTTGGGGGTAAGTCTGCAATCAAATTGACCGTAGTACCGTACAATATGTAATGGGAGAGCAGATCTTTAATTTAAGCTGTAGGTCATTCCACGTGTTTGGGGCACTAAAACAAAAGGCTGTTTTCCCATCTCTTACATTATGGAACCTTTAGTGTGAGCCAGTGACTGGAGCGCATCCTATATGTTAGATAAGTAAAGCAAGCTTAGAAATGTAGCTGTTTGACATGTGTTCTCCACCCACACACATCAAACTGCAAAATATCTCCCCAGAGCCAAGGGGAATTGCCTTTGGCCTTAGCCTTAGTGGTTAAGATGTTGGCTTTCCATGTGGGACAACTGATTTAGATTCCTGGGTGTTACATAAATAAAGAACAATGTAAACAATTAAAGTGTATAACACTGTTAACACATTCTCAAATGTTTATAACAAGGGTGGAATACAGAGGGATAGCAGACTATGACTTATTCATCAAAATAAGCATGAACAGTATTAAAATACAACAAACCTGATAGTATGTAAGACTGGAACTTGCAACCTCTAAAAATAAAAACTGTTGAATGAACTACTTCAGCAGCTTTGATCACAGTTTTTTCAGAGCTGTATAGTGCATTTCTGTATCTTTACAGTGCACGTTTACATGATTAGAACACCAGCAGCTCAAACATTCTGTCGACTCTAAACAGGAGTGCTGTCCGTGGCTTTTGTATCCCATCTGCTGGACAGCTAGGTTACCCGTTCCGAGTACACAGTCCAACGCACTACACAATAACTGAACAGATACATTCTTATGCCACTCCTTCTGACTAAAATCAATCTGCAAAGCCATTACATTTGATGTACCCGCAGCCCCACGCCAGATCTCACTCCAAGCGCCTAGGGGAGTCTCCTCTCTCCTCACTCTCAGCTTGAGAAGTGATTTGGGACACCGAAGATTTCCGCTCGACACTGGAAGACAGAGGTAGCGAGATAGACACAAGATAATTGGAATTTGGCTAAATGTGCATGGCCAGCTCCACCCACTTGTGCAAATATGGCTACAGATTCATGATGGCAAGGGCCAATGTTGGCCAAACAGGCATCAAAATACTAATCCACAAACCACTAATACAGTATGTCACGGTCACAACATCCATTATTTATTCTCACATGTGACCTGCTACGTATGTTCCAGTTGCACGCAGCAAGCAAGCTAAGTCTAATAGGCGCCAGGACATTTGTGGCAAATGGGAGTGTGGCAAGACTTAGCACGTCTCTGATGCAGACAGACGACGCAGAACATGAAAAATCCTGGGTGTTCATTTAACACTCTTAACGGTCCATATGTTATTTTCTTTACCACCTCAGTTGAATTAACATTCAGGATTTTACCATGTGGTCTCATTAAAGTTTTGCCAATTATTGCAATAAATATCCTCACAGCCCATCATTGGGCCCTGCACCACAGTTTGGGAACACCTGCTGTAGGGTTCCATCCTCCGAGGAACATGAAGGTGCAAAGCAAATCCCATGGCAATGGAGCCAGTTGTTTGGTATCAAAATGGTAAATGGTGCTTTACATAGATTGTGCATTACATTCACCCATTCACACACAGTCATACAGCGATGGTGGAGAAAACAAGGCAAGGCACAAACCTGCTCATTGGGAGCAATTAGGGGTACAATAGTCTTGATCAGTGGTTTTCAACCAGTGGTCCGGGGACCAGTGGTCCTTGAGGGGGTTCCAGGTGGTCCCCAACTAAATGATGGAGTTGGTAACCAAATGGACCCTTATAGATATTTAACTATTGAGTGTAACATGAAACCAAATGGAGATGGATCTTTACGGGCTCATTTAGTTTAATTGTACGCTCTCAAGAGTTACATTATTGTTAAAGTCTACACAATTAGAGAATGTAGCAGAATTGTTCCAAGACAAATTATTTTACTTTTACTCGAGTAAACTTCTAGAAAGGCTGTAGAGTACAGAGTATAGGTTGACTGTTTTGTCTGGCTTTCAGACATGATGTCATGTGGCAGCCAAGTCTATGGACTTTTAATGTTTGTTTGGGGGGTTGCTCTTGAATAAGACAAAGTGCAGGTGGTTTCAGAGTTACAAAAACCTGTAAAATAATTGTGAAAAAACTACAGCAATTCGTTGTGAAATATAAGAAATTTACTCAGGGCTGGACTAGGTAAAGAATTCGGACCTGACATTTGGCACAGCCCGGCGCACCACAACCGGCACGCAGATAGTCTATGCCCTGCTCTGTCGAGGCTCACACAAACAAACAAGCCCTAATACCACCACTTTTATACTGAAAAACATCCCTCCATGTGCAAAAAATGAATGGAACAGGCCCATCCGTTGTGCTATATACTGTAGAACACAACAATGGACATATTATACCAATATGGTAACTTATTGGAGCCTGCTTCATACCGCATACATGCCTTTTTTTATATATTTTTAACCTATGATTTTGTAACCCATTTTTCACCCGTGTCAATTATCTAATGTGATCCTGGGCTCTACACACCCTCCGCCAACCTGGGGAGAGCAACAGACTTGAGCTCATGCTTCCTTCATGCATGAGTGTCCAAGTCGCTCCTTCACACCTGACAGGGGGGAGTTTCCTTGGTTGGACGTAACGCGTGGAAGGAACACGTTATTCAGTATTTCAGCCCCCTCCAGAGATACGTCCGGGTCCTACTTTTGTGTCGCTTTTGTGTCCCCATAGAGTTATTTTGTGTCCCTCCGTCTGACTAAATCTTAGACGAAAACAACCACGAAAGTCTCATTTTACCGCTTTCCTTGCAACAACAAAGTTACTGGTCTCCCAAATCTGGCTGTGACAGGCCGTCTGCCCTACACTGAATACTATCGCCATTTTATTTCATTGTGTCAACTAATGCAAACTAGATTCAACATATTCAATCCTGCACACATTCTAAATATGCCCCTGAAATATTGTAGTGAGCAAATGGACTGTTACCACCTTCTATAATAATGATAATAATAGTCTTTATTGTCTCCACATCATATATTTTCTTTGTCATGGACACTTGACACATTAATTGACACATTAATAATTCTACTCGAGTTGGAAGCATTAAGACCCATTTTAACCCTCAATGGCTTCCTTTCTGAAAAATAACGTTAATGTAAAAAGATTCACGCTTTTAGATATTCTATTTACAATGGGAAGCGGACGGGTGCTGGTGCCACTTGGATCCTGACGTAACGTACGACTACAAAATGACGTTGGAGTTAAATACAGAATTCCAACCAGTTCCTTTCCCCTCCATCAGGCGCCCCGGCTGGCCAGGGGGAGGCAGTTTAGAGACCAGGATTATTGCATGTTTTTTGTGGGGGTGCCTACCCTAGGGGACACGGGGAGAACATGCAAACTCCACACAGAAGGGCCCTTTCGCCAACCCCACCTCGGGTATGGGGCGTGAGGCGACAGCACTACCGACTGTGCCACCGTGCCCCCGCATTCATACCTTTTGAAATTCTATATAGGATAATTTCTGGGCCATTAGATATTGCAGTGTTCTGAGCTTGTGTCCCTGGCATGGAAGAGGCTTTGTGAGTATAGTATTGGAGGCAGGTGAAGTGCTTACATGTTCATATTAAGGAAAGGTATTTGTTCCCCCTTTTTCCCCCCTAAGCATCTGGCTTAAATCCGGCTATATTATAAGAGCAGAAGCTCTTATGATGTGCTTCAAAATTAGACCTTCATACAGTCCAGGACAATGTAGGACAAATTAATCATACTGTGTAAAATCATAGTGGATGGAGAAATTGGAAAACTAGCTAATGGATTTAGAAGGAGAATTCTTTCTTTGGATTAATGGACAGCAGCCACTCAAAACTCAGAAAAAACAGCTGAACAACCGGTACTTGAAAGCTGCATTATTCTGAAAGTAAAGATAAGTAGAGTACATGTCTGGCTTTTTTGTTTATTTGTACCATGAAAAGGTCTTTAATACCTTTACTTTTGATACTTAAATACATCTTAACACCAGATACTTTTCTTAAAAAGGGGAATACCACTCATAAAAAGTCCCCCCATTCTGTGTTGCCTAGAACTGGAGGTCTGAAAAAAAATCTGTAACATTATGAAGTACATCTTTGTGATGTCACTGAGATGTACTTCATAATGTTACAATTTTTTTTTCAGACCTCCAGTTCTAGGCAACACAGAATGGGGGGGACTTTTTTATGATGTGAGCTACCTGTGTGTGTGTGTGTGTGTGTGTGTGTGTGTGTGTGTGCCTCGCTCTGTCGAAGCTCACACAACCAAACCAGGCCTAATGGCCCCTTTTATACTGAAAAACATCCCTCCATGTGCAGAAAATGAAAGGAGCGGGCCATTCATTGGGCGGCCCACCAGGCATATGCCCTGTAAGTCAAGTGGCCAGGCCTGAATTTACTTTTACTCTTGAATACATTTAGAAGCACGTACTTTTTACTCTTACTCAAGTACTGGGGTTGAGTACTCTGTCCACCTCTGTCCGTGGCTGCCCCCCCCCCCCCCCCCTCCCCTTAAAGTGTTGAATGCATATAGACATTGCCATCCTTAGAGCCCTGCCACTGACAACGCTGAAAATACATGAAATGAAAGCAGCATTGTAGCAAAGGCACGCCAAGTGCTGTTCCACCCCGTGAAAAAAATATGATTATGCTCAAATTTGGTTCCTTTTTTTGTACTAAGCTTTTGGCACGAGTCATATCTGCAGCTGCCATCGTTTCCTGATCATGGCTCCAGGTTTTCAAGTTTGATTTCATTAACTGGGCTCTGGGCGAGCAGACTTAGTAGTAGTACTTGAGTATGCACACAAAAAAATCCACCTAACTTTTAATCTCCCCTGGATTTGCGGTGATGCAACCTCAACAATGAAATAATATTTGACTGAAATTTTAATTCCGTATGCCTCAGACATAAATATACATTCACGTCAACGACATGTGTGGGGGAGGGGTGGGTAAATGGGTCATTTACATTTTCTGTATCGATTTACCCCCAAAAGTGCTTTGGCAGCAAATCAACTCGCAGTACCGTGAGGCGACACACACGTCACACACACAATATTAAATCACCTTTTTTATTCTTATTTTTCTGGTGAGTCAAAGGGAAATTGAATAGTTTGGAACTCATTCTCTTTTGTTGCCGCAGTCAAAATATTTCTCCATCCACCTGCTACCTTGCTTCCCCTCTCTCCACTACTGGCAGTAATTGCATCAGGAGCTAATAGGTGCCTGCATTAGCAAGTTTATACATTATTCATGCAACTTTTTGGAATGAGACTGTACTCTTTTATAAACTGTAACATATGCCTCTCAATTCTACCCATGTCTGAGTAACAGATGGCTAGGGCCAGGTAAGGCACAACAACACCTATGCTGCCTGCCAACAAATAAATAATCAACCGACGAATAAATACATTTTGCCACAAACTATGTACGATGCAGATCATCTACTTCTGTGAAAGTGTAAGGTGTGTTTCTTTCATGTGTTTTTGTGCACAAACAGTACTCACCTCTGAAATATGCTCATTGCATTATGTGATACAATACGCATGCACTAGGTGTGTGCATGTGTACATAGACCTTCATATTTTGTATATATACAGTACATATGTGTGGCATGTAATATGTATGGTATGTAATATGTATTGTGTGTGTGTGTGTGTGTGTGTGTGTGTGTGTGTGTGTGTGTGTGTGTGTGTGTGCGCGCGCGCATGCATGCATGTATGCATGAAAGTATCTGTGTCTCTGTCTAAGCACGGAAATAGCGTTTCTTCACCACCAAGTGTCACTGTTGCACAGCCACACACAAACCACAAGTACAGCACCACTCAGTTCAGCCAGGTCTGATTTTTGACAGAGCAGCATATCTGTGTGAATGTCTATGCATTGTGCATGACCTCGGTGTCCTCTGCGCTTGGCACTGGTCTAATCACACTGAGCCATGCCTCCGCCCCTGCAGGATTTGGCTCACCACCACCACAGACACTTTTGACTCCACATGTCCCTTCCGCGGCCCGACGGCTAAATACCAACACATGGCGTTGTCAATAGGTTTAAATGCCAATTACAAGCTCTCCCCTTCACTGTACTGGCAATTAATGATGCTGGAGGAAAAACACTGCCTGCCAAGTCTTTAATAGAGGTACAGTACGTGCTTTGTGTTTTTTTTTTAATCTGTACGCATGTTTGACGCTGAAGTGTAATGTACATTGGCAGATTCTGAGCGTCTTTTTCTCCCCCTCTAATTAGAAATAACATGGATGCCGATTGTTGACATTGGATAACAATGCTGATACTGGTTCCATCATGGACTCCAAAACTTGCACAAACAACCTCATTGCTCCAAACTGATAGCATCGTTGGCATTTGTATGGAATAAAAACCACTTTTCTTCCCCTTTGCAACATGGATCCACTACCCTCCCTTCCTCCGTCTGGACCCGAGAGGGATAGAAAGGCAAGAGGTGCCCTTGTTTCACTTCAAAACAAAGCAATCACTCAGAGATTGATCTAATGCTAGGATAACTGCTGGCACTGCAAGTGTATGACAGCTTATTTCCTCTCTTGGCATCATTCTCCCGCAAGTGCCGCTGGCTGGCGATGACCAACAGTGTCCTCACGTTCGGACATATTGGGGTAACAGGCCAAATATGCTCCCACCGGGTGAGTCACGAGCCAGCATGACCCAGAAGGTGCGATGCACGTACAGCAGACAGAGATACTGGAGCCAACCACATGGGGGTGGGAGTATTTCTCGCATTATTTACTTAACCCATTTAGGACTGAGACCAGATTCTACAAAATGTATTCTAAATGACAGTTTTCTGAAAGAAAACCTGTTTCTATGTCAGTGGTTCTCAAACTATTTCATGTCAAGGACCCCCAGAATTATGTTTGTAATTGGCCGCTGACTCTCATCTGAAAATATGTAGTTCCAGGGAGTTCCAACTAATATGTAGTTCCAACTAATATGTAGTTTAGGGTTTCTTCCTGGAGGCTGAACCCTTGACAGTCAAACGGGCCAATAAAATAAACAGTAATATAGTGTCATCACACAATCAGCCCCTCCCCTAACCCCTCCCCCTTTATCATACAACTACAGCTTCAACTTCATCTTTAAGTAAATGTATTTAGTTACACACCACTGCAATACTATGGTGAGGAGAGATTTCAACCATATCAACCATAATGTCCCTATTCTGGACAGCATGTCCTATAGACAAATATTCAGCAACAGACGGTCTACCAGCTCTCAACGTGTCGCGTTGCAACATGGATCATGGAAAAAAGGAGGGGACCAGCTGATAGATCGGTGATCGAATAAATATATATTGATTAGTTATGGATAATTTAGTTATGACATCCTAGGCTATTTTAGCATGCCATCTTGACTGACTATCCATTTTTCAGTCGCCATGTGTATATGGTTGCGGATCCCAGAGTGTTGGTCATGTTGGGCTCCTTCTGGTATGCAAACAATATTAGCTAGCAGGTTAACCTTGGAGAAGCCTCTGCTTAAAATGTCAACAACCCCAGTTGCCCCTGCAGGGAACTACGCAAATCGTGATGGCTGACGTGATGACGGTTGATGCAACCAGACGTAATGTAACAGATCTCTTCTCTGGAATAATAAACCCAAATAATATAATAAGAAAGATTCCTCTCAGTTATTGATTTGGCCTATAATTTATATAGGTCTACTGTCAGATACAGTAGATATGGACCGGGACGGGACTTACAAGGTCAAATTAAGCTAACACCAACATAGACCCAGTCAGTAAGTATATAAATCCTGTGTTTTATCTTGGGGGTAAGACGTGAGGAGAAGTTCAACATGATTAAACCGAAAAAAAAAGAAAAAAAAGAAAATCATGTAGGAATGGAAGTTCTCTCTAAATCGTTCCATCTTTTCCCTTTAATGTACTATGTATGTATGACATCCATATGTAGGTATTACATTACTCTGTTAATGGACGAAAAATGCAACACGATCCACATGACCTTCGTTGACTGTACATTTGTCTGGAGAGAGAGAGAGAGAGAGAGAGAGAGAGAGAGAGAGATGAACCACCGATTCATCTACGCATTTCCAATTAAGGGAAAGCCAACCATGAAACAAACGGAGGTGAGACACCTGGGAGGCGGGGCACTGCCAATACAGGCTGAAAGTGAGATGGCTGGCCGTTACTCTCAGCTCTAAGCAGACATTCACAGTACAATGCCTACTGTAGCGAGAGATAGAGCGAGAGAGAGAGAGAGAATGGAGAGACGTGGGGGATAATAAGGAAAATAAATGCTAGACGGTCCTGTGTAGTGTATACACTCAGTCAGCCCTCATTGATTGCTTTGCAGCCTGGGCCATTTTATCAGTTTTGTTTTGTTTGTTTGTCTAGTATTATTTATTTATTTATTATATTTTACTTTAGAAGAAGAAAAAAGAAACACGTTCTCAGCGATGACAAGTACTGTAAACAACATCTGACTACAGCAGGGCTACTGCCACGCTGCTGGGCCTTAAAGGGAGCTGTTGTCGAGCTCATCTCTTCCTCCCCAAACACCATGTTATTGTCCTCCAGACAAAGTGTTAATAATGGCCGAGCATGATGTGGTTTCTCAGAAAGTATGCTGCATTTCCCAGCACAGCAGCGGCCGGGCACATACAGTAGGCTGTTTGTGATTGTGTGGAATTGCTGCTCCATTTTTTTTTTTTACATGCCACAATCTCTGCCGCGCCAATGTCATCGGTCTTATTAGCACATGTATAGAGCAACGTCTGGAGGCAGTGCAGAATCCACCAGGCAAGCAAATAATAAGGATAGCCAGCTGTCCTTTGTGAGGCGATTACATGGAACGGAGAAAATATGGAAATGTATCATCAGGTCAGTCAATTATATTCAGACAACACAATTCCTGGAAGAAATAAGTGCCGAAGCCATGAGAAAACTGCATTCTATTAGAATAACACCCACATTCCTTATTCCTAGCGCACAGAGATGACCTGCAATGCAAATGTTCGCCGACTTCAAAACAACCTCATTTGCAGCCATACACTCAGAGATGTACCTCGCGTTTGTTCTTGGGACAACAATGAAGTGAGGGGAACAAGATAAAGAGAGGGAGTTAGGATGGTGAAGCCGGATTGTGCTTCCCAACTCGGCGAGGGTAAATTATGGAAAATCAGCTTAGAGTAATCCCGGCCCTCGATGAAGCGGGGATCATCCCAAGCGACTTGACACCATTGTGCACTTCAGAAAAATGATGTGCTTGTTAGTTAGGAGTGGTGAAGCACACACACAGAACACACACACACACACACACACACACGCACGCTCATACCTCATGCGGCTCCCTGGCCATTAGCGGTGCCCGTTGCTTGCCCTTTCCAGAGCGTTTATGTGTTGATTATGAACTGCATTCCGGTGCAATGTGTCTTTGTCATCTTAGGGAGGTGGAGACGCATTCGCCGCAGCTGAAGGATAAAAACACAGTGGATCCTAATTACATTCACCACAATGAGGGTGCAGATTAGTCACCACCCAGCCTTAAAAATAAATGAATTATCTAAATAAAAAAGGGATATAGATATAGATTTAGCCTTTTGCAGCGTTGACGGACAACATGACCGATTTATACTTCATCGCTTAACAGTGTTACATAATGAAGATAACCAATTTACAAGCTCACTATGCAACGCAAATGTGACATGTTGTGAGCTTTTAGATCGGCTAATGAAGCATTAGGTGCTCTGCACTGAGGAATGTTTGGGTACAGGAAACACTTTTTTGTCTTCCAGTCGATTACTGATAAAATATAATCTGCATTTTGCTCAATCTTGATAGAATATCAAGGTCAAAGGTTCAAGGTTGTACTTCGTTACATCTTGTGTACAGGTATAAAAGTAAACTTGTCCTTCAGACAATGCAGCAGCATAATGCAGTTCTAGATAACATAACAGACTAAAACTTATTTTTGTTTGGCTGTCTTCAGACAATGCATGGATAACATAACATCAAACATCAGACACAGCAAGCACAGCAAATAAAGGGATAGAATAAAGAGTGCAAGAAAGAGCAAACGAGAAAAAAAAGAGAGTAACATCACGTTTTGCAAAGTTAGGTAAAGCTGATGTTCCATATACTGTATACAGCAAATTTATTTTAGAAAGGTGCAATTCGTGCATAATAGTGTGCGTGCGTGCGTGCGTGCGTGCGTGTGAGAGGCCGGGGCGCTAGTGTTTTC
Source organism: Protomyctophum bolini (assembly GCF_963924005.1). NCBI lineage: Eukaryota > Metazoa > Chordata > Actinopteri > Myctophiformes > Myctophidae > Protomyctophum > Protomyctophum bolini. The sequence goes on along the minus strand of NC_137881.1, from coordinate 20,019,859 downwards.
CTTTGCCCTGTTTCACACTGGGTCTTATCAGTTCGTTCATGTATGTGATTTCACAGGGAAAGAAGCTTTTTGCAGTCCGTTTCCAATGGCTTTGAGACTGCAAATACGTTTTCCATTGCGCAGCATCTTAAACAGCCTGCAGTTGAATTTGCGACTGTGAAAACTTTTTCCATTGTGCAGTATCTCAAACAGTCTGCGGTTGGGATGGGGGGGGGGGGAAATCACATCCGCTGATGCGTTCGGCTGTTCGCACAACCCTCTGCATGTCTTTGCGGTTGAGTCGGTGCAGCTGCCATGAAGCAGGCAGTGAAGCAGCCAGTCAGGATGCTCTCTGTGGTGCATCTGTAGAAAGCTTTTATGACTTTGGGGCTCAGGCCAGCTTTCTTGAATCTACTCGGGAAGTAAGAGGCGTTGTTGTGCTTTCTTCACCACCCGCTCTGTCTGTACTGCCCAGGTGAGATCCTCAGTACCCCAAGAATTTGAACTTGGGGGTTGCATGATATATTTTACTACATCACATGTCAATTTGAATCATGTCCGTCACGATTACTTAAAGAACATTGCTTTGTGTTGCTACAGTACGTGTTTTACAATTATACCTTCAAAGGTGTATATGAATGCTTTAGGACAATACATGTATTAGTATTCATGTATTCAAGTATTCAACCACCACACAGTGGTACGATTTGATCCAGGGAATTATGCAGTGCTGCATTAAGTTACTGTAGGCTATATCAAATAGATTTTAATCATTCCTTAAATCCAAACTGTCGATCACATTTATAATTTTCTTAATGCGCTTATTTTCTTTTTTTAGAGTAATTTCTTCAATACTTGTGATTGATTAAAGCATTTAATAAAACGTATGTTTATGTTACACACCAATTACACATCTATCTGCATAATTTCTCTGTAATCATGTACTGTATCCGCTTTGGGTTCTTTAAGTGCATACTGGATTTCTCATGCAGCTGCCCACGGCATGCCCACACAGCACATTTCTCCAGACTCCAGAGTTGCATGTTCCCTAGGAGAGCAAAAAGTGCTAACAGAGGGCTAATGCATATGATGCCATTTCTCCTTGGCTGTCTAAACGTACCTGTATTATTTGTAAGTGGAGGCACTTCAAAGACTCTAAATATATGGCATAAATATGCCCTGGAACAACTGGTTCTTTTGTTATGTCGGAGGCTATACTTCACATTACAACACCAAGCTGTAAATAGATACACCTGCAGAGACACTTCCTCATGGTCACAGATGCCACATATTTTACAAGCGGCGGCCACAACCCCACTTTAATTAAAGAAAGCGGAGAAGAGGACATTGATTTAAAAAGAAAACACTATGCTATTGACCACTCCTCTTCTGGAAAAGGGGAAAGAAGCTGTAGGCAATTTTCTGTCACGCTCTTTCCCCTACAAGATGGACTTTTAATCAAGAAAATGCCTCCAAGTAATTATACCAAAAACGACAAAGGGGAGGAAAAAAAATGGCCTTAATGAATAGGTCTACCATTAATAAGTTATACTCCCTCCTGAAAGGTGGGATGGGTCGCTTGTCCAATCACAGGAGGAATGGCTGACAAAAACTATTTAGCATGTTCATGCACTAGAGAGGGGAATAACAAAGTTAAGCAAACTTCCAGGTAGATTTGAATCGCTCTTTCATGAATGACATTAGTATGAGGCATACAAAAATGCAGAGATGCTTTTTAGATAAAGCGAGATGTCACGGCTTCCAATGGGCATTGTATTTACCCAATTACTTTTACATTGTTCCACGATGACACGCAGTCAGAATAAGCAGCAAAGAGCATCAGCAGCACGGCGTGGTTAATAACATGTGCATCAGCTATCAGAGAGCTCAGGACTGGCACCAAAACGGAGCTGTTTTACATCCATTGCTGGTTTAGATTAATTCTACTTTCTACCACAAATCACGAGTGCTATTTTAACTCTAAAAGTGTAAAATGGGCCTCTAAGGGTCAATTTTGACATTTTACTCTGCAGTGTCACATCACCACAACATGCCACTACATGCCCCACATGCTAGCATCTGTCTTTCTGTCTGTTGGCCCAGGGTGTACCGTGTGCCTAATGAAAACCACCGCCCTAGAATGAAAGTCTTTGTTTTCCCCTTCTTTTCCATTTCCCCCGGTTCAGTTAATTAAAAACAGAACAGATTCCAAGATTTTTTTATTTTATTTTTTCTTGGGCATGGGGGAGTATGGTGCTGGTTGGGAATAAGGAGGCGGATGGATTTCCAGCGGGTGAGCGCACAGTCTGCTTTGGTTAAAACGCCCAGGAGCGAGGTGTCGACATTGAGGGTTTGACCTTGATCGCTATGTTGTTAGATGCAGTAATGAAGCAAGAGCACTCTGAATCAGCTTCCAAATGCGGTCATAATACTGCAGATGATAATGGTGGTGCTTTCCTCACCTTCACAGAATATGAAATGAAGTTGTACAGGCGTAATCCGTCAGCGTGACTGCCTTAAACATTTTCATTTTGTTGTTAGCAGGATTACTACACACAGAAGCACCCGGAAGTAAATTGGACTGAAAAGCCAACGGTCTACTAGGTGTCCCCATAGTAACACTGAATGCAGTCACACCAGTAGCTGCAAACATTTCTATCACTCCCGTTTTATCGCAAAATGTGCATGTCTGAGCGGTGAGTGGCACCATCATAAGCATGTTGGGGTCCAGCGAGAGTTTCGCTGCTCAAAGCTCGCAGTTCTGCCCGGAGAGAGAGCTCGCAGGCAAGGAGGATAATTACAGACGCTCAATGCTTGTCACTGGCAGATTGTCTGTAAATGACATGAAATTAAATTTTGGTAAGAAATATGGAAGTTGCTGAATTCTGGTTCATTTCACATCGACAACTGCTAGTTTAAAGTTATGCTATCAATATTCTGTAGCCTACTGACATAACAGTAGTCCATTTCAAGTGCTGTCGAGTGTGTGCCTAGTAGTCCACACCCACACAATGTTTTGGGCCGATCAAATAATTTTGAAGAAGAAAAACAAAACAAAGTGTTGTATCCTGCCTTTTTTTCTTCTAATTATTTGATCAGCCCAAAACATTGTGTTTATTGTCATGAGTTGGCTTTGTCCGTAGCATAAACATCTTTAAATACATACTTTTTGAAAAGCCTATGAGGAAAATGAACGGGGAATTGCGGGACTGCGACGCTCTATAGAGACTAGGTTTTAGGCTAAACAAACAGGTGGCAGGTCTGGGCTGCTTTGCAGTGTGTGGTGGAGACATTTCCACATTCCCCCCATTGTTGTTCTGATGGATACTGGCTGCACACTTCTCCAACAGCAAACCCTTGAGAGGTTCTCCGTGCAGCTGCATGAGACGACGCCATTCCTCTTCTCCCAGTACTCCCCCATGTCTCCATTCACATCTACACCTCGCATGTTGCTTTGTCTTGTGTGCATTCTTATCTCCCCGCTCCACTCGTCCTTCCTACTCTGGGATCCTCCCTATACATCCGAGTCCTGGAGGCATCAGCTTGGGTCAAGAGATTGTACAGCATGAAAAGTAGTTAAAATAAAATGTCACGTGACGTGTGACTGTAGTCGGAGGCTGAGGTAATACGGTATGCGATACACGCTCGTCACAGTGTCTGTGGTTTGGTCCATCAAGACAGCATTACGCTATAGAGCGTCGCAGTCCCGCCCCCTCGAGAGACCCGGAAAATAATTCCCCATTAATTTTCCTCATAGACTTTTCAAAAAGTATTTATTTTAAGACGTTTACGCAGTGGACAAAGCCAACTCGAGTTGTGACAAATCATGACAATAAACACAATGTTAAATTAGAAAGAAGAAAAAAAGTTTTTTTAGTTAGTTTTTCTTCTTACAAATGATTTGATCGGACCAAAACATTGTGTTTATTGTCATGATTTATCACAACTCGAGTTGGCTTTGTCCGCGGCGTAAACGTCTTTAAATAAATAGTTTTAAAAAGTGTATGAGGAAAATGAACGGGGAATTATTTTCCGGGTCTCTCGTCATCATGAAAGGGAGCGGGACTGCGATGCTCTATATCCATCCCTTCTAGTATAGGGGCTGCCTTGAAAGGTGTTGGTAAATGCAAAGAAATGCAAACGTGTGTGTGTGTGTGTGTGTGTGTGTGTGTGTGTGTGTGTGTGTGTGTGTTGCACATGTGATTGTGCTGCTCACCAAGGCACGGAGCACTTGGATTTACAGTGGTAATTACCCAAGCAGTGTTGAGGGCCCACGTTTCACTCTACTGTATATATTTACTATTTACCTTTCATATAATTGCTGCATATGTTTTCATAGCACAGAATTTCACACTAGGCTCTGTGTCTCAGGAGCCAACACATTAGACAAAAACGCTAAATCAACCTGTTTTATCCATGCAGCTCAAGCATCTGTTTAGCAGCAGTAATGTTACATTGGGGAACTTTGGCTTATGTCTTAATATGCATCAAGGTTAAAAGCATAAGATAGATAAAGCATGCATTTCCGGTTTTTTTATTTACCGTTTTGTGTATGTGAGGTAAAGGATATATTGTTGTTTGGCTCCAAGTGTCAAGAGACAAGATTCTGTTAAATATTAAATATTTAATTTGTTGTATTAAGTAACGTTCAGGTAGCTGTTTGGTGCACATGATGCTATTTCAAAACAGTGATTTCCCTGCATTCTCCTCAGGCAGGTAAAAAAGAAAAAGAAAAGGCAGATGCATACTCTTGCTGCACAGGCATTGCTACAGTACGTCAGGTGGGCCTATCATAAGTGCTTTGAATTGGTGGTGCACTAGAAAGGGGTCTAAAAGTCCCACTCCACCTCTTTCCAGTTACTGCCAATCCGGAATGCCATCATCATCACGTTGGGAATGCCAAAGCCCGGCAGCCTCAGGACAGAGTGGGCTGCATTAAGTACAATCACGAGGGCACAGAGCAAAGCTCTACTCACTGGATAACAGACTTCTTCCAAAGCATCCCCCTCCCTGACTCACTCTCTCTCTCAGTCTCTCTGTGATGCTGAGAAGCCGCGACAGACTAACGCCTCCCCGATCCCTCTGAAGTAAGCCCCGCGGAAGCTATGGGCTACTTTACCATTCCACGCTCTACCCCTCATCAACAAAGGTGAGACAAACGCCTGAGTGACTGCGGTGAATAGAACGATGGCGGGGAATAAGAGAAAAGGGAAGAGAGGAGAGAAATCAGGCACTTGCCCTTACCCGTCAAAGGTAGTGCCAGCAATCTTGTGGCAGCAGGATGAAGCTTTAAGAATGGAGACAGCGTGTTGTGAGGGTCTCATACAAGCCCTTAAGAGGGAACAGACATGTGGAAGGTTTGGACAAAACACCTAGTATCAGTGTTTTCTGCCTGCTTTGATATACCTGATAAATTAGTATGACCTAAAACTATGTGACTGCATATACCATATCAGTTTGCTATGTATTGAGATCAGAATTTAATTTGTTTTGTCTATTTTCAAATGCAACCACTGGCTCAGGCTTACCTTATACTAGCCTTAAAACACTAGCATGACTGAAGTAAAATCAGACAGAAGTAGCATGTGCTTAAATTAAAGTTTAGAAAATGTTTCAGATGTCATGGTGATGGATGATGGTGGTCATGGTAGGGGAACCTTCTGAAAGCTTCATGGGCAAAGATAATCAACTTCAAAATCTAAAAAAACCCTGTCAAAATGACCTCTCAATGCTAGTAAAGGCTTAGACTGCCAGGGCACTTGGAGGGTTTCCATGGACTATGGCTGCGGACCATTATTAGTGTTATTGTTGCTCTGCGTCGCTGTCCCTCTCCCCATCTCTACCTCTCTCCCAAACCAACTGGTCAAGGCAGATGGCCGCCGGCGCCAACCTACCGCCAGGTTCTTTTCAAGGTTTCTTCCCGTTAAAGATAATTGTTTAAGAACAAAGGGAGTCTACCAACACGCCTCAAGCCTGGAACGGCTGGTCCGGTGCATCACAGGAACAAGGACATATGTAGCAGAAGGAGGAGAGGACACTGGAGCACCACGGACATTTTAAGCATTTTATTAAGTGCTAGTATCCAAAAACGACTAACGTTTCAACCTATGCAGTCTTCATCAGAGTCATGACTCCAAGAGCCTGAGATAATGTTTGCTTTGGCGCTACAAATAAGATTCTTGACCAAAAAATATTAATCAAGGTGGCTATTTGAACGACTTTAATTATGAAACAATCAATAAAATCAATCCAAACTCTAAATACACAAATTGACCGTATATACATTGTAACATGCAAAACGGTTGCATGTGGGATGTGAGGTGTGCTACTGTGCTGCATCCCCCCCTTATTACTCATCCAGGGGAGTGTGGCTTTACTGTCCACTTACCAGCACTGGTCCTGCGCCAGAGACCGAGCCAGAACCATTACTGCCTGTGTATTCCTCGCACAAAGGGCCCCTTACAAACAGATTATCATCAATCCACAATGGTAAGGCAATCATGTCTTTCCAAGACAGATTGCTCTGTTAAGGTGCTCTATAATTTAATATCCCTCTCTTTCTTCTTCCCTCCCTCCCTCCGTCCGTCTCTCCGTCGCTCCCTCCTTCCATCAGCCAGCGAAGTCAAGCCAAGTTCTTTAAGAAGTATTAAATTATGATGTGTCATGAAACTAATTCTCTCCCGGGAGTATGAATCACATGACAGATCCCCCTCCCTGGCCCTACCTTTGACACACTGTATGTACATGGCAGGGTAATAGATTAAAATTAGTCTCCCATTCTTTAAATTATTGACCCTGGCGCCCGTTCCCCCCCCCCGCCCCCCATCTCCACTCAGCAATGAGTTTAGAGCGAGATGTGTACTAAATGGAGAAAGGAAAGAGGTATTGGGAGTGATGTTCTTCATGTGCTGTCAAACGCCTGAGTTCTTCTCTACTAAAGGCACAATTTTGTTTGGAAGTGAAAGATTGAATTAATGAGCAGAAAGTAAGAACTTTCTGCATTACACCAACACATTGCAGAAAGGGCACTACTATAATATAAACCTTAAACATTTTTAAGCTGGAATTTGAATGAATTCATTTTTTATTACCACCCATTTATTATTAAGCTAATTCAAATTAATATTACACATTCTAATCATATTAACATGATGGGAGGTTAAGACTTTCTCTGCCACACAACATAACAGAGTTTCCCCAAACCCAAAATATAATTAGCTGCGAGAAACCATTTCAGGTAATCTTCAAGCTAATTCGTTTGGCAAAATGAAGAGATCAGTAAGCATAGCATTTGTATTAAAAGGGAAATCCACGCAATTGCTCATTTTGGGAGATTAATTTGTTCCAATTGTGTGACAAGTCAGCCTTGGCCAAAATAATAGTACGGGTGATCTCATTTTCACCCGGAAGATGCCCAGCTTGACAGACAGAGAGGATGTGTGCAGTCAGAGTGTACAGTACAACATTGGGACAACAGTGATTTTAACCCATTCTGGGCGGGAACCCCTTTTGGCGATTTAAACATTTATGTTATAATTTAGCTATTGAAAAATAGCAGATCTACAAGCTCATAGCGTGCCACTCGGTGGTGCGCTATGAGCTTGTAGATCTGCTATTTTTGAAAAATTGTGAAAATAGGATTTAGAAGGGTTTTATTTTATTTCGAGGTCTAAATGGGTTAAACACTCTTTGGTCATAGAACATTGGCAGTCTGCATACCATACCTGCAGGCTACAGCAAGCTATATACCACTATGGTGTGCTTGCTTTTGAAGTCGGTTCGTTCGTACCACTTTAGTCAGTCCACTATGAGACATGACTCACACCACGCAGATCTTAATAAAGTCCCCCTCCACGCACGTTTTAAGTATATAAAAATACTCTGCTGTGAATCATGTTTAGTTTAACATCATTTTAAAAGAAAAAAGCTCTGAAAGGTGTCTGGAAGCACATCTACTCAGCCGCCCACCACCGCTGCTGGTGGTTTCAGCATTCAGCAAGTAAGTGCCTAGTTTGCATATTGGACCAGGATATGGAGGGATTGGTAACATCATAGCCTGGCCTCACATTTTAAGTAAAGATACGTTCACCACCACTAAGAATGTGTAAATGTTCTACACATAATATCAACCTGTATCGACCTGCAATTCCCAACCTGTGGGAATCACTGGACTAGTGGTATATGAGGATATAGCAAGTGAAGTGGGCCCCCAAATAGGCTACTACCAAAAAATGGGTTTCCATTGTGAACTTGAGGCATACTATGTTAGTTCCATTGATCCAAGCCGGAACACAATCAATTGATTGATTACCAAAATATAAATGCTCTGAACGCAGCCCACCCATCTGACCACTTAACATAACGGCAGCCATTCGGCTGGACGGGCCATGGACACTTCCGAGAGTTCAAAGTGGGCCCTTAAAGTGGGAACCACTGTTATAGACCAAGTCATGCTTCCAGGAGGGGTTAATGCCACACAAGTACCGTAATTTCCGGACTATAAAGCACACCTGAATATAAGCCGCACCAGCAAAATTTAGGGAAAACAACAAATGTGTACATATACAAGCCGCAGGTGTTTTAACCCATATGCTGCGACCTGCTGGACGCAGAGCCAACCGCCGACTAGCCTATTCACATGGAGCACACACTGGCACTGTTTGGAGCGTCCATTTTAATGCTAAATAAATATCATCAATGCTAGCGAGCTAAAATGAAGCCATCCTTGCTCTAAAAAGCACCAATGTTTCCATCTAAACCACCGGATAATCAGCAAAGACCTCCGAACATCGTGCATTTTATCCAAACCATGAAGAGCTCCGTAGAGTTATTCAGCTTTTTAGTCAGCCTGTATAATGGTCGGTGGACGAGAGCGCGGTTGCGCAATCCTTGTGGTCTTGTTTCCATCTAGGGCCTATGCAATCAATGCATAGACATGACATGAAGAATAACAACAAATATCACAGGAAAAACATAACACTGTATGTACAGGGAGGGGGGAAAAGGTAAGGGGGGTGATCATTTCCTCTCCCTTGGGCCTACTGAAAGGTGGATTTTCAGGCCAGTTTCAACCCATTTAGACCCGAGGACGATTCTTAAAGGACCACTTCACCACTTTTCAACCTATCTTCATATAATAGGTCCTCACTAATAATCATGAAAAAATGGCACGGTTTCTTTCTACTCAGTCTGTGTCTCATAGGACGGCTGTGCACCATTTTTTCATGATTATTAGTGAGGACCTATTATATGAAGATAGGTTGAAAAGTGGTGAAGTGGTCCTTTAATGACTTCTAAATCCTGACAGTTTTCTGATGTTTCGGCGGGGCTCAACTGGACACGTGTGACGCGGGTCAAAAAACGAACCGGGGCAATTTTAAAGCAGTCACCGAACGCAGCACAACGCATCGCAGGCAGTGGAGCCACCCTTCATTGATTAAAAAGGGAACATTCCCTGACGGTGACTGAGACGCGACGCTGACACGTCCAGTGGAGCCCTGGCCTTTTTCTGAAAATATGTTGTTCCAGTCGACCCTCCAGAAGCAAAGATTTGAGTTAAAAACGTTCGCTCTGAAAGAATAAATATTCAAAGATTAACACTACATTCACGATTTTCTCAAAAATAGCAGATCTACAAGCTTTTTTTTCAACAGCTAAAATATAACATAATGCTTAAAACACCAAAAGGAGTTCCTGCCTAGAAGGGTTAAAATATTGTACCGTATGTACAGTAGTGACAATTAAATCTGGTTCTTGAGTTATCACGTTATCCTTTTAGCCTAAAATCTGATTGTATACCTTGTGCCGTTTAATGTTTTGATTGAAGTATTCAATCAAAACTGTAGACAAAACTACTACCTTTTTTTTAGCGGAAGGGGGACTTAAGGGGGACTTAGGGGGAAAAAATATATATGTTTCCGTTTCATTCATCAATGGGCTTTTTCTAGACTTTCTGGGAGCTTTAGTATCACTTCTCCTCCATAGCGAGTTGATATCTTTGTTGGTGCAGTGTGATATTCTTCTATAGGTGGAACATCAACTGGCATGTGTTGTGTAGGTTGGATCCCCGGGGAGTTCACACAGCCTCTGAGTGTCTCTAATGAACTACAGCCGCTTGACTGACAGCTGAGTTACAGGCCGCTGTGTGTGCACGTACTGTAAACTGTGGCAAGACGTTTCCACCTGCCGCCAGTAACTGATTGGAGACAGGCTTAATGAAGCAACACGCCTGTATGCATGCGCGCACACACACACACACACACACACACACACACACACACACACACACACACACACACACAGTATACTGTAGCTTAATATGCCAGATCTGTTCCGTTATGTGAATGTTAGAGGTAAGTGGCTGTGTGCGTTTGTGAGAGCATGTCTGCAGTCATGTATTTGTACTGATACGTGTATCTGTGACTAATAAGCGAGAGATGTAACAGACACTCACCAATCATAAATGTATTACTTACATGCATTTCCTTCAAATCAGTGCATCTCCATAACAATTTTTAAAAAACGGAGAATGTATGGTCATGATTTACCAGGAGCCTGGATGGCTTTGTTCCAGACTAATAACGTGTATAAGGAAACTATGGGAAAAATGAAATGGGTTTCTATCTGTGGTACCACAAAATCGTTGCCACTGCTATGCCCTATATTCACTGCATCATGTACACAATTTGTAGGGCTGTAACGAGACTAGTATGGTCTTTTAAGCTACCCATTTCGCAATGTATTTTGGCATTACATGCACAACAAAATCATGCGTACATCCACGTCTACAACTATCGATTAATTACTTAGCGATAATTCTATCGCTTTCTTTTTCAATTAAACACTTTCAAAAAAATATATATATAAATAAATAAAATTAAACTGCTATACATTCATCTATCTCCATTCAGCAGTTTAGACTGCCCTTGGATCTCCTCACTCCTACTACTGTACCTTTCCTCGACACATCTGGTGGCGGTCGACTTGGGGGAATAGAGTGCAATATAAAACATTATAACTCAGCATGGCCAAACATGTCAGCTGGCCTGTCTGCCGCTGTCCTTCCACAATGCTTCTGTGTCTTTTGTCCTTCAGCATGAACAGTGAAAGCCCAGGTGTGTACAACAACTGCAATGCTTTGCTTTGTCGTCCATGAGTATGTCATGACTTTGAAGTCGCATTTTCGTTGCCGTTCATTTTTCTTTTTTTTGTATAGTCCTACCTACATCGTTATTTTTCCCAGGATGGAATTTTTAAAAATGAGTCAAAGTTATATATATATAAATAGGATGAAATGAATTTGATAAAAGTCAAATATGAATTCCTGCCTGCGTCGCGTCACACCGCTCACCATTCACAATCCTTGACTCATGTCTGAAATCTCAGTTACTCTTTCAATTACACCAAACAGAGCTCTCTCTCTCCCAGGAAGTGACAATACTGACAAAAGGAACAGCAACATCTATCACAATGAAAATAATTTGATGTCAGTCACTTTCTTCTTCTTTCTTTTTTTCTTATTTGATTTGCAGTGACACATTTTTGGCGAGATGCAGAAGAATAAGGGAAAATGAGCTAAGGATGCAATTCAGTGATCTGGGGAACATTTTATGCGGTCCCTCAGCTTAATTGGAATACCCGTCCTTGCAGATGTACGGTATGTAGCCAATCAGGAGTGTTAACAATGCTGCAGGATGACAAGGGGGACCTATCGTGTTATCCCTCAATGACAAATGCAAGGCATCACAAGCCCCACCGCCATCACCACCACCACCATTACCGAGACAAACAGAATCTATCGTATACTATTACCATCTGCTTTGGGGGCAAAGGGGCGTAGGGGTAAAAACCGCCGTTTTCACTGTTCGGTGGGGTGGTGATGGTGGAGGAGGATGGGTGTGGGGGCAGGGGATGTCCGATATAAAATCCAGAGCACTTTGTCAGAGACAGAGTGCTCAACAAGCACTCCCGCTTTGTAAACGTCGAGCTCCCAATTTGATTTGCTTTAATCCTGTCCCGGTTCGTTGTAGAGATACAGTGCGTAGCAGGCTAGTGAGCAGCCCCCAGTCAGAGTTTATCTCTTTTGTGTCTGCGTCGCTGCGGGCTCTGTCGGCACTAGCGTTGCCAGATTTTGCGATATAAATAAGCAACCAGATCTATGAAACCAAGCCCAAAAGAAGCGACTGGGCCGCGGTTATTTTGAATGTGGCCGACATACGCTTGAGCTTGTAGATCTGCTGACACAAATCAAAATATTTTCAGATTGTCTGCAGACAAATTCATATTAAGCTGAGGGTACTTGCCATGAAAATGTTTGAGAACCATTGGTTTAACTTTAAGCATAAGGATGCAGCCCAAATAAAGGGTATGCGCGTGACATCATACCCGGAAGTTATGCGTGAATGCCTACTGAGTGACAAAAAACTACTTTCTAGACTTGACAGTCCATACATCCAAACAGAAAATATGATTGCATTAAATTACTTTAAACATTAAATTCACTTTGTCACTCAATTTGCCACTCGATCTGCCATTCACTTAATGCATGCGCATTCCCTCTATAAGCAACTACACTTTAGACACAAGCAACAAAAAAAATGAAGGAAAATCGGACGCAACCACCAATATTTACAAGCAGCTTTACAGAAAAACAAGCCCATAATCTCTTATAATAAGCAGACATGGTGGCACTGCTTATATCAGCGTGGTGAGATGTTCAGTGTTGGCCTCTGAGTTGTACTGTGATGAGATTTCTCCTGTCACGCTCTAAAGAAAATTAAGTGTTTAATAGTATCATGCACTTATACGTGGACACGTATAGTGTGTATGAACACACACACAGTTCATGGCTGTGTTTTATTCAGCTACATGCAAATGTTTTCTGCGCTGCCGCAGCCACCAACCACAGAGTTAACAGCAGATGAATGGCACCGCTCATAGTCAAGATTACATTAGATCTCCAATCAAGAGGTAATGGGCGTCGTCATGGCAACTGCATCCAACAGGCAAGGGAGAAGCCGTGGAAAGGGACGGGTGAGGAGGTGAAAGCGTCCAAATATACCCCAAGATGTGTCAAGTACAGGCACATCACAATGTGACAAGGTGTTTATCTTCTCTCGGCACACAATCGTTAATCTCAGACACTCTTATCAGGGCTAAGCGTGTTATTTTATCACAAGTTAGCCTCGTCTAGCAGCGAGGCTTGTTTTGGGTATTTATTTTCTCGGTTTTTTTAACAGCAGGTGGTGTTTTGTCAGGGTATGATGGTGTGAGATGTTTGGTGAAATGTGGTTTTTCAGTTCTGTCTTTCCAAATAGCAGTGTATTCCACTAGTACAGTATGTGTATGTACAGACTACCGAGCTGTACCACAATAACTGCCATACTGTACACTACTGTATTATGAGAGCCCTATCACCACAGGGGCTGAGTGCTGTACATACAGTACAATCACATTAGTGCTCAGGAATACACCATTCCTGAGCCACCATTCTCTGCCACCATCAGTAACACATTTTTTCCTGCATTGTGCATTCCCCCCCCGCATAGCAGAGTTTGTCTGTCCATCTGTACAGCCAAAATCGTCCTTTAAAACAGGCCTGAAAATCCACCTTTCAGCAGGCCAAAGGGAGAGGAAATGATCGCTCCTCCCTTAGTCAAGTGAGTCATGTCCAAATTGTCAAAGTAATTAAAGCAGGCAGCCAAAGAGCAGCAGCCAGATGATCAGTCATGTGACTTGGTTACAGTACCAGCTGCCGCAAAGAATAGAGGGTATGGGTGTGACATCATCAAACCCGGAAGTTATGCGGGAACGCCTACTGAGTGGTAAAAAAAAACTACTTTCTGGCCTTGACCGCCCATACATCCAAACAGAAAAGTTGTATTTGATTGCATTAAACGACGTTAAACGACATTAAACTCACTTTGCCACTCGATTTGCCATTCCCTTTATGCATGTGCATTACTTGGTATTAAACGGGTAATTCCCAACAATGCTGGTTGGCTTCTCCTCGTCTGTGGAAGACCCTCTACCACTTGAGAGCACAGACTCTCAATGCGTTTAAAAATTGAACCTTTTGTTTGATTGAATAGTTTATTAGACATAATGTATGTTTAAAAAAGTTTAAAAACATCTTGGCACAGGGGGTTTTACTGCTTAAAACGTAACCAAAGTTCCTGGCACAGATTGGGTTTTAACTACACTGGTTTCCCTTGAGACTTGATGCCTGTGATTTTATTCAGACTTCTAATTAACTTTTTGGGTTGTTTTTATCCCAATGAGTTATTAATACAAGACAATATCAAGAAATTGCAAGAAGAGTGTGGTTGTCCCTACATGTCCCTACGCAAGTCTTGGGTTGCAGCCATCGGGACCAAAAATATAGCGCCCTTAAGACAGCAGATATCGCATTTTTTACTCTGAAAAGCCCAGCTTTAAATGGCTCAACTTTAGGCATTTGTGGCACTCGGTATGGTCGGAAGTAAAAGCACCTTTGAATTGATTTGGATCAGTTTAGTGAAAATCAACTTGCAGAGATGTGAAACTTTTTTTTGTGATAAGTAATCGCGGTACAGTGCACTTCATGGCTTCATTTTGTGTCAAAGTTTTACATAATCATTACGTTCTGTAATGCATTTTAAAGCGCTGATTGCTTTGAAAAATCCAGTCTCTGGAGAAAAGATTAATTTATGAATTAAATTCAAATATCCAAAGCTTCTTAATAGTGCAGTGAGGTTTAGCCAACACTGGCTCAATTATTCGGATACGTTCAGCAACATTTTAATGACTATGGAGTAAACAAATACGAAACCTAAAAATAAAGCCGTTAACTGAAAAAAATTTGGTACAATATAATAGCCAAAGCTGTGAATAGACACCATTTGTTTTGATGTATTGTATGTAGGCCTATTGCTGTGATGCTTTTTTTTTTTTACTCTGGACTGCTGAATCTCCCATCTGCAAGACTAATTTACCCGCGGATACAAACAAAGAAACCTTGAACATGTATTGATGGTCCTTTAAAGTATTATTTTCCTGCAGGTCGTTTGAGTGCATACAGCTGTTTTAGAGGTAAGTGCATATTTCTGTCTTACACAAGCTTACTTTTAGATCTCTGCTCTGCAACAACTCACATAAAGTGAGCAAAATTAAATGAGGCCCATTTCAGGAAATTTACTGCCGTCTAATTTAGCTTACACTAAGAAAAATGTGAGATTGCAGTTATTTCCCCCGAGCACCGTGTGAAATCTCAAGCAGTAAAACAGATCTTATTTCACTCAAGGAAATAAATGGGATGTAAGTAAGCTCTAATTTTGCATTGTATCTCACACACACACACACACACACACACACACACACACAGAGCAAACTGTTTAGAATGAAGTGTTGAGTCTCATTTCTTTTCAGACTTTTTAATGCGTTTGCCAAACTCTCTCCCTCTGGATACATTTTGTTGGGAGACAAAGCACATCTGAATTCCTGCCTCTTTATAGGAAGAGAGCCTCTCGTAGTTCAGCACTCGCGCTAGCTCACACAGATTGTATCCTCACTCTACTGGCACACAATAAACTTCACTGACAACATGAAAGGCTTGATCATTTGTGCCCCAGAAACAGAAATACCCCCTTTGATTACGATGGGTCAAACATCCTGATCCGTGTAGACAAAACTGGCAGGTGTTTGTGTGTGGATCTGAAAAACTCCCTCTACTCAAGTAATGCCGCTACTAATGAGCGATGTCTTTTATCAAGCAGTGCCCATTTTAAGGATGAGTGCAATGTGTTTAGAAGCTTATTTCTGACCCAAACCGTCCCTTTCCCTCTGTTGCTCTATCGCGCTTTGTCTCACTCACAGAAAGTTGTCTATAATTCCGGTTAACTCAATATACTCATCTTAAATTCAATTTCTTCCACTTCATTGCTTATACTGTGCGTGCACGTGTGTGGTGCATGGTGGTTCAGCTGTGGTCCAAGGCAGCCCCCTGTGTGCCACTGTCCCTAGCTGCATCAACAGATTACATTCATAGCAGTCTCTTCCTCTATGGTGGGTCTCGACAGTGACAAATCTGTGCCACACCCCCTAAAGAGCACCCTCTTCCCTTCTGTGTCTGAGCCTCAAGTCTCAGCGGAGGACATTTTTCATCCTCTCCACTCTTAAGTTATCTGGGTCAGGAGCATACATGCATATGTCTGATGAATTGGCTGAGTCTGGGGCCCTTTATGCAGAAAAACGCATCACTTCCAATTACAGCTCCTACAGGCTGTAGCCAACGATGCTACTGAGGCCATTATTCTTGCCCCCTTCTGGTCACGTTATTGTGTGATCAAAGCAAATGGGCTACAGAGCCAAAACGGGTGATTTAGCAAGATTTATCTAAAGTTTTGGATTACTTTGAAGGGTAATTTGTTCTCGCTTACAAGCACCCAGTGCACTTGCATTGTGAAAAATGTGACATTTTAACAAAAATATACACAACAAACATTTCTGATGGTCAAAATATCTCCCTTTCGATGCTGTGTTTGTTCGATAAATTCCTGTTCAGGCCCCACCGAATACTTGACATTTACTCCAGTGTTTGCACCCGACCCAGCACAACACCAGGGATCTTTGAAAAATGGCAGCAGTGTCTATTTGGGAAACAGAGAGGCAGAGAATTGTGCAGAGATTTGCTGATGCTTCCTCTAACGTCTGACGACGCTCAATATCTATGCAGAGACTTTAAATATTTAGCCCCCCCGGTAAACATTAGGACTTTGTTTAAGAGAGGAAACTTGTCGGAAGCCGGAATTGAGCTGTAGGGCAAACCAAACACAGTAACCTTGATTAACTTGTCTAGTGCCGTCTTGTTTTCTCCCTATAGAATATAGACCAATTATCTGTTTACAAACATTGAGCACGGGTGACTGTTTCATGTAATCAATTCCCAACAGATCTCCAAACCTGTTGTTTTGGGGAGCGCTGGTTTCAGTTCATTCAACCTCCACTTGTGTGGTTTTGGCTGTGAGGCGCACCCTAGGGAGACGTTTATACTTCATTGCGCACGCAGAGAACAGCTGATATACAAGCTCACATCGCATCGCGGATGCGACTGTTGTGAGCTTAGAGGTCTGCGTGTGCGACACCATCGCGGGCCAAAGTATAATTTATCTTTGATGGGCTCCAGCTGCCCGTGCAGCGGTGCACAAACGTGATCATGAGCACACCTCCCGTTCTTATGACAGCGAATGTAGGTTTGGTTTTGAGGACAACTTCTTTAAATTGCGAGTATTGTTCACACACGGAACGGAAACCAATGGATTATATATCTCAAGGGCGAGGGATCACAATAAAAATCCTAAACATTCTTCCTCCACACTGGGAGAAAAACAGCATCTTTTTGATGGGGCATTTTTACAAGTGAGTGCAGTTAGAACTTCCATTGCATCTTATGAGAGGTGGGGTTCTTGTGCTGCCGGCCTGCGCGCACATGCTGGTGCTTATCAGTGTGACGTAGTCTGATAAGCCGTCTATAGCATCAGCTCTGCTATCTTGTTGACTTTTAAATATCTCATTTTTTAAAACAAGGAGGGTGAAGGTTTGTGAAATAAGAAGTTACAGAAAAAGTTGTAGTGTTTGTTTTGAAGAATCTAATGACATTTCAAGAGGTTTCAAGGGCAACACATTCACTGTGCTTGGAATTGAGAAGCACTTCAATTTACCAGTCATATTGTGATGAAATTTGTTGCACCAAACCCAAGGTCACTCCCTCTGGCAACAGTTGACATTCAGCGTGCTTTTCTTTGCTGTCTGGCATAAACCTCTTATCTGCATATTTTAACTTTTTCCGTTTTTACGTCAAATGAATGTCCTACTTGATCATATCCAGCGTCACACAAAAGTAGCAGATCCACATAAGCTCGAAACGTGGCATAACGCATCGCATTTTGAACTTGACTGACAGACAGACAGACAAGCCAAAGTGTTCAGAAATGATAGCACCCCATTCATCTGTTTTGTCGGGAATGTACTGGGGATCCTTGTGTGCTTCACTTCCTCCACACTTCCTATTCAGCCAGTGTTGTCATGTCTGCTTATTATAAGCGACCTTTGGCTTGTTTTTCTGTAAAATTGCTGGTAGATATTGGTAGTTGCTGGTTGTGGTTTTTTTGGGCTTGTTTCTAAAGTGTACAGTAGTTGCTTATTTGGGCTTGCTTCCTAATGTTTAAACCAGTGGTTCCCACATTTCTTTACGTCAAGGAACCCCAGATGAATCCATCTGAAAATATTTTGTGCCAGGGATCATAGATTTGTGTTTATTGAAATATTTAAAACATTAAATTTCAATTTATTCTCAATCTTTTTTTTTAAATAACAGATGTACAACCTCACAACGTGTCACTGTGAGCTTGTATCTTCTATTTGAAAATAGCCGATAAAACTGTTGTGTTTCTCTTGCCAAACCTGGCACACACAAAACGCAAAGGCTCATTCATACATTGCAATCCACTTTGATATGAGTTATGAGACATAGGCACACATGCTTACGCAACACATACTTGTGCATGTACTGTACTACACACAAGGTGGTGGAAAAAGTACACAAATGTTTTACTTAAGTAAAAGTATCAAAACTGCAATGTAGAACTATACTCAGTTACAAGTAAAAGTCCTGATTTCAAAATGTATTTGAGTAAAAGTAGGCCTACAAAAGTATTGGCATCAAAATGTACCAAAAGTAAAATGACTCATTATGCATAATGTTTCCATTAGCCTACAGCCCTACACGTTTTCAAATGTATAAAAGTCTTTTGAAAATAGCAGATCTACAAGCTCACAATGCATCGCATCACGACACACTGAGCTTGTAGATCGGTTATTTTCAAATGGCCGAAATGTATGGGACTGAAGGGGTTTTAATGTATGTTTTGCAATACTCATCAAATCTACATAAGTAACTAGTAACTTAAGTTTTAAAAGAATTGTAGTGGAGTAAAAGTACAATATTTGCCGCAGTAGAGTAGAAGTAAAAGTATTGGAAATACTCAAGTATGCACACACACACACACACACACACACACCCCTTTGCCATTCAAACATCGAAAATGTTCTATAGAACGCAATAATTGCTCCCATCGCATTAATGACACTATATAGACTGAAATGATATTGCTCTGTCTTATTATTGACTTGGAGCATTCAAAGCAACACATTGAAAGCAGTTTTGATGGAGAGAGCTGTCCAACTCTATTAAGCGTGATTTATAAATTGTTTTAAGACGATGCCGCGTGCCGCATCTAGCCGATCCAAAGGCACACAACACGATTATATACTTCGTGCAACGAAAAGAGCAGATCTACACGTACTGTACAAACTCAGGACACATTGCACGACACCCTCCCTGCCCGCGACTATTAAGCATAGCTCATACTGTACGTTTCTATGGACAAATGCATGCATAATGTACACACACACACACAGACACACACACACTATGTTCACCTGGCACCAATGAGGCCATCAGAAGTGGCAGTAACACAGCGTTCTTAATTAGGAGCTGCTTTGAAATGACCTGCTGAGGTACAGCTTTGGAAATACAGTACGCTTTCATAATGAGAAACCAGTTCTCAATGCAAAGCCTCAGATTTCTGCTCCCCGTGGGAAGGAATAATACCTACCTTCATTAATTATGACTTAATGAAATACAAAATAGCTCTAGGTGCTATTTGACTGGCAGTCAGTCCTACAACGGTTAAAAGTCGCCTTAAATGTATTAGGCCTCACATTACAATGAGTTGCTCTCTAATTGGCAATTTACCACTGGCTCTATAGCTGGGGCGGGTGTCCCCCGCGTTCAACAAGGTATTAGCGATGCGCTTTTATACCGTTTTAAACTCAAATCTTTGCTTCTGGAGGGATCCCTGGAAAAACTTATTTTCAGATGGGGGTCCGCGGCCAAATTCAGATCATTCTAGGGGTCCTTGACATGAAAAAGGTTGAGCACCACCGACATAGAAACATAGGTTTTTCAGAAATCTTTTAGGATTCAGAAGACATTTGTTTTAGAATCGGCCTCAGGTCTAAATTAAGGGACACAAATTTTGAGCCTAAAACCTATTCTTTTCTGAGAAGAACATGATGCATATCAGTATTGGGTGGGGGGGCATTCTGTGTCCTTAGAACTCTTGCACCACACATGCCAAACTCTGCAGCGGTTACAAAATGCGTAAACTGGAGGAGCTCTGAAACTTTGTGGGACTACATCATATATTTGCTGCACTTTCAGTCAGACCTCACCCAAGGGAAAGCAATTCCATAGATAAGGAAAGAAAATGTTGTTTGTTGAACCATCTTGTCACAACAATATTATTATTCATATAACAATGAGTAGCAACAATTGACTAAATATAAGATTTCAGTCAACAAAAACTACAGTTGATTTTGTCGACCAAAATGTACTTTTGCGGCAGGCATTGATGGCGTCGTAATGACTGATTTTACAAATGCTGGTTGCATGCTGAAAATAGCCGATCTACACAAGCTATAATATTTAGTTTTAGTAGAAGAGTAGAAACAGTGTAGGGAAGAGAGCAGGCAGCAGTTACAGCAGCTGCAGATGTGAGACGTGCCCTGCCGGCCGCTGAGAAACCCGCGGGGTGCAATGCGGTTGCTTTAAGCTCGCTCGGTGGTGTCTCACGTGGCTCAAGTTAGCTTGAGATGGCGGGCCTCCGTCGCGGTAATAGAGTTGTATACTGTATAAGTTCTAGTTCACAGTTGTTGCAAGCGAGAGGCACTTCCACGTTGACCACAGAAGCAGGGCATGGTTATAAGCACCACCCGTGTAGGATTTACAATGTGTGTGGGACCTATTTACCAATGGTGACAGAAGTGAGGGGGGAGTACTAGAAAGGGGGCACTCCACACATATCCCCGGGGCGGGGGATTAGTTTCTATGAGACGCGGTTAAACTTTTAGTATTTGTGGTTCCCCCATGCAGTACGCAGAAGTGAAAGGGCTTCTGGAGGTGTGCTCTATTGGGCCCTTAATGTGGGATGCCAATGTGGTCTTGATTGGATGTTGTGTTCATTATTCATTGAACTTCCACACCACCAAATTCTAATCAGTTCACATTGAGTCCAAACTGTGGGTATCTGTGCCAGGTATCACATCTGTGCCAGGTATCACAAAGTAAAACAAGTGAGACGTTTGTGCCAAATTTGAAGAAATTCTCCAAAGAAGTTAACGAGATATAATTTTTATGATAATGAGACAGATGACCCACAATCATAATGCCTTAAGCCACAGCGGTCACCATCGTAGGTATAAAATCCCATCTGAGAAAAACAATTTGATTCATACTTAGTATCTAAACCAGTCCTAAACCAGCTCTTGGAATGGCAGATTGCCTGCTATTTCAATTGCAATGTATTGGTGAGAGAGATGAAATGCACCTCAACAGTGTCAATACAAATTAAATAAAATTCTTGTGTTGATGGAATTGTTTTTTGTTTAGTTTTTTTTTTTTTGCATTGTTCTTATAGCTGTATTGCATCTGGCAATAAAAACCTTTGAAATGAGGACATTTGGTTTGTAGTACTACATATTTGGATCCGTCATCGAAGGATCTCATTTAAGTGAATTCATTGAGGCTTGCAGATCTTCCTAAAAAAACAAAACACTTATTTGATTGCTTGCAGAGGACCTGCTTGTACTGCAATTCATTTGAATGGGAAAAGATGTTTAGGCATGGAGTCAGAGCTAGCCTGCCAAGCCTGGCATGGCCAGACTAGTCAGAGCCACAGTAACATTTCTGAGCTTGTGAATTCTAGTCATGTAGTTCAATTACGGTTAGTTCAGTCAGACAACTCTTAGAATGAATTTAGAATATAAATGTATTGAGCATAATTGAGCATAGATATACTGTAGTGTATATGAAGCATGGCTTGGCGTCAGGGCTCTGTCCCTTGATTTCCTGTAACATTCACATTTTAGTTAAGTTATAAGCCAAATAGAATGAATAAGACCCCATGCAGGGGGACAGGGCAGTCATTTTCGCGTGAATTTGGCCCAGACCGGCCCACCACAACCAGCACGCAGATAGCAAAAACTCTACCGCCCACTCCGTCGAGGCACACACAAACAAACAAACCCTAATACCACCACTTTTACAGAACAACATAAATGATACAAACCAACAGACAACTAACTACACAACCCTTTGTAGAGGGTTTATTTGTCACTCACTGATACAGGTACAGTGAAATTATCATGATGGCACTGGCAGAATGGCAGCACGCCCGGACCTTTCCTGGTGGCCTGCCGCCTATTGGCCTGCCTGACTGTTTTTTAAATCTCTACCTACGGTCACGGCCCACAGGGAATATGCCCGGTACGACCTGTGGCAAGTCCAGCTCTGCAGAGGGATCTAGAAACAGAGCCTACAGGTGGATGCTGGGGAGGTGGTGGGATTTGCAAAAACTTCATGAGCAGCAGGTTAGCAGCAAGCGAGGCAGGGAGACAGCAGCAGCAGTGGCGCACGTCCGCACAGCAGGAGAGAAGCCAGGAATGAGCAGGTAGGCAGAGAAATTTAATAGCCGCTCTGATCAGATAAAGAGTGCATGAGACTAGTCTCCTGACCAGGTCGGCGCGCTCACGAGTTGTCTGCCTGAACTAGCTACGCATACTTCGCATCATATGGCATGGAGCAATTATCACTCAATTATAATGTGTACTGACTCCAGTGTTAAAGGGAAGTTACCTGTATACCCATCAACACTAATGAGTGAGATAAGCACCTATTGTACACTTAACTATGTAAGGAGCCATTATAAGTATAATTGTAATGAACTAGAACCTTGCACGCCTATGGGGCACTCATGTCTAATGCCACGCGTCTGTCGCAGTGAATATCGTGTGTCTGAGTGACACACACAAAGCGTGCATTTTGAACGAAGGCAGACATGCAGCAATGTGTCTTTGGGCACTGACCATGTTTTGTCCGTGCAAGGCAGGTTGTTGTGGGATAGAGAGAGGTAGGGAAACTACAGGGAGAGCGAGCGTTCTGTGCTCAGTGCAGTTCTCGGAAAGCCACGCTGTGAATGGACAGAATAGTCTAATAGATGAATAAACTGTTCATATATCTACTAAAAAACTATGACTCGGTCAAACTGCTGCACCTTGCTCACATTGAGCTTGGTTCATCATACCCATGTTACTGCATGTCACTACCCAACTGTAATGTCATCTCTACATTGTGTAGAGAGATCCAGAAATAATGACTTTAGAAAAAGAAGCCATTTCCCCCGGACAATCAGACAGACAGACACAAGAACAAGCTATAGCCATAGTACACTACTTTACTTTGGAAAAGCACTAGTCTCCAAGAGAACTCTTTTCAAAGACTGTAAGAGTGCAGAAACAGGGGTGTAAGTGTGTGTGAAGGCTAGGCTGTCAATTCCGTGAGGATAATGCTCAATGCTTGAGAGTTCGCAGCCATGTCTTGTTTTTTGTGGACACCATGATAAGTCACTTCACTATTGTTAAATTAATATAAAACAAGCTGGCTCTTATTGTCCACTGCAGGGGTCTACAATGGCACATTGGGTCTACACTAAGGCATTGAGTGAGCTTGGAGATCGGCTATTAAGTGGTAACTGTCTGAAAATACACATGAATATGAATCCATCACCGACGATAGTGCTATGAAATCTATGAAAAGTTTTGATCTGCAGCACAATATGTAGTTGGGGTCCCTGCTTCATCTCTCGCTCAGCTAAGGGGTCCTTAGCAAAACGTCGAAGACCCCTGGTCTACTGCTTCATCATGAGCTGTGCTGTGTTAATGTTTGTCAGCAAATTATCTGCCGGATAGCCTGTATGAGTAATATTGGAAGGTAGGTGCATAAACTGCGCAAAGTATGCTGGTTGTTGCAGTAATGTACTGTACAGTACATGGCAATAGAGAGGACCCCAGGATTTCTGCATGATTTTAGGGCTCCAATTTCAAATAATTATTGTATTTATTTTCCAGTGCCAACTTTTGACTGAATTAAGCTTATTCTTCCAGCAGCTAAATGACCTATAAAAAGTGTTGGGTTTGCAAATAAAGTGATGTGATTTAAGGGAGGGAAAGTGCTGGTCTTGAAGTTTCTGTGAAAAAGCCTTGGAGGAAGTTGGTGAGAGAGAGGTTGACAGAGGAAGACAGAGAGGGGGGGACAGGGAAAGATAGGGGGAAAGAGAGAGCGAGAGAGACAGAGAGAGGCTGGGGGCATTAAAATCGAGTGAAATAAATTTGCTTAGCAGGTGCTTCTGTCAGAGCTGCCTCCACTAAAAGCAGAGATCGGACTTGCAGGGCCCTGCAATGCCATTTTCATCTAACCCCACTCTTTCCCCCCCTCCTTCTTCCTTGGGCCTTCAGTAACCCAGAGATCTGTCAGTCACAGGCATTCATATTTAACACAGCAGACATTAATATAGATGTGGATAACTCAATAATGTGTATGGTTTATACACGGTGCCTCCGGTTCTGACCCCAGAGAGTCGACTCTATTATACCATCGGCGAGCACAAATAGGTTTTAGTGTCTGCTGTGTTATCCGTTTCCTTACACTTGGACCAGTCTGTGCCAGCTACAATAAATTATGGATTAAACTTAGTGGAAAAACTCCGAACAAGGGATTTCCAATCATGACCCATCGCTTAATCACAGGCCAGCAGGCCTGTTCTGGGAGGGAATTACTTTTTTGGAAGCAGGTCGTCGGCCAGCAGGCCTGCCCACATTAACCAAAAAATAAACCAAATTGTTCACCGGCACCGAGAGAAAATAGCAATATTCCAGCTTACGTGTCACACAGGCTGGGATATCTTCTCAAGCAGCTGCTGATAATGTTCACTCGTTCTCTATGGCATAGAGTCTATGCAACCCTTTGCCTAGAGTAGACAGTCAACAGCAAAACCCAAATAGCAGTTTATCAGAATATGGCTCACTGCCCTAACGCACTGGCTTCGCAAACTACACTTACTTACTACTCTATATATGAAGTTTGGCAGCCAGCCTGAAACTGTCCATTATCCAAAAACAAAAATGATGGCTCTCTAAGGCCTCGAGTGCTCTTTACAGCACTTTCTCCCCGCCCTGATTTATACTTATCTGCACAACAAACGTAGCAGCTGTCCAAGCTCACAATGTGTCGCAGATGCGCCACATTGTGAGCTTATAGATCTGCTACTTGTGCCACGCGACACAGTCGCCTCAAACTGGGCATTAGACCTCTGCTCCAGATGAGTACCCCTTGCAGTCAAAGCTGGAAGCTTCAGTCATTACTGGGCACCTGCAGAGGAGGTCCCGCCCTGCGGCATACATCACCCTGACACCTCCGCCTCACTTCGTAATGCTGGGTTACTGTTATTTGTCAGGTACGGAGAAACTTTTCAAAGTGCTGTACAGTAATTAAAACAGAGCGATGTGGAGGTGTGTGTGTGTGTGTGTGTGTGTGTGGTTACACTGCAAACCCCTAAGCCCCCAACCCCGAGGATTAAATTCACCGTAATGCTGAGATGAGTGAGTCACCTTAATTAGCTAAGACTTTCATGTTGGTATCTCTCTCTCTCTCTCTCCCTCTCTCTCTCTCATGGATTCATTAATGTCAACATGGAACATTTTTCTCTCATTTGAGCGAGTAAATAATGTAATGGGAGTGACAGTCTGGGAAATGGGGAGCACGCACAACTTTTTAAAGCAGCGGGAAGGCAGCAATTAACACCATCTGACATGCAGAGGAACACACACACACACACACACACACACACACACACACACACAGCCATACACAGACACAGTTTGCACGCTAGCATAGTCGACTCGTTGCTAATGCTAACACAAAACCTCACTTGCTCTGTCATACGTGCACATAAACTCCTAGATGCATGACTGAATAAAAGCTCTTTATCCTGGAATGAACTGGGATAGACTAGTAAATATTGTCCGACAGGCTGCTATTGAGATCCAGACGTTTTCAGGAGTATAGAAACTGTCGTTCTCTCAAAATAGTGCCCATGCTATTAAGCCTCCTCATTGTTCAATTAGCAAATGAGAGCCATGATTGTCTGGGCACCCTCTCCCCCGCACATTCAGCAGTGATAATTAATTGTAGCCAGGAAAGAGAAGGAAAAAAGATGGACCATTAGTGTGTTAGGTAAACAAACCCTTATCTATTATGGGTGAGAGTCACAAAAAGATTGATGAGAACATTTTTCCTTCTCTTCTTTAAAATAAACTAAAGCTGACCGCTCCATCATCATCATCATTCGAGTGCCCTCGAGATCTGCGACACAAGCTGCTTCCACTGGTCTCTGTTGGTCATCGCCACACCAAGAGTTCATTCAGTCAGTCCTGTGTCCCTACTCAGTACATCTGGAAATGTGAGAGGTCTTGTTCCTCTTGATGGGCAGGGTAGTCTCCACTGTCTCTCTCTGTCTATCTCTCTCTCTCTCTCTCTCTCTCTCTCTCTCTCTCTATAAACACCACACGAGAGGAGTGCAAGCCAGATGGTACCACGTCATCTATTGCTACATTTCTAGCAATGCTTCTCGGTAGGGCTGGGCAGTATAACCCAAAACGTATATAAAAACTGACATGTAAGATCTCTAACTGTCTACCTTACTCACCTATGTTAATTGAATAGTCTTTGGGTCATACGTACATCTTTTTTAATGTCATATTTTGTAATGACACAAAGAAATTCGAATAGATTTTAATCAAGTAAATCGATTAGTAACAGTATACTTTGTTGCACAATGCTGGCGTGCAAAAATTGCCAATCTACAAGCTCACAATAGCTTGTAGAACTGTTATCTTCACTTTCTTTATATAATCGTGGATCGTAATTAAGGCAACGGTGTTAATCATGATGGAAGAAGTCATATTGGCCAGCCCTGTTTCCTTACTGCATTGTTCTGGTGCATAGACATACTATAAAAACTGAGTTTAGGTGCCAGAGGTGACTGCAGACCTGACACACATTAAGACATATTACATAATAGTTTTGATGAATAAATTATGGTCTTTCATGTAAATGCAACAGTCACATTTGTATGACTGAAGGGAGGCTGCCTAATGACTTACATAGCATTATTAATCCATGTAATAAAAATGTAATGTCTACATTTTGATCTTCGAGTTTGTTTCTTTACTTCAAACAGTTAAAAAAACATCTGAGGTTTCAATTGTTTGCACAAATCGAATTAGAACCATAATTAAAATTTGCATACCACACCAACAATTACCAACTCAATTTAATACAAACGTTTCAACTCGAAAATGAGTTGTAAGGGTGTACAAAAAACTGATTTTAAATTCTCATAAAACAAAAAGACTAACTAAGAAACTGCCCAAAACTTCATTATACTTCATTATATTCTGTTGACCCCAGTCTATTAGTACCCCCTTATGTCCATCCACACCAAATCTATTCACCAGAAATAGACGATATGCAAACTCGAAACGCGTAAGAGGCATGTTAACTTGTGAGGTTGTAGATCTGCTCATTTACAAGTAATAATGTGAAGTAAAGGCCTATTGCAGAGCATGCTACTGTGACCCCCCCCCCCCCCCAAAGTCAAAGTCTGACCCATCCCAAACCCACCTCCACTCATTTATGTAGATGTTAATTTAAGTGAGATTCAGGTATGTCTTTATTCAAGTTCAATAATATTAATACAGTCACTTCAAGTACAGATTAAATATTCAGGAACCCCAACTAAACAGACACACTTTGAAAAAGGTAAGAAGAACAGTACGAAACAAAGGGGGGCGAAGTAGAAAAGTGAATGAGTGAGAGATGGGTGGCACAGCCCGAGGGAGGACAAAAGAGGAGAGTGAGTGAAGAAAAATGGTGGAGTAGATGGGACTGCCTGATTGGAAAATGGATCGGTGACAAAACGCCACAGCTCGGAGCTAAGATTAGGATTCCATCTGTCTTGAATGAAATATTCAAACGCGGGCTGCCGAGTCAGGGGCATATTACTAACAGGATGGATGTGGAGAATATATGAAACAATGACAGGCTCTTTGGATCCACAAGGGTCGTCGTCGCTCTCTCTCTCCCTCACACACACAGACTGTTTGAGTTAGAACTTCATGCACTCCAGAGAGACACGTGCTGAAGGGCCTGAGAAAATGCATGTCACAGTAAACACTGGATGCCTTTTATTGTAATTCGATGAATCCGACATCTGCTCTGACACCGTCTTTTTCTAGGCGCGCAGACAACACAGTATCAAAACGGATTGCTTAATATAATGCCTGTACACTAGTATCACCTACAGATGCTCTGCCAAATTGCAGAAGCACTGGCCCCCCACTCATAGACAGAACTTTGCAGGTCATTTTCCCATTTGCGCATCATTTAAAATATGGCTTTGATTTACATATATTAAGTCAGATCAGAAATTGGATGCCGACTGGGTTCATATCATCATCAGAAGGGGAGATGATTGGTCAGACTTGAGCAGAACACGGCTGAATTGAAATCTCTATGAAACTGTAGCACGGATGATGCCCATGTGTGACTGGAGTGAGATTTCTTCTCGCTCACACACACAAACCTAAATCTGAGTGGTTCAAAATGAAGAACTTTTTTTGGTCAATTATTTTTTATCTCTGTAATGTTATCATCAGGGAAGTGGGAACATGTGAAAGTGTGAAACTGAGCCTGAAAGTGTATGTCTCACACAAAAAGCACGAGAGAACAGGTTTACTCGTGCATTATTGTATGCGCAAAATGTGTGGAAAGTGACAGAGAATTCTATTCTCGCTGACTACAAATAAGCTCGCAGTTACGTTGGGTGTTGGGCACAAAACTGATTCATTCATTCGATACGCTGTTATATATTGTTTGTAGACAGTATTCAAAACAGGTAGAGAAGATGACAAAATCAGTTTCGTCGCTCAAAGCAGTAGTTCATACCGTTGTATGCACATGGGTAAAGGTTATGACACAGGATCCTGTTTTCACTGCCTTCAAATACTTTCAGTTATAATGGGTCTCCTTGGTGCTTGCCTGGCTGGGCCTTGTTTTTGCTTCATACAAAAATATGGGTAAGTGAACCAACAGTACACACAAACAACAACAAAAGACTTCTTCCCAAGACCTATTTATTGCCTTACGGCCATACACGCTCGTCGCTCATTTTGTTTGAACACAAATCCTTCCCTTAGATACTGTATTATTGTGTGCTCGTTGCAGCGGCAGCGAGCACACCATTGTTCTTCTCACCATTATTATTTATTCTCCTCACAAACTACAGTATGGCACTTTCACCTACCTAGAAGCTATACTGAGGACATATTTCTACTGAATATAAAATGATGGAAAAATGGAAGTCAATGGAAAAATGGGGCTCCTCACCATTTTTCATTCTTTCATCTAGAAACTCCGTTCACAATTTTAGAAATTCACCTTTTTTTACTTTTTAAAACTTTGGTACCTCACTATTCCTTCATACTTTACCCTTGTCCACCCTTGGACATGCATGCTTGACATTCGTAATATCGAAATAATATCTAGTATTTCCATGCCCTACTTTAAATCATATTTGTGCTTCGCTGAAAAAATCGCTCAAACACTTTTTTTTCTTTTGTCACATTGCTTCTCATGCGGTCCCACTCAATAAACATTAAGGTAGACCACAGACATGGTGATTTGCATGCTTTAAGGTAATTCAGTGGTGACCTTCAAAGAGAACGCAAACGATTGCAAAACAAATAAAAGGGGAGCAAAATGTCAGCAGTGTTCTGGGAGACGCTGGGAAGTGCACCGTGGCAGAGACGCACGCGCCGTCATCCCGGACAATGAGAAGTACTCAGGAGGAACAGGGGTGTGGAGGGGGGGGATTCATTATGAGCCTGTCTGCTGAGACGCTGCATGCACACACTCCACGAGAAGAAGTCACAGTATGACGGCGGCGTTTCTAACTGGTTTATATTGATTTCAAATGCCATAGTGTTATTATCGTAGACGTGGCCTTTTAAACTCAAATCTTTGCTTCTGGGCCTGGAACAACATATTTTCAGACGGGGGTCGGCGGCATATTTCATATTATTTTCGGGGTCCTTGACATGAAATATTGAGAACCAGATACAGAAACATGGTTTTTAAGAAAAATAAAGAATTCTTTTTAATTTCGACGTCAGGCCAAAATGGGTTAAGTGGTGTGGAATAGGTGAATGAGAAACACGGGACGGAGGTTAAAAAATAAGAACCTCCCCTACGAAGGAAATATCTTGCCAATGGGATTTTCTCTTGGCAATATCTGGGGGAAGTAACTAAAAGTATTTTTTTCTTCCGGTGGAAAAAATATTTTTCTGGGCAACGGTGGCAGCAGTCACACTCTTTAAGTTGCAGATTCTGCTCGGCGGCTAAGAACTTTTGCTGAGGCATGGCAAGAAGTGGCTGGTGCGTGAGAATCTGGCGGTAGCGCCGCCGCCACTGCTGCGGCGCAGCTCTTCAGCAGTCTCCTCCGTGAGAGTATGTAGGTCGCGCTGCTGGGGCAGATCGGCGTGTGCACGCATCCGCTTGGGTGACGGCAGACTGCTGGGTGAGTGCTGTCGCTTTGGCATGGGATCAACTTTGACCAAAAAATGCACAATGAAAAGCTAGGTATGGCCAGGGTTCATGGGCATATATAGCGTGTCTTGAGTGTAGAGGGTTTGATGATGTCAGACTGATATATGCGTGATCATAATGGAGACATGTCACGATGCGTGACCATATATGGAGACGTGGGTGACCGGACGTGATGTCACGATGCGTGAGGTGACGGACAGACAGGAAATGCACTTTTCATTATAAACTGCGACCTGCAGTCACAAAATAAAAAGGAAAAAAAAAGAAAAGAAAAAGAAAACTTCTCATTTTCATACTCCTTTGCCCAAGCAACTGGGAGCCACAGCAGAGGGCCTAAGAGCCACATGCAGCTCTAGAGCAGCAGGTTGCCTCTGAATGTCCCCACACTATTGGGGATTTTTCTCCCGACCGGCGCTGTGATATCTCTAGCACCGCTCCCATTTTGTTGCACGATCGTCGTTGTGTAATGGCTGCCGCTGCATACTTCACTCTCGCCGCAATGACCATTCTGGCTATATAGCCTACCCTACGTACAGTAACTGCACTTGCTCTCTAGACTCAACTCCCGATCTCGAATATTGTCCCCCCCCACGGCCCGACGGCACCACTGGGCTACACAGACAAGATCAGGCCACTGTGGCCACAGCGGCCAACAGCTGGAGATTGCCTCTTGCTCAACTGTACTATGGGAGCCCGAGCAGGGCCTTGAGACAAATATTACGAGAAAAACAGGTCTAAAAAAACAATCACAAAAGAAGCGACTAGACCACAGGAGCACGCACGCACAGAGAATAGTGAAGTGTGCATTTAATAAATAAAAAAAAAGACCATTACTGCATCGGTCTACTCTACTGTATATTTTGGAACATTTCGGTAGCAAATGGGAACCAGTAAGACGCCCTGAGGTACTTAAAAAAAGTACTTGTTGCACTCGTTTTTTTATTTTGGAAATATTTCACTATACTTCTGCCTCGGCTGGTGCAATTAGATCAACCCAAGGTAATAGATCACATACTGTAGTTGAATTATGTCAAGTTGAACAATTATAATTTTTTAGATGAATAAATTAGTGGAATGTAATTAACAGCTCATATTGAATAGACGCCAGCACAAACTCTGCCATTTCAGAGGTGGAGATTTAATCAGGGCTCGGGGGCTCTGAGAGACCGGGGCTTTCATTGGTTGTGACAACTTGTGGGCGTGTGGGGAGAGGGGCCTAGAGTGGAGCAGATAGATGGAAGTTTGGCACCGTGGAAGCTAGTGTCTGTGTCAACCTGCCCAGCTCCTGAAATAGACCAGACAGCAATCACTCACATTTGTCCTGACCAAGGTGAGATAACGCCTGGCCAGCTCCGGCTCAGGGGAGAGTGTACGACAGGAATGGGAACTTCCATTACAACTTGTATCACCTACTGCAAGATGCAGAGTTCAGATAAAGAGAACTACATTTTCTCTGTTAATTGTTTTTGGGTTTTCCACCACTTTGATGTTGGCATTTGAAAAATATGTTGGCGAATGTGCTTCCAACCGCAGCCTCACTTCCGCACAACTGACTCAGGATTCTTTCCCCATTAAAACCAATCCATGTGGGATTTCATTGGAGTGGAAATCAACACTGGCCGCTAAAGCATCTGTATGGCTTAAAGACCTCATGATGTATCTAAATTAGGAAAGAATTTAATTAAATCTGAGGGGATCACGAGTAAATTTTACCAGGTATATGGGGTCCTATGATCATGCACATAACTAAATTAAAGACGCTCCAGGAAACAACTACCACCAACTCGACACATTGACAAGCGTAAAGGAGAAACTAACCATACATTATATATACTATTTGTGCCATGATGGGGTGCCAGGAGGGACAGCGAGGGAAATCATAATTACTATGTGGAATTTATGTGGACTATTGACAACCTATGGCTACTGTACTGGATACCCTTTGTAATGTCAAAAGCAATAAATACATAGAATAATCCACACTCGGTCCCATACCAATAAGGGAGGGGGAAAATAGAATATTTGAGTTTCCTATTCATTTGTATGTTTGTGTGTATTTAAAGGTAACTCAGATATTTTCTGTCCAAAGTCCTCCCTCATGAGATCCTTTTGTTCATGAGCCTGTGGCAAAGGCTCAATCTCGTTATGCCAGTGACGGTCAGCCATTTATATCTTAATTTGAAAATAAATAAATAAAACCATAATAATCAAATGGAATAATCATCATGGGGGTGAAATGGATTGGCCCATCATAGAACTTGATCAAGCTTTTTCATGGTCTGTGTCTAATGGGTAATGATGGTCACACTTTCAAAGATTGGCTTGTCTGAATGAAATAATGCGACAATTTATCTCCAGCACAGAGGTGCTCGTTGACTTGAAAGAAATAAGGCAAAGATATAGCAAACATGCATTTAATCAAATCTTACTATTATATGTGTACTATTACTTGTGCATTCAGTTGATCAATGCATCAATTCCACGAAACTAAAATTAGCTCAGTGCTCAGCAATGAAGCAAACCTAATTCTTTTCACAGGGGTCTGCATTTGCATTTAGTTTCACTCAAAATATGCTGACTGTACGGTCTAAGTTCACTTGAATGTACAGAAACAGATCATGTGTGAAAATAGCCCAAAACAGAAAGAAAAAAAGAAAAACTATGGAGGCAGTACATTTCCAGGCTGAAAGCTACAGTAACAACGCAATGCTGGCTCTTGAATAATGACTCGAGAGGAACTTTGAGACTCCAAAAAATAGCTGTACTTTGGGGATGGGGGGGGGGGGCTGCATTTTGTCCTTGGACAAAATGCAGACAATGTGAAAACGGGACAAGAAATGAGTAAAAAAGGCGTCTAAGAATTCCTTAACAGTCCTCCAGGCCCAATGGAGTACTTCCCACCGGTCGCGATCATAAATCCAAATCTGGGCCTTGCAGTGTGTGGTAGCTCTGTATCAGCCCAGAGATTCCTCTCTGTCTCCCTGCACCTCTCTTTCGCATTTCCATTCACCTACACTGTACCTGTTAAAGAAAGCTAAATATGTCCTACATATCAGCGGGGTGGGGGGGTGCACCAAAGGGGCCAAGTCACGACCAACTCAAAAGGATGTTGATCACTTGTGTCTTATCGCAGGCAGAGCCAGGCCACCCCTTGTGAATTAAAAGGAGAAATAGTATCTTGCTCCCTCATTTTTCACCGCCCAGAAATGTTCGGCGGCTCCCTTTCTTTCGGCTTCTGCGCTGCAGAGATAATCTAGGCATTCCAGGCAGCAGAATCCATCTTTCTCGCGTTGTTGGACCGCTAGTCCTTGGCTTCTCCGAGGTCATTGTCGCCCAAAGTAAACTGTGGTGCTTGGAGACAAGAACCCCCCCCCCCCCCCCCAACACACACACACACACACACACACAAACAAACAAACATGGTGCCTGATGTTTCATTGCTCATGTTGCTCAGAATTGAGAATAAACAGGTGATTTTCTGTACGGCTGTACGGTTAACACACTTGGCATATCTAATAAGACTGCACATTGAGTTTTACTTCTGTGACAGTAGCATACCTCACATCACATTTAGACACTTAAAGCTACAATCCAAGTCTGTTGTCTCCCTCTCCTGACAGTGAGGGGCAAATGTAACAATGTCTACAGCCAAGATCAACCTACAGTCATCTATGGAGGTTGCTTGAAATAACTTTGTGACATTGTCAACCAGTAGGTTTGCCACCCGACACCAGGGATTAACATTTCTCAGTGGAAGAATAGGGAGACCACCTCCAACCAATGATGTGCTAGTTATATTGTATCAACATCATCTACCATATAGATTGCATAAAATATGCACAAATATGTACATATGTACAAAGAATTCCCACATTCAAGGGAACAAATGTTTTTCTGCTTTGTTTTTGCGTATACACTACAGGAACTTGGTTTGGCTCCTGTCTTGAGAGATTACACATTGATAGGACACATTTATGGGGATTTAACTGTGACATTTGGGCTAATCCCTTAAAGTCTGCCCTGACGAAAAAGGATGGTCATTTTGTATTTTAAAACAAAATGGCAGACGCCAGAGAGGGCCTCATTAATAACTTGGCAACCCTGCAGTAAGAGTAGACAACTAATTTTGGAATGAAACAAAAGTACAACTACATTCAGCATAGGCTACTGTAGTTTAATTTCTTTTTTTTTAACTTATCATTTTTATCCCACAATTTTGTAACCTGTGTCAATTATCTAATGTGATCCTGGGCTCTACACACCCTCTGCCAACCTAGTCCCCATGTATGGGGACATGGGGAGAGCAACGGACTTGAACTCATGCTTCCTTCATGCCGGAGTGTCCAAGTTGCTCCATTACACCTGACAGGGGGGAGTTTCCCTGGGTGGACGTAGCGAGTGGAAGGAACACGTTATTCCAACCAGTTTCTTTCCCCTCCATCAGGCGCCCCGGCTGACCAGGGGGAGGCAGTTTAGATACCAGGAATCAGGATTACTGCATGTTTATTGTGAGGGTACCTACCCTAGGGGACACGGGGAGAACATGCAAACTCCACACAAAGGCCCTTTCGCCAAACCCGACTCGGGTATGGGCACTGATGACGCGGAGGAGAGAACACGCCGCCAGCAGCACCCACAGCGTCCTGAGCGGGAATGGAAACCAGGACCTTCTAGCTGTGAGGCGACAGCACTACCAACTATGCCACCCCTGTAGTTTAATTTCATTGCACAAATGCACAACATTTCTGTGCACCTCATCGGTTTTACCGAGAGAACTATAAACAATATGTATTGTTGATGTACTGCACACAGGTTTGTTTGTGAATGTCAAAATGTCTGGTTGAATCAAAGCCAGCTGTGACTATACCCCTTATTATTACCCTTGAAGCATACAGGTGAAAGAGCAGTGCAGGGGATATTAAATAAATAGAATCTCATATATTTTAAATATTCTTTGACTTTCAGAGAAGCAACATATTTTGTGAGGGGAATATGGTGACTTGACAGGATTTTAAACATTCATGAAACTCAGCATTCTTTCAAGTCCATAGTCTACAGTATATTAGTCTAATATTGTGCTTTTTTTGCAATAAGCCAAGCACTTCGCGTTCTCTTTTTGCAGGTATGTGTGTATTCTAAAGGTGTATCTGTGCCTGTTGATGTGCAAACATGACGGGTTCCAGTGTGATAAATATGAAGCAAATTAAATCAGGAAGTTTTGTGTGTGTGTGTCTCCAAGTCCATGCTTGGCTTCAGTTGAGTGCCTCCTGACCACTAATTGGACAGCAGACCTTGCATGCTGAATGGCATATGTTTCTCCCCCTAATGACCCTCCTGTTGTAACTGAATGACAGGACAGGAGGGTAGGAGGCACAGCCATGCGGCCTGCAAATATGCCAGGATCCCTCCTCTTTCCAAGCCTTTGATCCAGTATTTTGTAGCCAAAATATTGCAGCCTGAACATCCCAGGTGGGTAGGTAAAAGAAGAAAAGAAGAAAGGGGGGTAAAAAAAGATTAGTGGAATATTCATACTGATATGCTATGGTGTGTGGGCCAGAGGTTAGCTCTGGTAGCCCGCTCTGGTAACCCGTTTGTGAAAACAAAGTCAGATTTTGTTTAAACAAACCTTTTCAAATGGGGGTCAGCGGCCAAAATTAATGTCCATCAATTGAGTGGTCCTTGAAAATGTTTGAGAACCACTGGTTTTGATACCAATAACAGCTGATTTCAGGGGCTCCCTGTTGCGATGTAAATGTGAAGGGCAGTTACATTACTCAAGGTCTAATGAGGGCACCCGCAGCACGGCAAATCTTAAATAACTATCGGAGAGATGGAGAGAGGGCGAAAGAGAACAAAGATTTGGGGATTCTGAAAAGGGGGAAAGAACCTTTCAGTGGAGCGAGCATAGCTGCAGGATAAAAAGTAATGTAATTGATGTTCTCCGTTTTTAAATGGTCCTCCATTAGGCCAGGCAACGACTCTTCTTTGAAATAAGATGATTATCTTATTTCAAATTCAAAAGCCACCGATGGACGGAGGGAATGGTAATGAAGGTCAAGTCACAGGTCGTTGATGGAGGACATAAAAAAAACTGAGCAAAGGCCTTTTTAAAGTCACAAGTGCCCTGAGTTAGTAATGTAAAGAGTTAGATTGTATCCGAGAGGTTCAGTCTTTATGCTTTTATACCATGCTGCATACCCGTTTCACTTCTAGTTATGCACCATTATGAATTTACTGAGGTTGCTTAGTGGCATGACAATTATTGCTACTACTGCACACACAAACACCCGACAAATCCAATCAACCAAACAAATCCAAATATCCGTAATATCTGAATTTAAAAAAATCATGTCGGTTGAAAGGGCCAGATCAGTCATTCAGTAAGATCCTCAATAGGAGAATATTAGCTCAATCTTGAGATGTGAGAAACCCATGGTCACCTTCATATTCAGATCACACTAGTGGTATTAAAATTATTGCTACTCCTACGTCCTACTAAAGTGTGCAATTGCACATATACACGCGCGCGGCTGCATGCGCGTCATCCGACAAATCCAACCAACATCAATATCTGCGTGCAGCACTATCCATCCAGCCACCTACCCCCAGTATCAGCATGTATGACAGTACCAAGCGGTGGATTGCTCATGCATCACTAGCAATCTGGCAACAAGACTTATCCAGCTGTCAGTCAGCGTGATGCCAGTGATGTGGTGGTGATTTGTTGCGAGGTTGTGGCTGTTGACGGGACAGGCACACTAGCCCCCCCCCCCCCCCCCCCCCCCTGCCTCCCACCCCTCACCCCCCCCAACCAAATGTCATCGCCCCCAGTCTCAGACAACAGATATGGAGACACGGCATGGGATGTGAATGGGAGGTGACGTGTTGTCGACGACGTCCAAAAGCAAACCATCTTCGAAAATGCAAACATGCAATACATGCTCTGCCTCTGTCTGGATAAATGATACATACATATAAATTATTATATTCGTATACTATTCACGCAACTAATTTGACCCCTTTTTCAGATGAAACTGAAAAAACAAAAAAGCACATTATCGAACATTTAATAGGATAACCCTGTTAGCTCCAGGCACACTCAAAATTCATGTCGGTTGAAATGGCCAGATCAGCCTTTAGATAAGCTTCTCAATAGGAGAATATTAGCTCAATCTTGAGATGTGAGAAACCCACGGTCACCTTCATAGTGTAGGCTTCAGTGTGCATGCTCTAATTCACATATTCAGTCCTATAGGCAAGGCTATTTTATTTGTATAGCACATTTCAACAAGGCAATTCAACGTGCTTTACACAGAACATATCAAGCAAAGGATACAATTATACAATGACATTAGGATGCATGAAACAAAAGTAAAAATATGTATTAGGCAACGGCAAACAAAGGTATTTAGCTGTGGTGGGTTTTAAATGAAATAAGTGGCACCGATTCTAGATATGTGTTGCATAAAAAATGTAATGCTGCTTG
This sequence comes from Protomyctophum bolini, assembly GCF_963924005.1. Lineage (NCBI taxonomy): Eukaryota > Metazoa > Chordata > Actinopteri > Myctophiformes > Myctophidae > Protomyctophum > Protomyctophum bolini. The sequence continues at coordinate 19,981,796 of NC_137881.1, read as the reverse complement.
CCCATGTTTATTGGTTTTAGGGACATAAATCAGACCTTTCCCAGATGACCCGAGATATTTGGTTGGTGATATTGATATTGCACAAGAACAGCATGTATTTTGGCAGTAAACCATTCAAAGCTTTATAGACCAACAGTAGTATTTTTGAAATAAATGATTTGACACATCTAGCCATGTTAGGATTTAAGAACTGGAAGTGATATGCTCCACTTTCTTGGCATTAGTAAAGACTCTAGCAGAAACTGAATCAACTGCAGTAGACATATATTTTAGAGAGACCTTTAATTAAAGACACCCTTACAGTAGTCAAGTCTACTGAAAATGATTGCATGGATACTGCTGAGATATGTCCTTTAACCTGTGATATAAAGTTATAGTTTTGATTGTGTTAATGTAGCCGTTTAAATTGAGGTCCTTCCTAGGTTTTTGACTTGGCTAGAAGTTTTTAACTTTACCGGTTGGGCTTTGGCTCCAAAAACGATTATTTCAGAAAATGCCACATCCACTTGATTTGTTCAACGCATTTAATCAGTGTTTGTATTGGGGCATATTCCTATTAGGTGATGCTAATGCAATACCACTTGATCCACTTGTTCAATGCATTTACTCAGTGTTTGTATTGGGGCATATTCCTATTAGGTGATGCTAATGCAATACCAAGAATGACAAGAAGTTATTTCTGTGTCTTATTGCACACAGGTCTTCATTTTCTGAAGCATCCATGTTGTTCCCAGATGCACTAAATATAGTTTGCACACCAAAGGCCCAGCCACTCTGAAAGCGCCAGACGTGCGTGTCATCAAATAACGGCTTGTAGGACAGCTGTAGCACACTGGAGGCGTCAAGTGGGTGTGTCAAAACAACGAGCTCACGGTTCAATTTTGGAACACAGAGTACAGATCGACCTCCAAACATAAGTTGAAGCAACACAGAAAGAACAGGTTTTTATTTCAAACTTGTACTGCAGTGTATGTGTGTTTGTTTTAACCCATTCTGGGCGGGAAGTGGGAACCCCTTTTAGTGTTTTACCCCTTCAGGCCGGGAACCCATTTTAGTGTTCTGTACAGTATGTACAGTATTAAAAAAAGTGATGCTGCTATATACATTTTTCAGAAAACTTAGGATTTAGAGGGCCTTCAGAGTCAGGCCTGACCAGAAACAGTCAGTTAATTAAAAAGTAAATAGGCAATGTGAACATGCAGGCTTGCGTGACTCATGTCAATGAGGCTTTCAGTCTCTCAGCGTGTCAGAATTATGCTATTGACCACTGGATGAATTAAATGTGAGATGAGTTTGGGGCGGCAGTGGCTCAGGAGGCATAGCGGCCGTATTGGTATGTGAAGTTACCCAGTTCATTCTCTGGCTCTTCTTGTCTGCTTGCTCGACAATCAAACTTCTACCTATGAGCAGGATAGTACCTTGCATGGTTTCTGTGGATGAATGGGTGAACAACATTGTAAAGGGCTTTGGAGAAAGGCGCAATATAAATGCACCATTTACCATTCTGATGATAAGCAGGAAAATAAGTGCCTCATCATGTATCCTTAAGCATGTAAATAGTTGACTATCCGACTGCTTTCTAATCAGGCTGAGCACATAATCTTATTAGAGCATGTACACATAGTAACTAAGACACAGCATCAGATAACTCAGACTTAAAGCTTGGTTATCCACCGTCACCAAATGATCATTACATTGCCATGTTTGTTGTCAGTGAATTTGCAAGCAGAATTTATTAATTAGAAAAAGAAAGAGTACACACCTAGTTAAACTGAAATTGTAAAAAAGTTATCGGTGAAACTAACTGCATGGAAAAAGGAACAAGACGTACGGCCCTGACAGCATCATGAGAGACCACTTGTTCTTTATAATTGCACTGAAATTAATAATTTGAACTGCACTGCACCAAACCCAATGGAATGAGGGAGGCGCACACACACGCACACGGTTCTGTTCGCTTCGGTGTGCACTGTTCCGTCTGCAGTATGACCGACAAAACTGAGCTAAATATTGACTTGGCTTTGACTATTTTAATTTGTACATTGTTCCCTTCATACATATCATATGTTTGGCATTTAAAGCACTGACATCAGTTTTATGTACATAAACCTATATGTTTCAAGAGCTGTGCAGACTGCAGACCTTTTTGCAGATTTGATAACAAAATCGACAGTTTCTCAAAAGATAATGTAGAACGGCCAAACAAGGGAAAAGACAAACTACTGTCCTATGATGTTCGCACCTAGCTACATACTGCAATACAAGTTTAAACTCGTCAATGCCTGGATACTACAGTAATATACACATTGTATATTGGTGGTCTGTGCCCCGTATCAATGCTCGAAAATAGAACCATATGTTCTGAAAGGCACGTCAACAGGTTTTGTGTGCCCACTGTCTACAGTCAATAAAAAATCTAGTGTAGCGCCTTAGACCAGTTGTGTGACCTCGTCTAAAGGCTGGTGCAGTGACCCAGCGTAGTAGTATTTAAAAGAGTGCATGAGGTAATACCGTCTATACTGTAATGCAGTGGTGGAAAGTAACAATGTTCTGTGCTTAAGTACATTCTTTTTACTTTACTTTTTTACTTTTACTACATCTATTTGAAAACTTTGGATTAAACATTATTATAAAACAAACACTTCACCCTATAGGGCCCTTAACCCTATATACATTTCAGCCATTTGGAGATCTACAAGCTCACAATGTGATGCATTGTGAGCTTGTAGATCTGCCATTTTCAAAATATTTGTATGAATTAATTTTTTTTCTAATTTACTGCACAGGGAGTACCTTTACTTTTGGTACTTTAAGTACATTTTGATGCCAATACTTTTGTACTTTTACTCAAGTACATTTTTAATTCAGAACTTTTACTTGTAACGGAGTAGTTCTACATTGCAGTTTGATACTCTTACTTAAGAACAATCGAGTACTTTTTCCACCACTGCTGTACTGTAGGCAGGCTCGCAACCCACGCAATTATATCCCATCCAAATCCAACGCATCACTCATGCTCAACATGGTACATGTCATAGTATAGACGAGAGTCTCAGCATTGAGTTCCATCACTGCCAAGTTGCCATGCTGGGAGACATCGAATCATTTTCATGGTCAGAAATGGAATATAAGCTGTTGATTTAGCGTTTACATATTTTTAATGACTAATAAGAAAACAAATTTAAAAATAGCCAATAGTTTATTTCAATAGCCCTATACACATGTATTTATGCAATTGTCACAGCAGGATAATATCACCAGTAGTCATTCCAGGCCTTTGACGCACCTGAAGCATGGACAGTCCCCCTATCATGCTTTAATGTGTGGTTTGAATAAAGAAACAAGCTAAGAGACTGTTATTATTGATATGTCCAGCCACAAAATGTCTCTTGAACACAAATGAGACATTGCAGGAGAAGGTGTGAATACAGTGAGTCTGAACTACACATGCCCAAAATACAGGCGAGCAGCAGCTGGGCCACTGTACTGATGAGGGTGGGTCCACATCTCGTTTCCACTTGATATTTCAGTGAGCAGAGCTCGCGTTTCCACCCCCGTCTCTAGACATCATTATATCGGCATTGTGCCGCCGTTCTGGTGATGCCATGCAGCAGACAGACAGGAAACTGTTTGTGTCTCCTCCAACATGTCGAATGTGTCATTTAAAAGGCAATGTGCAATGCTTAGGTATTGCTGTCTCTTACAGGGAATGGGAGAAGACACTCTTATTGGTCTAGTTTGTGTTATGCCCAAAACACACTCATGACAATTTCATAGACTAAATACAACCATTTGCACCTTCCCCTTAATCCATTTAGACCGTACACACGTCCTAGCACATTTCCATTGATATCAAACGATATGCCGTTCACTTCCCCGTTTACCGCTCAGAAAGAAAGGCTCGTAGCGTAAGCTGCCATATCTGCGCGGCACCCCAAGCTGCTATTTTGAAAGAAATCCCGGCGCTGATTGTGTTAAGTTATGCACACCTTTAACTAGCCATGTTGGAGTTGGACCCCCCCTCTATGCCTGACGAACATGCACACCCTGCATTTGTTCAATCCACTTGTTTACGCCCCCCACACACACACACTCCATAAATATCCTCCACTCATAAATCTGCCCCTTCCCACACAGTAAACTGCTTCAGACTAAATCCAAGGCCTTAACCTCGAAAACACTATGCCCCGCGCATGCGCACGCACGTACAAGCACACAAACACACACACACTGTACACATACTTAACACAGTACAACACATGCAATCAATCACACATCGTTCTTCAAACGTACAATAAATCACCATTGCACTGTGCAAAGAAATTCACACCTAGCTTTGACAGTGATGGTCAAAGGACACAGCTGTCATTCTCTACAGAATGGCTTGTGATTGACAACTACATGCCAAGTAGTCTCTTTGTCACTGTCCTGTTTGTTGCGCGTGCGTGCGTGTGGGGGGGTGACTATGCTATTACAGCTAAAGTCCTAAAGTGATATGCTCCTTTGGACAGCTGCTATCTTTTCATCAATTCTTCTCCCCGTTTTGCTTTCCATCCCTCCCAATGTTTTTAATTTCAGCATCGTCTCCATGGAGGGAGAAAAAAAAAAGAACAGACCCCACATTCATCTTCTTTCAATTCCCAAGATTCACCCTGCAAGACACACTAATGCCACAATAGGGAGACAGACATTTGCATTTTGATTAGGGGGTGGGTGTGTGTTTGTGTGTGTGTGTGTGTGTGTGTGTGTGTGTGTGTGTGTGGGGAGGAACAACAATTTAGGACAATCTCAACGCGAGCAGATTGGAACTATAATGCCTGATTTATACTTGTGTGGACGGGCGGTGTCACACATCTTATACAGAAAAGCCGATCTACAAGCTCCCAACGTGGTGCTGTGTGACACGCTGTGAGCTTGTACAGCCACTATTATCAGTATGCGACTCCTGCAACTAAGCATTACAGGCTTGACGAACACATACTGAAACAAACAGGAGACATCGGGGGGGGGGACTGTTTTGAATGCTTAAATGTTAGATTGATTTGGAAGCGGCACGCACCCGCCGCCCGAGGGGTGAAGCCATTTTCGCTAGATTGTTGTCTAGTCTTGTGTGGGCTGGGAATCGTACTTATTTATTTTCTGGCTCTCCCACCTTCGCCGTGTGCAGACACGGCAGGGTTTTTGGATTCAGTGACAACTTTTATTGTTCTGTGTGGTAAGAATCGGGGGGTTATGGGGAGAAAAGTCGTTCCATTGTGCACTCTTGTGCCAGTCATAAAGCGTGCACTGCAGGGGGAAATGGAACAGAGTTCAGGCAAAGCCTTGTGGGAGTAGTTTATTACTAGTATTAGTAAAAGCCCGCCTTTGATGTTCCATCTCTTACAAAGGGTGGGAGTGGGGGAGGTGGGGACAACAACAAATGAAATAAAACAAAAGTTTTCATCTCCCCAGTGCCTAGTCATAATTCAGAGCGCCTGAGGATCCGTATGCCATCTCTCCAAGTGTTTTGTTTGCAGTGGCATTCATTTCTCTGTGTAGAACACGGTAACGAGAATACATTTATTTTGCAATCAAGTGTGATTGACAATTCTCGTCCCAAGGAAGGTAGGTGTGTACATGTGTGTGTATGCGCGTGTGTAGATGTACTGTATTGGTATTTATGCATTGTGTGCGTGTGTGCCTGCGTGCAACTGTGCATGCATGTATATGTGCGTGTATGTTTGAGTGTGTGCGCATGGTTTATTCACATTTGTCAGAACAAAGGGCGAAACCTGTAATAAATGAAAGTGCCACCAAGCATGGAAGGCAGAGGCATTCCACAGAGTGAGTCAGCTGGATAGCTCGTAAATCAGAGGATCAGAGAGTTGGTCCATCGCCTGCAAAGGCACCTGGGAGCGTTGACTGCTGCCGACAGACGTCAATCAAAATTCACATGCAACATTGCGAACCACTAAGCCAGGGCAAATATGGCTGTGTGTCAATAGGCGGAGATTGAAATAATGCATTACCATATGTTTGCATAACCTTGAGGCTCAGCAACCTTGAAAAAGACAGCTGTTTTTCTCTGCTCAGATGGCTCCGCCGTCTCAAAACATTTGAATTAAAATAGCAAAGAGGTGTAACTGTAAAACCAATTTCACATAATGTATATTTACAATATCACTTTCAATCCTCCAATATCCCCAGCTTAGTCTGACTGCATGTGAACTGGGTCTTCTTTTGCTATTAATAACATTTGTGTTTTTAATTGGACATCAAAAGAGAGCCGAACAAGGAAGTACAGTAGATATGATTATCTCTACCACACCTCCCCACCCCCAATCCCTTTCTCTCTGTACTGTATATATATCTCTGGCTCTCCGAGGGGTTTTTTTCCCGGTTCCAGTTGCTGTTTGTCTTGAGGCATTGTTTTATTACCTTCAAAACTCTACTGGGAAGATCTTAAGACAGTGGTTGCCTAGCAACAAGGACCCGGTAGTTCCACCACAGGAGTGCAGTGCGCGAGGAGCGAGGAGGGCGAGGTATACGCAATGGGAGAGAGGGATGGAGCCGAGTAAAACTCAAAATTAAACGGCAGGGGGTACTGCCACGGCAGGAGCTATGGGCCGGTACCTAGGTGAGGTATTTTATAGTATGCCCCCTCCGTCCCCTGTTGAGGTTGGAAGTTGAATGTCAATGTATCCCAGTGTGCCTATACATCATAGCAGGGCAACCAATCCAAATTGTCCCTTCGCCTTTGTTCCAGCTGCAATAATATGGATGTAATGGTTAACCTGCAGTAATGGAAGAAAGCACGGTAGTGCAGTCTAAAAAAACGTTCTATTTATTCTGCTCACCTTTGACAGGAACTGTGCAGGTGTCAATCGAGTTTTCTAAGAGAGTACCTGACAGGGCGTCTAGCCAGGAGGCTTTCTCTGGAAGTGGGATGGAATTTGCATCTGTGCCTCTCAAAGTGCCCTTCTCCTGTCTTTGACCATTCGGGGCTATCGCTCCTCTGGTTCAGCTAGGTTTGATAAGCACCAGCCCGCAGGCAAATCAAAATCAGAGCTTTGGTTACAAATTGAGGTCAGAACAGAACATAATGTGTGCAAGTCCCACTCGCACAAGCGAGTTGGGTGTGTGTATGGGTACTCGTCAATTTGCCACTACGTTGTCCGCGTGCGTCCTACACAATAAGCCAACATGCACGCGCTTCAGTGCGCCATCCTTATCGGGCGATGGAATGCCTCTCGTAGTATCTTGGCGCGAGTAGAAATGAAGATGCTCACTTGCAGAGGAGAGTGCCTTGTCAAACACTTCATCATAATTAGCCAAACAATTATTGGCCTAATTGTTATTGGAGAGATAGGAGTGCAGAGAAGGGGAGGGCACTCTATTCTCTAGAGTGTCCACCACACACACCCCAAAGCGAAGAAAACAAACTAAAGACACACCGTTCTGCAGCCTCTACACACCTGCTCAGGTATACAGTTTGCATACTCCTTGCACCGGTACAGACATAATTGCACACACCACTCTACAAAACCCTTCCAGGTTGCAGGAGATACAGCTTATCTCCCTATCCTGTCTCACCTTTAATATTCATACAGGTCATACGGCAGAAGCTGTGATATTTGGAGAGCTAATTAGGCCCTGTGCATCTTCTCCAATCGGCAGCCATGCAATGTCTAGATTTGAGAAATGCATGAAATGTGTAATTTGGAAGCTGTGGCTAGGGAAGATATTACAACCCTACCATGCGTCAGACGGAGCCAGCCTGCAGCATGTAGTTAGCCCGGGTGCACATCAAAGTCAGAGGTGGAGATGCAGTTGGACATGGGCATGAGGGGGAGAGGGATCAACTGACTCAGCCCACAGCATCATGTAAGGTGTGTCTGAGTTCAGCTTGGAGCTCCTTCATGACAAAATAGGAGAGTTGACAAGACAGCCGTCAAGGCACTCGAGAGGGAAGCTCTCAGGTATGCTACATGCTGTTATTGCAGATTAGCTAGACTGCATACTGAGGCGTAGTAGTCTAGTTGCATCTCATACTGGGGCGTAGTAGTCTAGTTGCATCTCACAATCAACAATTATATTTATTGGTATGTATACTCTGTCTCTTCTAGCCACAATGGATGTCTCTCTTCTATTCTTCTATTCCTCCCTGTCTCTCCTCTCCAGCCACATCTGTCTGTCTCTCGCTCTCTCCTCCCCCCACTCAGCCAGAATGTTGGCTTGCCACGGGTTTTAGTGTGCGTGATTGTTTGCCAACGTAATGACCTAGCCTAATGCAGCCCATCTTGAAATCCCAGACAGTTGCGAGCATGTCGGAGTTAAAAAGAACATTTTGTGTGTGATGCGATTGTGACATCCCTGTTCAATTTAATGTTAAATGTGCCATGTGTGTGTGTGTGTGTGTGTGTGTGTGTGTGTGTGTGTGTGTGTGTGTGTGTGTGTGTGTGATGGGTTGAGAAACAGTCTATTTTCCCGCTCCATCTCATGACTACCGTCACACACGCATACAAAAGGTCTGAGGTCTTATTCCTGTAACTATGCTGGCATGGGCTGCCACCTTTCATAGCTGTGTACAATATCATCCTACATGCCATTACCGTTTAGTTTCAGGCACAATTGACTGTCAACTTGTGTAGCCAGCAATATCAATGAATTGCAGCACTTACATCCATGCCCAAAGGGTGACTGTAGGCCAGAAAAGACCAACACATTTAAAATCACAACCTTTGATTGACTGGTGACATTGACATTTGTTAATTGATACGCTATGGCATCACAATCAGGCGACAGAGAAATTTGAATGACAACCTGGCAACCTGACAGAAAGGTGGAGAGAGGTATAGGACAATGAATGTGTATGACAGAGAGACAGTAGGAAGACAGTGGGGGAGATGTACAACTGGTAATCACTTGCTGCACTACTGTTACATGGCTCTAGGCAGCCTAGTATTCACTGCATGCATCACTATTATTAATAGGGCATGCCCTCCTGGCGAGGATTTGCAAACCTTCTCGTTGTCTAGGCCGAAGCTCGTGAAACGTCATCTTTATAGTCACTAGTCCATACCCGCCTGGGTATATGAGCAGTGAGCACCCACAGTTAATATGTGCATAATTTGTTAGGTTGAAGTCATGCGCTGTGGACAGTATATCAGGTACAGCAGCGCAACAAGACGTCAGTAGGTCACCCTCGACCGCAACCCAGATTTTTCATATATCCATCCTGATTGGCTAAAAGATAGATATGCAAGTTTGCAGAAATTTCATGAACACAGCGTCTAATTGCCCTGAAAGGCAGAGGAAGAAATCGCACCCTTTTTACATTGGACAATTTATTGTAGCGTCCTACACATTTTGTTCAATATTCACACCAATCGGTACACATTATGGACCCGGTCTTGCTCGCCGCTTACCCCGCCCTTATGCCTAAACATTGTATTACTATTTTGAAAAAACATTTTAAAATAGTGAAAATAGCCAATCGACACGTTGTGAGCTTGTAGATATTTTGGAGCTATTGGAACCATTTTAAATTGTTCTTCAAAATAGTAAAACACATTATAGGGCCCTATGATGATTCATGACTCACATTAACCCACTTGACCTGTACCCGAGGAGCACTTTTTTTCCTCCTAGTTTCTCTAGTTTCTAGTATGCAAAACAGACTGATCACCACAAAGTCCATCACTGCAGCTTTAGCTCTTCTCCCCTGGGTGGGAAAGAGAACACACACACGCACACTTTTGAACAAGCATAATCACAGCCACCTGTTACAGCAGGTCCCAGTTACAATTATCCATCACAAAACCTGGCTTGCCGAAGGATGATGTATGCCAATATTGATTGTGGAGAAGAAAGAAAGACAGAAAGAAGAAACCGTAACACGTAGCAAGATATCGACACACTGTATAGGCTATTTGTGGACAGCCTATAATCTTGGAACATGTTGCTGCTTGTACCTGTATTATGTGTGTGTGCCAAATAAAACCTTGAATCTTGATTCTAACAATCATGCCACAAAATGTAGAGCTCCACCAAGTCCATCTCTGTCACTGATTGGCCTATACTGTACGTCAGTGGATTTCAACCAGTGGTCCGGGGACCACCAGTGGGCCTTGATGGGGTTCCAGGTGGTCCCCAGCTAAATGGAGTTGCTAACCAAATGGACCCTTATAGATCTTGAACTCTTGAGAGCGCAAAATGAAACCAAATGGACCCGGTTTCATTTTAGGTTCGAGAGTAACATTATTGTTAAACCTTAAACTTAATTTACAAGAAGTCTACACAATTCAACGTTCGCCTGTTATCTCTCCTAATGGTACCAACAAATACAGCAAGGAATCGTGGACAAAATCTTATCCAAAAAAATATAACATATAAATAACAAATATTCTAGGTTTTGGGTCTGTGAAGCTAAATCTCATCAAATGGTGGTCCGTGGCTCAAATGACGAATAAATAAAATAATGGACCTTGATATGAAAAGGGTTGGAAACCACTGATGTATGTGACCATGCTCTGAAAAGAAAGAGGATAAGAAGTTAAAGGCCACTTAAAGGCCAGTTTGACTGACAGCTATAAAAAAAAAGTCAACCCAAAGAGGTCAGGCTGTGACACCGATTAGTGTAGACAGAATAGGTCACATTTGAGGCTATCTGACCATTGTGTGTAGTTATTATTGTCCCTTAGCCTATGAGACACAGGGTTTCTGAATGATGTAGGTACATACGTGTGTGTGTGTGTGTGTGTGTGTGTGTGTGTGTGTGTGTGTGTGTGTGTCTCTCTCTCTCTGTGCGTGCTTGCGTGCGTCATGTCTGCATAAATATATATAATTGCGAAGGTGAAATTTGGGTCTCAGTATTCTCATGGGAACCACTAATTGGCTTGATGCAAAGCCATTATCAGACAGGAGTTGATACAGTCAATTGGTTATTTGTTTTTCTGTCAAAAGCCTCATATTGCGTTGGCATGTTTGTATCACTGCTTCTTGTACAGTTTACAGTCTCTCTGATTCAGCCTCCATCTGTTCCCCTGAAACCCAAACACGCTCCTCCATTCATTATGTCAACAATCTCTTATATTAAAAAAAATAACATTTTCCCAGACTTGGAAGAACCACAAGAGAGAGATTTAAAATGTATGATTAATTCATTTATTGTCGTTTTGGTGCCTCACGGAAGATCTCAAGGGAGGCTAATGATAGTTTGTATACTTGTTCATAGATTCCATTTTTCTTTTCAATTTTGCCAATTAGTGATCTCCCTCTTTTGTCATCGTTTGACAAGCACGTTGATCTAAGCTCTAAACTGCATCCCTAATTTAACATTCTGCATCCTTGTTTGTTTATGCTTATCCGCTGTGCTTAGTTAAAGTTCGCACAGCAGAATAGCCAATTTGCATTCGTGTTGGGAGTGATGAGGGGATAAAACTGGTTTATGGAGGCCAAGAGCAGAGAATGTGTGATTTAATCTTGATTATGACTTGATATACCATATGCTTCTCGCAATTAAGCTGTCCGTGGATGACCCTCCTCTAATTTGTTAAGAGTTCAATGTAGCATAAAATCTGGGGCAGGTCAGTCCCAAGTGTTTAATCTGTTCTCGGGCTGAAGGGAAAAAAGTGATGCTAGCCACACAGGCTAATTAGCCAGGCAGATCATGGAAGAGAGACCATGCTCCATAACTCCTTCGACTTTCGCCACCCCGTTCTTCTATTCAGACACTCATAATTAGCTGACCAAGAACAGAAGAGGTGCACAACGTCGGGGAAGAGGGGGAGGGGTGACGGGAATGAAAGACGGCAGAGGGCAAGAGATAGAAAAGGGCAAAGCGAGACAAGAGATGAGAGATGAGCAAAGGAACTCTGCAGCCTTCCAAGAAACAACGGTGTGAAGCTGATCACCCGAATGTCACAGTCCTGATCCTAGACCCCAACTCAAGTGTATTCATCTTTATTGTCTGTATATCTGGGGAACACTAGCCAAGTGTGGCAAATGCTCATCCTTGATCTATTCACCTTGCTTAATAACCTATCAAATGTGAAATATCAGTCTACCTGCCGTCCTTCTCAGGTCAGCAGGAGAATGTGCAAGGGGGTCAGTGTGGCTACTCTATATAATGTTGTACCGCTTGATTGATTCAATCACCTACACTGATAAAGTGCACTCAAGTTTCCTCTCCGGCGGGGTCCAGATGCGGTTGAAGTCACACAAGTTACAAAGTGGAGAAATACGCTCCTACTCCAAAGTGGAGTAGCTATCACACTCTCCAGCCCATCCTAAGAGTATGTATGACACCAGCAGCTGAGCCCTTCCTGCCGCTCCGCCAGCCGCAATCAGGGTTGGGAGTTACATTTGGCAATCCGCAAATTTCAAGCACCTCTCTACTACCGAGGCTCCAGCTACCCTGATTAAAATGATAGAGGGGCTAGAAAATGTTTGATCTCCAAATCAATTTACATTTAACATTACATCTTTGCACCTGGACAACTTTGATTCTAAGTCTTTACGGCCTCCATGGTCTTGCCAGGATGAAGATTAATCTTCACCAGCTGCTGAAGGAAATATGATTTTTTTCCCCTTTTCAACCCACACCTCTCACAAATAAATTCACAGGGATGTATCACGCAGTATGATCATCTGTGAAGAAACACACGCACGCGCACACGTACACACAAAAGATCTTGTCATGAGAATGTTTTTGGATGAAGTGGATATTAACCTGGCTGTGTACATACTGTTACTACAGTAGTAGTCCCATCCATGTTGTGGCTTACAGCAAATACACAAGACACTGCATGCATACACGTAATGTATACGTACATACAGTTCAAATATATGGTGCATCAAAGAACAAGGGCTGAGAAAGACAATGTATTTTGAAGCACAGACTGAGTTACTTATTTGGAAGTAAAGTCGTGGGAGGTAAATCCATTTATCGTAGAAAAGATAAAGGAGGTGCTCTGGGTACACAAACCACAGGACCCCGCCAGTAAATCACAGCTTTACAGTCTTAATGTACACCTCCAGGGGGAAATATCTGTTTTAGCACAATCTCAATGACTTATTGATCCAGGAATTAAATTACACCAGCCTTTTCCCCTTAATACAGGCTCGGCATATAAAGGCATGTTTGATGTTGTGCGCTTTTTAATTAAACCAGCTCCCTGGGGAAGTGTCGGGAAGCTCGTCTTGCAACAATATCCGTTTTCAATCAGGGTTTCGTTGCTTTATTTTCATTGACGATGATTAATAAATAAAGATTAAAACGCTGATAACAGTGGATTGAGACCACGGAGAGTCCCGTTAGGTGTCGGCTGACCGCATGGTATTTTTGAATTGCTCAGATTTACTCAGTTACTCAGACAAGTTGGTTGGGTTTGATTTAGAAGAAAAAAATATGTTTTGACTTTGGCTGCAAAGCTCCAAGCTCTCCTGATGGAATTCAATGGGGAAGAGAGAGAAAATAGTGATAGATTTAAGGGTGTGTCCCAAGTGTGGGTGAAACTTTGGTATTTTGTCTGATTTCCTGAACCCTAGCAGATGTTTTCATTCATCTTCTCTTGATTACTGTGTGGCTTACCTCAGGCATAATTTCCTAGAAATAATCCATTTATCCCCATTTGGCACTAGAGTGGAAGTTAATCTCAAAGTTGTAAATGTATTTAGAATCTGTAAAAAGGTTGTAAAAGCTGTTCCAGTTCTCAGTGTCTGTGAGATGCATGACCAGCATGGGGGACAAATTATGTTCAATTGAAATGAGTTCTATTAGATTGAAAGATACTGACTGATATGGTTGGTGTGTTATATTGTGTTACAGTTATCGAGAACACAATCTCAGCTGTGATTTACTGAGTAGTTGATCAAGAAAATAAACAGTATTTCGATTTATTTCCTACCCTTAACGTCAAAGAAAGTAATATTCTTGCTAAAGGGGACACAACCGTGATTTTATAAACACCCTCACTGTTAATCATCTGAAATCATATGGCATATGGCATTGCAGTATTGAATTCAAATACTGTATGTAAACAACTTAACAAGAGAGTGAAAATTATGTGAAAACTTGTTCGAGACAAGGCCAAAGCCACGATGCCGAACAATGCCCTATAGTAAGCCTTGCCGAGCCAAATCTCTTAGCCGAAAATAACCGATCTACAAGCTCTCAATGTGCTATCTTTGCGAATACTCTTCCCTTGAATATAGGGACACTAGGGATCATCTGGTTAGCCCTGGAATTCCAATTTTGGGTATCTCATCAAACGTGAAAATGTTTCGAAAACCTTTTTGAAAATAGCAGATTGATTTTAACAAATTGAACTCCAGCATCCATATTCTGGTGGAAACATTCGCCGAAAATAGCCGATCTAGCGGCAAAAAGAGCAGACCAAGCACAGAGCCACAGGTTAAGTTCACATCATGTAATTCATGTTCTCCACTCCAAAAACTGTAAATCCACTGTAAATCCACTCTCATTAGCAAAGAAAGAGACAAAGACGATTTGTTTTACAAGAGCTGAATGTGAAGCCCATTGTACATATTAAGTGTGATCGACCACTAGGAACATGCGTTATACTGTAGTTCTGCTCAAAGCCCTAATTGAAACTGCACAGCAGTGTTTCTTTGTTTCTTCTGCTTTACGATGTATTTATTGTCTCCCGTTTCAAGGGAGAAGAGACACCAAGGGCAGGGAGAGGAGAGGCATGCTAGACAAGATGGGGGTTGGATTTGAACTCTGGTCCTCGCGCCCACAAGGAGCTTATGGCCAATGCACTGGCTGACTGAGATACTGTACCACGCAATAGTCTAAGAACTTTTAATCACTAGACTTGGACATTTGCCACTAGTCTAAGCAGTCAATCTGACCGATTGAGATTTTGAAGTGGATTTTCTTTGCCCATGAAGTTCTGAGAAAGTTCCCCTTCCATGACTTTTCCTAAATATTCGATTCAAACCATCCGTTTTTTTTCATCTGAAACGTTTTGTATATCCTATGGTATATAAACCGTGCTGCTGTTAGAATGATGCGCACCTCTCCGCTGCCACATTCAATCTATATATTAATTTGAAACCTGTTACATTGATGTGCCCTTACATATACACGTGTAGCCTATAAGTTTTAGCACAGAGTTTTAACTAGAACTAAGATGAGAGAACATATTACTCCAGTTTTGGCATCACTGCACTGGCTTCCGGTTGTTTTTAGGATTGATTTTAAAATTATTTTACTTGTCTATAAAGCTCTCAATGGTCTCGCACCTTCCTACCTACATGACTGCCTGCCTAAATATGTCCCAAACCGCCCCCTAAGGTCTTCCACTGCTGGCCTGCTCGCTTTGCCAAAATAAATGGCAACTAAAAAATACGGGGAAGCAGCTTTTTGCTTCTACGGGCCGTCGGCATGGAACAAGCTCCCACTGTACCTTCGTCAGGCAGCCTCTGTAGACATTTTTTAAAGGCGCAGTGAAATGAAAGACGTTTTTCACACTTTTAGACCATATCCGTGGTCATCATATGGGCATACCTAACAATGGATGCCAAAAAAATGGGAAAATTCTCATTTCTGTGTGTTTTTATATCAAAGGTCCATAAAAACGATTGTATTATTTATTTATTAAAACGAAAACGTGCTGCGTGATGACGTGTAGAGATACACATCGATAAAGGCCAATAAAAATGAAGCTCACCTGTTTAATTCCCCATGTCTGCGCATCCATGCAACACAGCTGCTTCTGATTACAGATTACTCCGTTTTTATTTCCATTCAAGATAACATTCAGACAGTGTATTACTCGGTTTCAACTTAATCATCACGCTAAAATATGTTTCTGAAAACATTATAGGGTAGAAATAAGCCACATAACAGTAAACTGGTTGTGCTGGGCGACCGTCTGATTTGTAAACAAACACATACCACGCTGTAGCGCATAGCATAGCTACCGTCCCTAGCTACCGTCCCATCGCCTGAAGGGATGCGACACTCTGATTGGTTCAGAAACTTCAGACCGGTGTTTCATGTGGAAACACCATTTTCATGTTGTTCACCATTTCCGTTTCACTGCGCCTTTAAAGCTCAGCTCAAGACCCACTTCTACAACATTGCTTTTAATTGATCTTTTATTTTAATTAATTTTTTGTTATTAATGTCCTCACTGTATTGCATTACTGCTTGTTTTTTAATGTCGTTGCCTTGCTTTTCTTTTATTCTCCATTGTTCTGTAAAGTACTTTGAGCTGCATTTCATGTCATGAAAGGTGCTATACAAATAAAGTTTTATTATTATTATTATTATTATAATGTTTCCCCCTCTAGGCCTATATAAAAATTACAACATGACAAAACTAGAACTGAACTCTGTCGAGTGCCTGTTTGCTTGTTGCACACAAGTAAATGGCCTACTAGTGCGCAAGCAAAGCGCGCAAGTACAGTGTTGGGTGGATTAAAGGAAATGCCTCTATGTATATGTAATTTGTAAGTTGATTAGTGGTATACTATGGTTACTTGTTTGAGGCCCTGTTTGATGCTTATGTATCATAGCAGGATATGACGTAATAAAGATGTGGATTAAAGGACCTTAATGCCAGGATGTAATTGGTTTTCGATGGTGACGTAATGACGATATGTTTTAGTGTCGGGAGGATTAAAGGTAATGTATACATGTATGTAATCTGACACCACTGCCATATCAAGCACAAGCAGTCATTACGTCATACGCTGGCACGGCGCATACACATCAGACAGCGACCTGGACGAAAACTATTACTTGCGCACAATATATAACTCTAATGTCGTATTTCGTCTGACTCTGATCAATGCGCCTGGCTCTGGCTGTTACGTGTGGTATTTTATTGGCTCAAAATAAAGTCGGACAAATTAGGCTACTTCAACCAGACCCAGTGCCCACCTCTAAATGTTGTCTGTTGTTGCGTCAGTGAATGGGATCTCAGGAAAAAGACGCTCAACTTGAGAAATTATGTCAAATCCGCTCGCTTTTTTTCTTCCTTTATTTTGGCCCATTTAAAAATATATATATAATCCGTTAATCAAAGACCAAATTATTTGCAGGCAGCTGGTGTTAATTACCTCGCGCTGCGCAAGGGTAGGCTATTCACTATAGCGCTCACAGTCACTAACTTGTGGGTTTGGTATAAAAAAAAAAGAAGATTAGAATAGATGGTTGAGAGAGTGGCCAATGGAATGGTACGAAAATCAGTCATCCTGAACTTTCAGCCGTCAGATTAGTAGGCGAGTTGAGTTCAGACATGCTAGTGTTAAAACCACGATTAAATGGATGATGGAAATATAGCCATTTGGCAAGAATAGGAACTTATTCAATGTGCCTAATTATTACCGTCACAGGCATTGCATTGCCAGGCAGTACGTTTTTATGATGGGTACCGATGTAAAGTAGAGGTGGGCTACCCGTCCAAAAATCACGATAAAAGCATACCATCATGTGTAATCTATTTGAACCAATCAGATTGCTTCCTTGAAACTACCTGCTGTATAATGGACAAGGATATTGCTCAAATTTTCAGCGGTCTGGCATAATAATCATTATTGGTATTGGTCCCCAAAATCAGCAGCAGAGCATCGCTAAAATAAATATTCAGCAAATTCTGTATTTGCATGAAACTGCACCTGTTCATTAGATGGGGTAGAGAGGGCCCAATCAACCCTTTTTAAACACACATTTTCAAAAGAGACGCATAATCACCTGGAGTGACAGGTGGCAAAGTAGCAAGCAACTGATCAGTCTGAAGGACACTTCACACTTTAAGGATTATCTAAAGCATTTCTGCTTTATTTGCACGGTCACGCAATCAGTCCCAGACAGGCACTTATGATAGTCAAGGACTCGCCAAAGATTGCAATTCCATCTTGTGAAGTCCATTCTAGTACATTCTGCAACTTGGGAAAACATTATTCATCTACTTATTTCTTCATCAATTCCATGCCAAACAAAGTGAGTTACAGTATAAGAAATAGCTGTGACCTTGACTCAGTAGAATGCATTAGGAATAAACGCACACTGTACGCCCGCCCACGTAGAGTGCCATGTTGTTGTTTTTCTCTTTTCTGCTGACTTGGACTAAGGAGCAATGAGAGACTGCTGACATCAAGCTCGTCTCAGGATGGGAAGCAGTGTCAGTCTGCCAAGATCAATATGTGCCTCAAAACCAATGCTGATGTTTCACTCTTCACCATCGTACAGTTTTTTTTTTTCCTTTTTTGTATTCGTCTTCTTGTTTATCTCTATCAAGGCTTCCTTCATCTTCCGCTGCCAGAGAACTAATACAAATGCTGACAAACAATGTTTTGTAACTGTCCCAGCATCTTTACTGAATCTAAATGGTTACCCATTGTACTAGAATCCCAAAGAATTCACAAAAAATGCAGGGATGGAGATCACTGATGTCATCAATATTGGCCAGCAACTCTATATCTGACCTCAAACCCTTAGATCTCCATACTGTATATAATGATATATACTGTATATCATAACCTGTTCTGACATTCCATATGTTGATCCTTCCCCATCCACCATACATGGGAATGCCCCCATATATGGTGACATCATAACCCAAGCCTCCATATATGGTCCATATGATGTGTCAGAACCTGTTCTGACATTCCATATGTTGATCCTTCCCCATCCATCCTTCCTCTTTGATGTCTCCCTTTTGACTGATACCTGTCCATTTCAACTCTAGACAGGCCTTAAAGTTATTTGGGCAGCCGCGCCCGGCAGCCGGCGTAAACTCAACAGGCCCGAAAATGAAGGCCCGGACCTACCTGTGCCCTCATCAAACCCTGTACACTCAAGACACTGCCACCCTTAGATCTCCATATATGGAGCTGACCTGTTCTGACATTCCATATATTTATCTGACCTCATCAAACCCTGTAGACAACTAGGCACATAATCACAATCGCAATGCCCCCCACCGCCAGAACGTTCAGATTAATGTCAACGACAAACATGCACTAACAGTGGATCTGTTTTTCAAATTGAAATTGAATGTGTGGCGATGAGAGAAACAGGAGAGTTGGGGCCCAGTGTGAATAACTTAGCTCCGTTAGCTGCTCTTGGCGAGTGTGAATTCATTTGAATGTATTAGAGAAGAGAGGAGACACAAACGACTTCAGAGGTAGCATTCACTGATTTATATGACATTATTAGGGTTGAGAACCATGAAGTATCGTTTGCACGATCTTTAGCATTTGGAAACAACTGATTTATAGAATCAGCCTCAGGTCTTAGAGACATGTTACAAAATAGGGTAAAGTAAACATATTGTTGCCATCGCAAGGAAACTGCCTAACTCCATTTTTGAGGTTTTTGATTATTTATTTTGCCAAAATCAGTGCCATTGAACACGTCTGTGTAGTTTCCAAAATATTGAACCAATGGAAAGTAGTTTGACAAAACCTCTTAACTCCATTGCACCCTCAAACTGTCCGCTAAAACAACCCCATTGCACCCTCAAACTGTCCGCTAAAACAACCAACTCCACCACCTCTCATGCAAGTAATTGACAATATATAGTCACATAGTCACAACACCAACTTTGATGAGGCAGTATTGCTTTGTTTTCAAAATATACGGTTTTCTTAATTTCCACAGTTAGGTGATTTACTCCCGACAGCAAAGTTATAACAACCACAGTCTTGCTCTAACAGAGTAAAAAGTTCTAATAATTATAGGATTGCTGTATTCTCATGTATATTATAGGCTACTACAATTCACATTTTGATTGGCTAAGAGGAATTATGACTGCTAATATGTCCCAATTTCATCATCACTCAGACAGCATCTCTAGAAAAGTATCAGAACAACCTTTTTTTGCTTGATTGGTTGAAAGTTTAACACACACACACACACACACACACACACACACACACGACAAGTAAAGGAGCAAAGAACAAGGGTACTGTCAGAACTAAACCTAAGCATCAATTAGATGGCTAGGTGCAGGTGCTATTCAGCCAGCTCTTTATGCAGGACTTGAAACGCCTTATTTTTTACCTGTAACCTAGCAACGGCCGTGAAGTAATTATAATGACTTTGTCAATCTATTGGCTTTGAACAAATTACTTTTAATCACATGTCTGGTGACAATTAACCTAAAATTGATGACCAGCCTGCAACTAGAAACAAAAAAGTCTGCAGCAGTTAACCAAACTAATTGATTATTAAACATAAAATAAAATAATGAACACATAATTATTAATAATCATTAATGCCCATTTTGGGCATGTCATCATAGGTGAAATGTTTCAAAACATTTTAAAATGTTGTAGTGAGGAGGAACAACGTGTCGCATTGTAGAAATTGTAGACCAGCTGGCTATCCACACTATTGTTATGTGACACTATTGTGCAACGTGGTATAAAATAACACTCAGGTGGTTATTTGTATTGTTGATACATTTTTAAATAGTTAGAAAACAGTTCTTGATTATTCGATTAATCGTAAAAGTAATCAATAGAATGATCGCTAAAAACATAATTGATAGTTGCGGCCATAATTAAATACAACCATTCCCCTGGAGAAGATTCTGGCATTGCAGTCATAACCATCGACACGGTGAGGAATTCCTCTCAAGTATTGTGACACCAGTATTACATACATTCGGGAGATGCTAGAGTGATCCTTTCAATATCACACTGTAAGCTCAATTAACGGGTATTTTTCCCTTGATATTCTGACACAACGGGCACTGACTCTACCAATACATTATTGGCAGTGTTGTGACGTTCCCTTCCCTACAATTATGCATTTCATTGAGTGCCCTTGTTTATTCACTGCTATTAGCTGAAACGGTAAATCATAAATCAGGCTCCAGTGGCTTGTAATTAACGAGACCTTTACTTACTTCCTGTATCCCTTGTTTGAGACAAAAAAGGAACCCAATCATTGTGATTTCATCTACATTGTGTATGTATTTCAACCACATCAGCCCTACCTAATACCCATCTACTGTATCTATTCTACAGTATCTCTCCGTCTCTCTCTCTCTCTCCAGGCAATAGCATTGAAAACTAAGGCTGGTAAAAAAACTATTAGTATTCATATTCATTCAACAAAGGAGGTTTAAAAGGAGACATTGGCCTCCTTGCTGGTGGAGGGAAAACCACCATTTGAATTCAGCAGCACTGCAAGAAATGCACATCAAACGTTATGACGTACCTGTGGGCAAGATCTAATTTTGCATTCGCACGGGGAAAGCTGCAAGGGGAAAACTTCAAAGTGATGGCGGTCAAAATCAACTAAAATGTTGCCATTTAGACAAGGGATACAGTGGAATCACAGGCTTAAATTTGTAATCAGTGTGGATTAATTATTAGATGTAAATACTTGGCTCACCGTATTGAAAAGCTGTGGCTAGTACCAACGCAGATTTCACACAGTTGCTTTTTACAATAGTAAGATGTGTTATGTCGCTTGCTGCGACATTTACAAGCTTGCGTGATATCATTAACTTTTATTTCAGCGTAAAATGCTGATGCCTGCAGAGGAGAATCTTCAAATACATAAAAGGGAACCTTTGAACTATATCTTGTCCAAGACACAGCCATAGGGGCCATGTTGGCGGTGAATCTTCTACTGAAAAAAGTCTGTCATTTTGCCATCTCCATTACATCTAAATAGCTTATTAGGCATTGAATCAGTTATGTTACGGCTGTTGGGAATATTTCTTCATAACCTAAACATAAACGTGTTTGCCTGCATTATTAAGTGTCTTTTTTTGTTTTGCTTTGCGTTTTCTGAGTGTTTCTCTGACGCTTAACTTAACTGGAGGTGGCAGCACATTGTTTTCCTCCTTTCCTTTTCATGTCAATCGGATTAGCATTTCACAGGGAGCATAGCTGCTCGTCCCTCAGATCTGCTCGCTTGTGTCTCTCACTTTAAAGGGGAAACAAAATGATTTGACTGGATTTGGGGTTAATCACAATGTGTCACTACTTAATAGCGTGCGTTGCTATTCTTTGAACATCTTTCCTTTGCCTTTTGCAATGAAATTACTAACGAATGAAGAAAGTCCAGTATGGAGACAGACTCTTGATAGCAGGTGAAGTTATTTAAAATAATGAAGCACTGAGAGAAGTTAAGCGCACAGTGTACAACGTTATGTTAAAACAAAGTAACCGTAATACTGTAGTTTTTCTTTTTCCTACAGGCTACTATGAAAATTATGCTCAGTCATGGTGTACAAATAAATATGCATGAATTGACAAAATGTACAGTCATCTGTAAACTTTGAGCAAACGGGTGCACCACTTTTGTAATTCTTCAGTTGACAAGCGATGCCACAGCAAGGATGACCTCCTGGTTCTACAGCCTCGCTTCACAGACTTGGCAGACGGGAGCAGTCGTCAAAACGGACTCTCTTGACCTCGTCACCAGTTCACGCACGACCTCCATCAAAAATCTACTTTTGCTCTCCCTATATCACAGCATTTCTTTTTCTTTGACACGACAAAGACAAGCAGGCCTCTCAGACCACTGGTTTACAGTTCCCTGGCTGAACCTGCCAAAACCTGCTGGCCATGGACAGTAGCTGCCATGGCGTTGACCCAGGATGAAGCATGGTAGTTTCCTTCCTGTCATGAAAACTGACAGTTTATTTCAGGGGCAATAGGACCACCATAAACCCTTGCTGCGAGTACAACCTTGCCCCAGCCTGTCTGCGGGACATCGGGGGGTCCACGTCATATTGGAGCTGTCTGTATTGACCGTGCCAGGGGTACTGTAGAGGAGCCAGAAAGCCAGCGCCGTACTCGAGTTGTCACGTCAGAGAAATGGAACCGCAGTCCACATGAACAGTGCCTTCTGCGTCATTAGCATAATATATATTTTTTTCCATCTGATGCGGTTCAACGCACACACTTTGGGGAATATGTTGAGTGGAATGAGTGCACAGTGGGAGAGGTTAAGGGTCATTGTACAAAGTCACTGTAGGCTGTCGTTTGAAGTCTGAACAGTAGCTGAACCCTGCCACCGTCTCTCTCATGGAGTTTACATCTCTGGCTGTGCAACTGAACCCCATTTTCCCAGGCATACTACGACTGAAGTCACATCTACTGCGTGTGAGTCATTATTCAAATTGTTGCATTAACAGCAACAATCCTCTGAATATACAGGAACAACATTGCCTTCATTGGTCACACAGGAAAGCCTTCATGACAGAGACAGTAGTTAACAGAGGAAAGAAAAGGAAAGAAAAAAAAAAAAAGACAGAAGGAAAGGAATGCGAGAATAGAAACCAGCCACAAAGTAATAGAAACATTTTCTAACCTCTTGGTGCTGCAGTGTGCGGCGTCAGATTGTTCACCCAGGGACTGTGGAGCACTTAACTCTGCGCTGTCGTGATTTCTCCAATTACGGGTGACAGCTTCCCGTCCGCGTGGGAGGTGGATCACCCCTGGAAGTGCCAAGCAGAATACGAAGCACACCACAACATTAATAATTCACCCGCGGTACATTCATATTCAGTCTAAGCGCCGCAGTTTGGGGCCCATTAGAGATAAAGGCGAGCAGGCGCTCCCTCATACCTTCCAGCTTGATTCCCTATCGCAGGTATGAAGCCCACCCATTTGATTTTTATGAGGTAAAATTATTTTATTTCATTGCCTGCCTGGCACGGTGGCACCGGCCAACGGACCATGGGAACCAACTCCATGAAGGTCTTCAGGGGCTTCAGGACCTAGTATATGGGGTACTGAGCTCTGGCTCTTAAGGAGGTAGTTATTAATTCAAAGTCTTTGGCATGAGGACACGTCCATCAACACTATTATATGGGGGTGCGTATAGAGTATACCGAAGTCCTGACGTCACTCCCACTACGCATTGGTAAAAGCTTTATTCTTCTCTCGTGTCAAATCCCATAGAGAAATCAGAGATATCTCTAATATATGAAATGTGTTCCAAAAATGTACAAACAAACCCGGTGATTCTATCAGGGAATTGACTGTCGTTTATGATATTGAGCATTCAAAGTAATAAAGCGACTGAATAAAACATGGCAGCCGCGTCCATTGAGTTCAATGGTGAAGTGGCGCCTTGTTCTATTCGGTTCCTCAAGCTAGGCGCTAGATAGCTGTATAAAGCTTAAAGATGATGTAAAAACAAATACAAAAACGGGAAAAAATGGGCAACATTGCCATTCATCAGACGGTCATGCCTGAGATAGATCGAGCACAATTTGAGTCAGAGATAAGTGAATGTGAATGGCCCATTTTGCTGTGAACAAAATGGAATAAGTGATTCACAGCTCTCCAGTTTCATGTCAATGGAATCTGCAGTGGTTTTCAAGATAAATCCATCTACAGACACAATTGTGCCACTTGCTGCTGAACAGAGACCAATACCTTGTCGTACGACAAATAACAAAAATACAATAGCGGTTCATGCATTGTTGGCTTGTGTAGACGCATTTTTTAACTTAAAAAAACCCAATTTTAATTAAAGAAAAAACGTGTGCAATTTGTGATTGTGAAATTGTGATCAAACAATTCAAACGGTCTATATTTCCCCAAAGTACATGCACGTATAACACACAGAGGCCGGGGGATATCAAAAGCAGAAGCATGGTTTCCACCCCTCAGGTCTCCCAAAAGTCGCAAACTAGTGAAAATACCTGATATATAAACTCAGTTGTGAGTAGGATGGAGACAAAAACATGAAGGGGTATTTACTTACTGAGTCGCGACACATAAGAATTGATCCGCCAGACCCTCACCCACATATGGGTCCCAACCCACTGTTTGGGAAACAGTGCTCGAAAGTGCATTTGATTCACATTTGCCCCTAAGTGAGAATATAATCCTTCTTGCAGTGGACCTCTGGGCAATCTCCCCTCTCTCTCACCTTTCCTGTCTCTGTTCATTTTCATACCCGAAAGCCTAAAATGCAAAGAATATAAATGTTCCTTGGAAATATCTTACCCCGTGACATTTGTATTGCACATTAGCCATTGGTTATCAAACCTTTACTCATACTAATGCCAAACAAAAGTGGAAACATGAAACAAAAGACTGTTATCACTTTATATTGTTTGTTTCATTCTCTTTTTTTCTTTTTTTAAGTTTGCATTTGAACTTTGGGTGGGATTCGCAGTTTAATTGATTCCCCAGGCAGTGATTCCGTCTAATTAAATATGCTCATGGCATTGTTAATTAGAAAAATCAACGAGATAAGACTTGATTTGCATATTGTGAGTCAGGGATCACTGTTGTGATCTGATGTTAATAAATGCCCTCAGAGCATCCACAGTGTTCCAGACCCAATATTATTTGCATTATTTCCATATTTAAGATTCCCAATTAATTATATAGAGAGAGTGCCGTTTTCAAATTGTTCTACAAGTCAGAGCTATTCAAATTAACCAGATCAACCCAGGTGTAGCTATTTTGCAGACATTTTCAAATAATTTCAAAACATGTAATCGCCTTGTGGGTGGACGGTGGATATTGAGACTATTCTGGCACGCGGCAGAACAACTGATCCAACCCACAGTAGTGGACAAAGTACTTGACCCCGCCAGTACTTGAGTGAATATTTGACCAGGAGTATCTATACTTCTCAACTATAAGTGAACGTTTCTCAGTCAAAGTTAAAGTATACCGGTACTTTTGTCAAAAAACAGATTGAGATCCTAGCATGCCTATTCTGTGGGCAACATTCACCAAAAATAGATGATCTACAAACTGAAGCTGGTGCTTGTAGATCACAGATGAAAAAAGGTGTCAGAGTACAGCTGTAAGTAACTCTAGGCTGTGTCATACATTTTCAAAAACAGCAGATCTTATACTGTAGATGGGCTACAGTATAATTAATTTTCGAATTATATATGTAGGGCATAAGTGGTTAACACTTCATATTTCAGAATAAGATAATATAACGCACATCCTCCGGTCTTGGTGCTGAGCCAAACTCTTAAACTAACAGATAAGGTAACTTTTATTCACGAACACAGCAGGCAGGACATTACGTTTCGACCCGTACCGGCACGGGTCGAAACGGTGTCGGATTTTTAAATTTTTTAATTGTTGGATTAAATTAAATTAAATCTAGTCCAGCAGGGGACAGCATAAGCACACGTAAGGACTGCCACCCTGGTTTCCTTTCCGGGTTATTCAGGAAAGTGGGGGCTTTTGTTATGAGCACATCTCCACTTGCATTAGCTCAGACCCCTTAGCTATCATTACAACCAGTTACATGTGCTCATCGATACGGTACAAACTCAAAGTTAGAGATACAGCGCTTTGAAAATCCTGTTATAATGGAAGCTCAATGGAGCTGGATTTAAAAATCCCATAGCTGGTGGGGACGGAGGCTCTTCATACTAGCAATGCTAAAAGGTCAATAGATGGTTGCTGCATTCATATATGGAGTATATGGTTGTCTACGAACATATGCATAGATAGCACCAGTAGGTACCGTTAGCCTAGCTACATTTATAAACGTAGATGGCAGCGAAAACGTTAACGAGTTCCCTTGTTTTGGCACAGGCAGGTCCCGCGTTCTTGGCATATATTCGGTTAATGAAAGCTTCATGGCCTTTATACCAGAGTAATCTAGCAAGAGAGTGGCGACACTAGCGTTGACTCCCATTGTAACAATGGAATGCGGAAGTGCCTCTCAATGGGATAGTTCCAATGTTTGGAACAATAGCCCATACAGTAGGCACCCGCTTTGCCGCAAGATCAAAGCGTGTCGCCACTCTCTTACTATTCCACTCGGCCGACACACACACACACACACACACGATGAGAAAATCTTAAGATTAAGAACACATATCAATGGTGGCTGCACAGCGATACCAAATTCTTACTAACATCGTTTCTTCAAAGGTATTCAGCAAATCGCTGCACATTTACATTTCAAAAGGACAAAAAAAAATTGCTTTCATTTCAGTCCGTCAGTATTCCCCCACTAAAGGTGGCTTTTTTCTTTCTCTTTTTTTGACACCGAAGTGATGTCACATCAGCACAAGTTGTGCTCGTCTTCTGACTCGGAATGTCCTTGAGAATCATTGCAAAACTGACATCAAATGCTTTCTATTTTCCCTAAATACGTTTTGGTTCAAAACATGTCAGATGTGAACATTTTAAAGTGTTTCAAAGGCAGGCTAAAACTCGCATAGGTAGACGATTTCCATCAGTCTAGCCCACTTTGCTTTACTCACTATTACAGTACAGAATTTCCCCCAAATAAAGTTTCCCTTCATGAATTTGAAAAACAAATCACCATGAAATAATTAAAAAATATTATTTTAAAATGAATGCCTAAAATTCCAAGACTTAAAGGGACAAAAATAATAATAATAAATATATGTTAATGATGTTTAGAAGATTTAGAACACTTTCCAGGGGGTCTTTGTGTGTAATATGTGGTTTCAGATATTTTAGATTTTTAGCAGTGAGCACAATAGCCCAGAGTCTCTGATGTCATGGACACTGGGCTCACTTACTTCCTGGACTACAATTTCCATAATGCTTTGGTGCACTGCTCCTCCTTGTGGATAGGGGGAGGGCTGTTTTACTGAGACTGTAGTCCAGGAAGTAAGTGAGCCCAGAATTTTTTTTAATCTTTATTTAACCAGTAAAACACATTGAGACCGAGTCTCATTTGCAAGTGGCAACTGGCCAAGATGCAGAAAGAAATTACACTTCAATGCTACATCGTACATGTCCAATTACACAACGGCAAGCCAAATAATACATCCATGACATAACTAAGGAAACCTATACAAAGTATACAACAAATCTCTTAACAATGGTACACCAACACAACAGTGACTATATATATATTTGGCCTATGCCAAGGCTAGTACACATCTAGTAGTGTTCACGCCTTCAAGAAGAGGCTGAACAAACACCTCCTCAGTATGTGACTGTAATCCCACAAAGCTCAAGGACTGTCATTCATCCAACATTCAGTTTACACATACTGTACTTACTTACAAAAAATAAATAAAAAAATCTGAACATGCAGGTGTTGGACTATGTACATTTAAGATGAACCTTTTGAAACTTCTCAAAGTAAAGGAAAGTGTTCTAAATCTTCTAAACGTCATTAACTTTTTTTGCCTTTTGCATATAATAAGAGCTTAAACCCTGATTGTTATGCTGAATATGATCATAACACAACTATCCCTTTATTAAGCACTAAAGGGATATTTCACTTCTAAAAAAACGTTGTAATTTCATCATCTACTCAGGCTTATGTGAACACCCGTTCTACTCAGGCTTATGTGAACACCCGTTCTACTCAGGCTTATGTGAACACCAGTTTAAGTTGTTTGTCAGTATTAAGATATTAATTTTAGCTGCCCCACCCCCTTCCTATACAAACACATTATAACTTCATAACTTAATTTACTGTTTTTATTTATTTTTAATAATTATTTTAATGATTTTGTGAGGAGGAGGGGGGGCTGGAGATGGAGGAGGTTTGTTTCCAAAATAATTATTTAAAATAAATGAAAACAGTCAATTAAAAAACAGGGGCCCCTCACGTATTACAATATCAGTCAACAGAAAAAGGTTTAGGTGTTTTGGGTTTGTATAAGGGGGGCAGCAAAAATTTATATCAAATATCTAATTACTGAATCAAGCAACTTAAGAACTGCCCGGGGTGTTCACATGTGAGCCTGAGTAGACCAAAAGTTTTTCTTTAAACCTTTTATGAGGGATGTCAAATTGGTGGCTCGTGGATCAAATGTGGCCCGCATAGGGGTCCAATCCGGTCCACTGGATGATTTTGAGAGGATATTAAAGACCATGAGCATTTATTCTAGGGACGATAAACAAATCGTGATAAACGCTTTTGTTGAGCTGCAAATTCAGTACCACTTAAACCTTCTATACTTACTTTATAAAACGGACATGTAAAGAGCACATTTGGTACACTCTTATTTCACTCTACACACACATGAGCACCTTGTACATCAGCTATTCTTGGCAACCATTCCCCCCAGAATGCTATGCTTTATATGCTGGGGGTTCAAGTGGTTAACAAAAGTGCCATTTCAAGTTATATACTTTTATTATCACAATAATATTGTTAACCTCAATATTTCACACTGGTGTCAGCCCTGTCATGGACTATATGGCAGGTATATGGGGCTCAAACACACATATTAAAGGACAAATGGTCCAGAATATGCAGGCCATACGGTATTTCCAGGGAGTGCATAAATTCGCTCCTGTATTGGCAATTACAGGAGACATGGGATTGGAGCCATGTGAGATAAGGTGTAGCGGTAGCATGGAATAGAATAATCATCAGAATGCCAGAGAATAGAGTTGCCAGGAAAAGTTCAAATTTCAACTGGGATGTATCAAAATGAAGACAGAACATTGTCCTTCTGGTCAAAACCCTGGAGAGCTCCCTAGATTAGGAGTTCCGAGCCATTATTTTGGAGCCGTAAACAAGGAAGTGAACGGCAGCGCACATGCGCGAAACAGCAAGGAGTACGGTGCAGACGGAGAGACCAACCAATTTTTTATATCAATAAAAAAAGCCCTAAAGACGTGTATACACGTCCAAGGCCTCCTGCGGTTTGATTAGAACAGACGTGTATACACGTCCTCATCATAAATTGTGTTAAGGTTTTCACTTCTGAGCCGGTATAGTACTGTCGGTGCATTGTCATGCTTTCAACTTTGTTTGGTTTGAATAGATTCCAGGGTGTGGGGGGGATCCCATTGGTCGTGTCATGAGTAAATGAGCCAATGAGCTGCTGAGTGCATTCTCAGACACCAGGCTGGGACCGAGCCGAGGCTAGGTTCACACACAGCTCAGTGGGAGGAGAACAGCAGAAACGAGTATATTTTTGCCAAAGACAGACAGACGATTCATGTGGTTTCATGAATTGTCTCGACTACACACCACATGTGACCCTCTCTCAAGCACTCGCACATATACGACACAAACCATGCTTTCACCAGCTGCCACACATGAATTCACTACTAGTGACACTGGTGCAAGAGAGGTTGAGTAAGGCATAGGAGAAAAAAAAATGGTGGAATAAATTTGAGTAATTAATCATCTTAATCACATGGAAGCAATTCTCCACTTTAGTATTTACCTGGCAAGCTAAGGGCTGTTCATCAAAGGCAGCCATGTAGGTAATAACTTCCCCAGCGCTTTCACACCCATCAGAAATTTGCATTTAGATCGCAAGCCGATTATAAAAGAACTATAACGTATAGCGTTAACTGAAGCCTGGCATTGAGGCACGGGAGCAGAAGGGGAACAACTGGACTGGGAGGGGAACAGAGAGGACATCCTGAAAGAATGGAAACCTTGAGCAAGCGGGGAGAAGTGCATGGAGGCTGAGAGAGCAGAGATAAACATGCTTTAACCCATTGAGGCCGATTGTACAAAATGCCTTCTAAATCAGTTTTATGAAAAACGTATGTTTCCATGTCAGTGGTTCTCAAACTTTTTTATGTCAAGGACCCCCAAAATGATTTGTATTTGGCCTCTGAACCCCATCTCAAAACATTTTGGACCCCGGGATGCAAAGATTTGCTTTAAGAGAATATATATAAATTCAAAGATAAGCTTGTATATATATTGTAGATCTGCCAAAATGACACAGATGCAGTCCCGGGTCTTAACGGGTTAATGAAATAAACAACAGCGCGTTCACTATAAAAGAGACGCAAGCAGCTGCTTAGAGGGAAAAGTCGTCAGGGAAATCACCACGTTTAATTTCATCTCCGCCAGTTAAAAACATGCGCCCCGTCCTCTTTTGCGCTTTGCTGCAAGGCTGCCGTTTGTCTGTGCGCGCACACGCTTGCAGGCAGATTGTGCGAATGCACAGATGAAGGCTGGCATGTGCACTCTTCTCAGACACACAAACACATACAGTTAGTGACACAAGGGATCTTGGCACTGATGGCGGTTAAGTGAAGGTCATAGCTGTGGCCGGGTGCCAGTGCTATATGGATCATGCCAAAAAGTGCTTTGAAAAACATCTGATGCAGTGCTGCTTTTGGCAGTAAGAACAATGCACGATAACAACATATGTTGGAGTTCTAAGTAAATATGCTTATCTCACTTACTTGGAGCTGTATCTCCATGGTGCACAAACACCCGTTTAATCTAATATTATCTGGAAGTGACACATGAATGTCAATCATGTAATGTCATAGAAGCATTTCTGCATCAGACTCTCATTCACCAATCACATTCAAACAAGTATGTTAATCATGTCAAACCGTTGCTGTATTAAAACTCCCTCCACTACATCAGCCTCCCTCCATGTGTTGTACATGGAAGCTGTGCTGGCTATTTCCGCCAAATAAAATTGTTCAACAATTTGTGTCAACAAATAGTCCTAAATGCATTGACCGTGCATAGAAATATTGCTCTCTCCTTATCATAGGTAATTTTCTTTTTCACAAGATATCTCAGCATTTGATAGTACCGAGATATGGTGTTAAAACATGTTCCTGCACTGTACCAGTCACCATGATTTAGTCCATTCATTTGCATAGGTTAATTTCAAACAGCACCTCGAATTAGTCTTGAAAGGATAATTACTTAATCTCCTCCCTCATCCCCCTCTCTTTCACTACTCTCTCTGTTTTTCAACCCAGGTTATGCAAATGAATGTTCCTCCATCTACTGTACAGCTGCTCTGGGATCGGTTTTCACACATGAGGCCAACACAGACTCTCTCTCCATCTCCATACCATCTTCTCTCTTGGTCATTTTGTCTCCTTGCTACATTATTCTTATGGAGTTGCTCTTGCTCAGCTCCCGCTGTGCATCGCCACTGGTATGAAGCGGAGCAAATCACCCACAAAAACTAGGTGATTTTCACAGCACACACTGTAATTTGACAGCAATTTCACTCCGTAGAATTGTGAACCTGATTAATGCACAGTCTCGGGTGGCAAGGAAGTATTCACTGACATTGTTTCCGGCAGTGATAATAATTATGTCTTTGAGCAATGGTCATGCAGCGCTCAGATGCAATTTGTTCAACATCGCATCTATGCTGGAAAGACAAACGTATGTGGATTGGATAGTAGCACAGTTCATAAAGAACATTCCCCTGGGTGGAGATGAAACGGAATACAGAGCTGTAGATGTGGAGACATTATTGATGTGTACTTTATACTTATAGCATATCCCACTAGTGCTTTTGATCTCATCCCCAACACTGAATGTTGAGCTGTCCATGGTGCTGAAGCTGCACTAAATGCATTTATGTTGTCCATTACCTTTAATTATGCAAACAAAATGTATCGTTTTTTTATATTGTTATTTTCTTAGTTTGTTGTTGTTTATTGGGGGCGACAAATAGCTCTCGAAACTGTCCCCCAAATGTGTATGGCTGGCTGGGTGTCAGACAAAAGGTTGGAGGGGAGAGAAACAAAACCACGGATAAATATTGGACAATGCGGCATGCCAAAAGCAACAAATTGTTTACAACTGAAAATGGTTCTCTAAAAAGTCTAAATGTCATGCTATTGTTTGGGAAATAACTAGGAAATAGCTTGGTTTTTTCCATTATGTCTAAATGGAAATAGAAGCTATTAAAAGTTTCTAAAGAGCACCAATTTGGATACATGCACCCCATACAGTTTTAAAAGGTTGCAGAACACCATATTGTTTATATTTCCGTTTCCATAAACCGAAACAACATTTGGTTTTGCCGCTCAAGACGGGTCGACATTTCAATTAACCATTCCTTCATCCGGAACATGGTTCAGTTTGGAGCCATTTTCACCCAATCTGTGGTAGTGTTTTTGAAATGTACTGTATGTCACAGGGTTGGACTTTATGAGGATGGGGAGGAAAACCCATACTGTACATCTGCTTTTAATATCATAATACGATATGTTTTTATCCCTGCTTCCGGCCAAGGATAAGACTGAATTAAAGCTTTATTGTTGTTATTTTGTCACATCTGTATTAGGGATGTTAATAGTTCATCGTGGTTAATAGTTAATTTTGCAATGGCAAAAGATGCCATTGCCTGGCCCTGTATCTGAAGTGGTCATATTTGATTGATTATAATATGCCTTTTGTATTCTTTCTGTATATCAGCAAGATGTAGATTTTTATGTTAGACAGGGGAAATTAAGATTCTCAGATCTTTTTTTTTTAAAACGCTGCTTCAATTATCAATTCATTAACCCATTCAGACCGGGAACCCATTATGGTGTTCAGCATCATGTTATGCTTTAGCTATTTAAAAATAGCAGATCTACAAGCTCATAGCGCGCCACCGAGTGGCGCGCTACGAGCTTGTAGGTCTGCTATTTTTGAAAAATCGAAGAGCGACTGACATTTTTAGAATCTGATCTCAGGTCAGAATGGGGTTAATCAAACCAGTGTGTGTCCAGTGGAAACCTCGTATGAATCTGATCTCAGGTCAGAATGGGTTAATTATTAATTAATTGATAATTGACATCCCTATAATCTGTAAGTTAATACTGTACAATATAACTGGGCTGGTTGTATTTGGTCTCCCTGCTCTTCTATTGGCAGAACCCCTGTGACCACGGTCAAAATCCTCTGGGAAAGCAGGCAGGCTCCATATTAGCTCAGTGGTAGTCTCCGAATGCTATAGTCTGGAAGTTGGAACTACACCTCTCGAAATCCGAGTAAGGAAGCTGCTATTTCCGTTCATAAAAAAATATATATTTTAATTTCCTTTTCTGCTAAGCAACAAGCTATATATGCTTAGATGTTTTCTATTTATATTAGGATAAATCTGCGCGACTGTAAAGACGAAATGGAAGTGGGGAGGAGGCTCCACTTCCGCTGTATATTTTACTCATGATAGCTTTTCCATTGCTCCAGACTGTAGGGAAATTGCGAGAGGCAACAGTCTGGTAACGCGAGTCTAGCTCAGCGGTAAAGATGTCAGCACTTGTGCATGAGACCCAGGTTCAAATCCAGGATGAAACCTGTAGTGTAGCGCTGTTCCAGTGCTTACAGCAAATCTCTCCGACGCCCTGTGGAAGTCCCTTCCGCAGCCCTCTAGCGATTTTCTCACTCCTGTGCGAGTGTTTACAATTCCTCTCAGGTTCCCAGCTTCTCTAAAATACACTATTTTAATCATTAAATAAAATGAATCGAACCAGATCGTCGCAGGCAAAACCTGGAAATGCCGTGGTAGAAGAAATGACTGCCCGGTAAATTCAGGGTACATTGCGTTATTAAAATGGCACAAAGTGCATTTTAGAGAGAAGCTGGGGAACTGAGATGCTTCCCAGCTTCGAGAATAGACTTTTACTAAGGTCTAGCAGGCTTTGTGCTCAGTGAGTAGTTAAGTCGTTTTGTTTATTTGCTGGGAATTGTAAACACTC
Source organism: Protomyctophum bolini (assembly GCF_963924005.1). NCBI lineage: Eukaryota > Metazoa > Chordata > Actinopteri > Myctophiformes > Myctophidae > Protomyctophum > Protomyctophum bolini. Next base: position 19,947,458 of record NC_137881.1, on the reverse strand, counting down.
GCACGGGAGTGAGAAAATCGCTAGAGGGCTGCGGAAGGGACTTCCACAGGGCGTCAGAGAGAGACTCGGTGTAAGCACTGGACCCGGGCTAACTGTAGTGCAGCTTTGAAATACATGAATCATTTTTGGGAAATGTGGATTAGATTGTGTCGTATGACTTTATATTTACTATAGTTTGATAATATCACAATTTCTTTTTTTTATATAAATGTATGTTAACCACATCCACACCGACACCCCTGCAAATGTGTCAAAATGTAAAAAAAAAAACGAAAATAGGCAATCTAAGCTCACAGCACGTCACACTGTGGTACATTGACAAGTTTAAGGAAAAGGTCTTGACTCAGGTCTTGACCCATTAAAACCGGGAAAGCATTTGTAATATTGGATTTTTGTGTCGACTAGAAAATATTGCAGGTGTACAAGTTCGCAGCATGTGAGTGCGAGGCATCGCCTCAGGTCTTAATGGGTTAATTGGCCAACACAAATGAGCCCTGCGCATGTGAATCTATTGTGCACGGTTTTAACAGCTATGGCCCATGGTGTGGCGTGTAACATTAAGGGCACATTAACAGAAGCATATCCATAGCTAGAGGGAGGTGGAGGACAATAACTCCCACTCACCAGCAGACGACTACTGTCTCTTAACCCAGGGACACAAGTCAGCACTCTATCGGGCAAATATTACGATGAAAGCCACCTGCAGCTCTCAGCGAATACCATCATTAGTGGACTGATGCACACGCTGTAACTCACCACCCCCATAAACGCCATCTGGCGCCACACACACACACACACACACACACACACACACACAATCATCAAAACATACATGAAAACATAGAACTCAATCTCAAATTCTCAACATAATCTCCATCAGATAGATTGAATCTCTCCCACGTACAGTATACCACTACAGTCTCCCTCAACAGAATGAGTACTGTATGTTGCCACTGTCAACGTGTCCTTCAGCAGTGAGGGGGAATATAACACAATCTCGCAAAAGTCAAGGCCTCGCCCAGGTGCGTGGGATTCCGGCAGCAGTTCCCAGGAAGCATTATGAATGAAACCGCCACTTAGTCCCGGCGGGGGTGTTGCGCTTGTCACCTCCTAATGTAGTCAGTCCGTCCACCACGGAATCAGAGTGCTGGATTTCCAGAGCCTGAGCACAGGTGGTCTCCATACAAAGCTCTTCATTGGGACACAAGATGGAACCCGGTGCCATGCATGGCCACAGCCTGGGGCTTCCGAGCACCCAGGGAATATGGACGAGTCACGACAACAAAACAACCGCCTATAACGGCATACGATGGTGTTGTGTGCATAAACAGCAGATCTACAACCAACAAGGTGTTGCAGGTGTGATGAGTTGTGGATCTGCCGTTTCTGGCACACATACGACAGGAGCATAAATTAGACATTGCTGTCCCAGAGAATCTCTTGTTTCGTGTATGAATATGAAACGAAACAATGTTTAGGTATGCAGTATAGTGGTGCAGTCTCTCTTGCTCCGTCTCACTCACAGCCACCACCAACTACCTTCAGGGTACATGCTACAGCCATTAATAATTCCCTGTCCGGGGCTGATTTATGAGATTATGAGTTGTTTGACCCACTTTGCGGTGTATGGATTTCATGTCAAACAATGGCTTCTGCATCAGTCACCTGCTCCCTGGCCCGTGGTCAAAGTGCACTGCTGTTCAGTACCCCGGCTTACACCCGAGAGTCCATGCAGGCTCATTAGTGGCGTCTAAGTACGGGGAAGGAAGGAGAGATGGAGGGAGCAAAGGAGTGAGAGAGAGAGGAGAAAACTACATAGATTGAAGAGAAGATGAAGAAAAAAGGATTAAACCAATGAGGAAAAACAGGAGGGAACGCAAGAGGGATAGCGAACACAGGTGATCGATATGTAGCCATGCGGTGTGCTAATTCAAATGCAAATATACCCGTCAGATATCATGGATCAGCGAATGGGATACCACTGGGTGAGAATATTCACCCGAGTACGGACAGGGGAGAAAAAACCCCACCGAAAACTGTCATTGGAAAAACAAGCCCTCTGACCACGGGGGTAATTAGTGAAACGGGCATTTCTCCACATCAAAGAGGGCCGGCGGCTATGACTGTGCTGCCACATCGCCAGTCTCCACTTCCCTTGCAAAGGTAAACAGACAAATTAAGGATAGACAACATTAAAACTAGACTAGAAAGAAAACCTCGTTTCGAAATGAATGGTAGCCTCCTTCCATGAGGTTTGTGAAGAGTTCACAAACCTCATGGAAAATTCACACATAAAGACTAAGAAAGGGTTATTGAAGCAGTCTTTCTTTCTGTGTTGGACTATGGAGATGTCATCTATGAAAAAGCTCCTACTTCTGTCCTCAAGCCCTTGGATGCAGTTTATCATTCTGCTTTGCGATTTATATCTGGTGAACCTTACAGAACTCATCACTGCATCCTATATGACAGAGTGGGTTGGCCCTCCTTGGCCGACAGGCGAAACAAACATCGGTATCTGTTTATTTTTAAAGCAATTGATGGAACTTTAACGTTGTATATTAAAGCTCTGCTGGATTGGAACCCTGTAACATATAGGACACGCTCCAGTCACTGGCTCACACTAAAGGTCCCAAATGAAAAAACAGGTGGGGAAAACAGCCTTTTGTTTTAGTGGCCCAACCACGTGGAATGACCTACAGCTTAAATTAAAGATCTGTTCTCCCATAACATACGGTCAATTTAAATCTTTGATTGCAGACTTACCCTTTAAACATAGCTATGTCACACGATGAGGATGTTACTGTTCCGTTTATTGATTTGAAATATTGTATTATGTGTATCTCGACACTGCAAGAATAAATAAAGGTTTGGATGAATGAATGATTACCACGTTTGACCGTGCAAAATGGCTGCCGTGGCAAGTTTGAAAAAAGAAATAGAAGTATGCATTTGCGGTCCATGTGTCTAAATTAAGAATAGCAGACTTTCTGTACTTTCTGTGCTTCAGGACTCCAGGAGGAGATTTGCCAAGTCGGTTTTAAATCATGTTAGATTAGCAGCCAAAGGACAGGTTCAATATCAATGGCCTTGGGGAATAATCAAGGCCCAGAAGGAGTGTTTATGATAAGGCACTTCAACACATCATAGGTTCTCCACACTTCCATGATGCTGACCCCCAATTCAGCCTCAACGAATGTCACCCTGCTACACTTCAAACGTGAGCCTTTTAAGCGAGCACTTAAAGGGGGGGCTTTGTGCACACTCAAGAAAGTCAGAAAGGGTGAGGTTGTAGCGAAGAGGGCGTACTTAAGGTGTGCAGCTTCTTTCATTCATAGATGACAGCAGAGGTGGTAAAAGGTAATCACACAGTCTCTCTTTTAAGATTTCTACCTTTGGTAAACCTTATCTGGGTCAAAGGATCCAAATAATTCTCAAGGATTTTTCACTTTACTCATAATAGCCTCGCCTACTTGTAATGGCCGATTTATACTTGGTTGCGTGTCGGTGTCGTGCTCAGTAAACAAAACAGCAAATCTACAAGCTCACAATGCGCAAGGGATGTGACACATTGGGAGTTTGTGTATATGCTATTATTTACGGCATGCAACACTATTTTTAGAGCATGGCTCTGCAAGATGCTAGCAAGTAGCAATCTATGAGAAGGTCTGTGTGCCTGCGTGAAGCTGGAACCTGCTGAACTGATCAGCTGCACACTTCATGGTTACATGAAGTCCCAGATCCAAATTGGAGCCAATCTGTTCATGATGATCCGAAGGCCAACATAATTTCCTAGTGTAGATTTTAGATGACTTAGTTATACACAAGAGAATAGCAAATCTACAAACTCTTAACATGTGGCTGTGAGACAGTACATTGTCAGCTTGTAGACCTGTGTAAATTCAACTGTGAAACCGCTATGGACATTTCTCGACAATTCACCAAGTTAACCTCCAGAATCCCCATCATTGGGGAAGAAAAGTGATCACAGTGAAACCAACCTATTTAATTCTCTTCAACATGGTCAATCTTAACCAAAATCCAAACCACACCAATGCTATGGAACTCCCTGCAACCAAACGGTTGCAAGTAGATGCATGTACATAGTTGCAAGCAACTATTGAACTGAACCAATTGAATCATTGGGTCGACCTGCGTCGACATACGCCACCATTTGTTGCGTTCCGACCCATTGGTGTGGTTTGGCCTTTAGGCCGTCTGTACACCCACCAAAACCGTTTGATCCCAGCTGAAAACAAGGCACTCTTCCAAAACTCAACGCCTGTTAAACATTTTTGAGCGGTGCCAACTGCCTCCATTAAGTGACTGTGTGTATGTCTGTCTCAGTATGACCCATTGACCCCTGTCTGAGTACAGGCCCATGAAAACACTTTGACCCCTGCAGCTGGGACATTCACACTGTGGTCATTACAACCCTTGTGCTTAAGTCAACAACTGTGATCGACTCCAGATTGGGACGGACACACAAACACGGTAACTAACAATAAAAGTATAGTTGCACTGCTCAGTTCGCACGGGTGCAACTTTTAAAAACTTTCTCAGTGTGGAATGGAAGCTCAGGACCTCGTCACACTGCTGCCGTTTCTAGCATAATGTAAATACACAGCGCTCCCACTGAAAACAATTCAACTGGGCCTTGGGGGCAAATGCCTTGGTGGACAGTGGACACACCAGAGCCTTAAATCCTGGACGGGCTGAAATACGAGTGTACCGGTGTGTCAAAGACTGTACGGACTCTGGGGGCCCATGCCACAGACCCCATCTCCATAAATTACCTGGATGACGGGGCACGTAAGCACGCTTGTTAAAATTGCAAATGAATTAAATGGGGTTGGGACTGCGGGGTGGGTGGATGAGTCGGAGGTGAGGGTGGAGAAGGAGAGGCCAGCTAGTGGTGGTGGTGCTGTATGGAGGACTGGAGGACTGGAGCTGGTGGTTAGCACTGCACCCACGTGGATCTGTCCAGAGGATTGGGATCAGATACTTGATTTGAGCACAAGCCACACTACATCAAAGACAGTCAAATGAAACAGTCTTTTGTTAAATACACTCAGAGGGTGTGCATGCACGCGCGTGTGTGTGTGTGAGTGAGAGAGTGTGCGTTGCCTTTGAAAGAGGTTTGAATGAGTAAAGTAGGGAAGAGCAGACGAGAGGGAAGTCTAAGCTGAAGGGGTTCAAAGAAGGGTGTGTGTAAGCTGTTTGTCACCAGCAGCACAGGAGGGGTGCACAACTCCATAATCGGTGCACAACTTGTTCACAACTTCCATCATTATAAGATCTGGACAATGTGTAAGAATGGGGTTGACTATACGGTTATACTTATGCTATAACAGTCCATGGTGAAAACAAAATTTGCGTTGCTTGAACAATGCATTGTTTGACTGCAAGAGGGAAGCAATCGCAAAGGGAGCACTCTCTACTGTGAGCAACTGAAATAGGGATGACCGATTATCGGCTTCGATATTCAATTTTTTTATTGGCATCAGTGCAAAAAAAATCTGACCAGTCTGAAGCGAGTGGTGCCCCTTGGTACCCTAAACATACATAGGGACACAGGGACACAGCCAGGGACGGACAAAGCTGGGCATTGGAGTGGCTGCACCCTATGTTTGCACAACACACACACACAAACACACTACACGCGATGACATCTTTGGCTTATATAGGTTTTCAATGGTAGCCCAAGTTTCAACCCCTGAATTTAAAATCATCCACAATTTTTCATTACAACAATTTTTTATATGTCATAATTGTCATTTGGATGACCCTAGGGATCATAAAAAACGATTACTATTGCAATTTCTTTTGGGTCAAACCTTAGATCGACTAGCCTATAAGTATCTCCCACTCTCACTGCACATACACACACCCACACCCCACACACGCACACAAAATATATAAATAAATACAACTGGGGTGTGTTCTGACTGCCATCCATCTTGGCTAATGCGCTCTAATTCCATGACAAAACGAGCAACCGCATCTGCTAATCGCCGCACATGACAAACGTCCGACTGGCCAAGAACTTCCCTCTGCAGGTATTACCTTCCTGTCACGGTGTCTTCAAAGCCCAACGCTATCTTGTTTCAACAGAGACAATCATGAGACTTCAAAGGGACATTCAGTGCACGCACACACATAATGTGTGAACGTGTGCATGCGTTCACAAACACCTAAATCTTTCCACTTCCACCAGAAACTAAGTTGAAGGGAATTTTTTTGTAGACTGCTTGAAGAATGCACCTCCATGTTTTGGACGTGCAGATGAACCAGGAAAGGAACTAATCTTTTGGTAATTTACACAAAACCTTTTTTCCACTGCTGGCATGCATCTCCCAGTGCGATTAGCAATGGGATTTATTTTATTATATTCACCAGGCTGGGAATGAATAAGTGTGTCGATGTCTCTGTACGATTTCTCACTTGCTAGTGGAACCACAGCAGTAATCCTCCTGCCTAGTACCTTTTAATGACACTTTTATTTAACCATTTATGAGTTTTGTAATGAAAACGCACCTTTTGTGTGTGTGTGGGGGGGGGGGGGGGGGGAGACCATCACGATAGGCTATAAAGCAGCGTCTGAATGCTTTCCTGACTGGTGTGGAACGCGTCACAGTCTATTTGCAATGGGGGAGATTGCTCTAAAGCTCTGTAATCTGCTTAAGCAAGCAGCATCTTTTTATCAGATGCTTTTTAGTCGGGCATTGAAAGAAAAACACGAGGCCCGTTCAAACAAACTGCTTGGATGGGAGGCTGCCGGTGGTTTAAACTACCCAAGTCTGTGGAAACGGCACATTAAGAACAGATGGGCATTCACTGTTTTCATTAAGCTTCTTTCTACCTGGCTTACTTCTCTGGTTGCTGGACAACTCATTGATTGCTGCTCCCCCCCGCCTTGATGACTTTGAAGTCCTTAGGTGGCCCTGGTGTAGCGTTAGAGGTGCAGAAGAGAGGCAATGTGCAGAAAACAAACCAGATTCAGGCCTTCTATTGGTCTATCTAGCAAGACGGCTGTTATGTAGTGGATAACAGCAATATTTTGGGAAGAATATATTATGCAAATGTCCTTAATTTGCTCACAAACTGTCATCTGTTTTGCAATATACAGGTCAAACAAGAACAATTTAAATAAGTGGTTTTTCCAAATTCAAAACCAACGACTACTGCAGTCTCAAAATTATTCACTCCCTTCAGAAAGTGTCTTTAGTATTAGAGCACCCTTTTGCTGTTATGACCTGCCGCAAACATGATACATAGCCAGATACAAGCTTTTGGCAGCGTTCCTGAGGAATCTTAGCTAATTTCTCATGTGCAATGGCCTCCAGTTCACTAATATTATAGGGTTTGCGTTTTTCAACCGCCTTTCTATGGTAGTGTTTTCCATACAGTGGGTCGGCAGTCGGGACTCAGTTGTGGGTCGCAGACACATTTATATGGATTTGCAAGTAAATATCCCTGTGCTTCCTACAGGGCTCGACAGTGCGACTAAAAATATCACCATGCGAGTTGTAAAATTCAATTTGTAGCACAGGTGCGACTACAGGATTTGACCATTCAATCGTGATAAAGACAAGTCTCTGTCTACAGCAAGTGCACATTCTATAGTCGTGGTTCTATACCTAAATTTATATTTCTGAACGGCGGTGTCGTTCGCCAAAAAGAGAAGAGCTACAAGCTAACAACGTGTCGAGGCTCAATGCGGTGTTCATTTGAAGATCTGTCCCCTTTGCTCCCACCGCTCCCACTGCAGCCGTGCACGCACACACACACACACACACGGAGTGGACGGATTGATGTTTATCAAAAACAACCCTTGCTTAGCGTTTGCTTACAAAAGCGTGTGCCCAGCATAAATTATATTGCGAATGACCGAACTGGCTGGATTACCGTATTAATATCAGTCAGTCAGTCAAAGCCAAGGAGAATGTTACAATACTAATTCACCATCGAGCAGCCACTGCACTGTCTGAATGTCACACTAACATGATAGAACAGCAGGATAAAAACGGATAGCGTGTCTATCAATCCATGAGCAACATATTATCTATCTAGCTCTGGTCCATAGATCTAATGTGTTGCACGTATTAGAGGTATGGAACAGAGCTACTATCGATCTATCTACAAAGTATTAGCATAAAACAAATTGATTATATAGATTATATGAAAACAAACATAACAATGATATGATGATGAATATCACTATTTTGTGATAATTGCTGAAAAGATAGTGATATAATATTTTGACATTATTTTCCACCCCTCCTCATATCACTTCATTAAAAAGAATCACACCCATGTGAAGTGAGGGGCGCTCTTGTCATCATACATCATCAGATATCTCATACTGGTCAATCAGAATGCCTGTTGCCTGTGATTGGTTAGCTGATTTGCTCGTTTACATATGACATACATTTTCCCTTCAATGTCAATGGCGTTTAATTCATGTCATATTTAGCAGAATTTTGACGTAATTTCTCTGTTGATTGTCAATGGCTCATTTTGAGATGTGTGGGGACAAAGGCTGTATATAGGAGGGGCTAGTGTTTAAAAAGACATCATTTTTCATCGTGCTCCTAATAATTTGTGTGCTACTAGATTTTTCAACTTAGGCGCACACGTGCTACTTGGAAAAATGCTAAGCGTCGAGCCCTGGCTTCCTACAAAGATTTCTTATATTAAATATGTACATTTGAAAAAGATTACGAAAAAAGAAAGCATTTTTCAGAAGAAATCAAATTTATAAATTGCATAAATAATATGAATGAAATTCCATGAAAGTAAAACTATATAAAACTTATATTATTAATGAAAATAGCAGATGTACAGGACAGGTTGATCAGCTATTTTCATTAGTGTGGGTACTGGGGAGACATACGTAACATTTATCTTTTGAACCTCGAGCTAAAAGGTTTGGGAACCAACCACTGTTCTAAGGGGTTCAAGTCAGGATACCGACAGCCTCTCGAAAAATTTCCAGGACTTCCTGGATGATTCACACAAACAAAACGCGACCATACACACAATCCCAACTCCAAGCGTGAGCTTTAGATCACCGTCTCCTCCAGTCTATAAGCCAGGCAGAACTAAATGGACTGATTTCAAGGTATGTTGTTGAAGACGTGATTCCTATATTGAGTCTGTTGTGTGCAGGCTATACTGCTACTTTTCATCATAGTGATTAAAGCTTCAATTTACAATTTAGGCATTTAGCAGACGCTCTTAATCCGTGAGGGCTTTAAAGTAAGCAAGGAAAACACGAGTCAATGCATCAAATGCATAGAAACACAGTAGTAATCTAGGATCATAGGTAAACCAAGAACATGAAAATATATACATTAAACAAAAATGTTAATTTCCCTAGTAACGAATTACTTTCATGGTGCAGTAGCTCAGTTACCTGTCGAAAGCAGACAGTAAGTACTTAGTAACTATAACTAATTTTAACTACAGTAAGTAACTTACCCAAATCATGCCTAATGCATTTGATCTCAATCATTCTGTAAAATTACTGATCATTTGATGACTAGTTTTTTGACGATAAAGAATAGTTTGACCGCAACGGAAGGGCACCGTCTCTAGAGAACTTGAGCCACAAGAAACACAACCGAGCGCACTGAAGCACGAGAGTTGCCACGTCGAACGTTGTGAAGCTCGCTAGAGCCGAACAATATTTATTTCCCACCACCGAGTAACCTCGTGTCGGTGTCACCAGACCATCCACCTCGGAAGAAAGTCTGGTAACCACAGAGCAAAGACGGGCATTGTCGGAAGGCCAATCAGTGGCAGGCAGGGGCGGGTCTTTACTGGACTCGGCCATGATTTTGAATCATGTGTCCAAGCTACAGATAGTGTTATCAGGGCTCAACGTTTAGTTCACGTGATCTAAGAAAAAAAAATCTAAATGTTGTAGGGGTGGGCGATATGGCAAAATATTATAACACAATATCTTTTCAGCCATTATCACAACAGCAATATTTATCACAATATTGATTTTGTTCATTTTTATACAATATATATAATCAATTTGTTTTCATGCCGATACTGTTAATTTTTATAGATAGGGTTGTTTTTGATCCGTCCATATGCGTGCGAGCGTGCACTCATTGTGCGTGCATGCGGTTTCACCCGCATTTGGTTAATAGACGTTCGAACATTACAAACTTTGCAAATAACTTTAGTATTCAATGTGCCGGGGAGAACAAGTAATTCCTTCCGTGATGCCATCATGCAATCCTGCTGCGTTCACTGTGTGCTGCCTGCCAGGGAAGAACAGTGACACAGCACAGCGTGCTAAAAGGGGGAGGGGAGGGGCGGGGCGATGGAATGAAGGGGAATAGATCTTCAAGTTAAGGCCGCATTGAGCCTCGACACGTTGTTAGCTTGTTTTTGGCAAACGATTTATTAAAAAATGACTAACATCGACCGATAGATGTGATTGTCAATATATCGCCCAACCCTAATGCATTGATCTGACAATTTTTGAGTGGTGCAACCACTCCAAGGAACAGCAATGTCCGTGTTCAGCTATGTATGCGTTAATGAGCCAGTATAATGAATACCAGTAGGGGCGCTGTTGCCAGAAACAGAGAGAGATAGTATTAGTGCTGCACTGTTACCTGCCAATATATGAGTGAGTGAGTGAGTGAGTGAGTGAGAGAGAGAGAGAGAGAGAGAGAGAGAGAGAGAGAGAGGAGGGGGAGGGGGGGAGGGAGAGGAGGGGGGAGTTGCACCACTCAGTTCACACAGGTGTGATTTTTTGATTATAATTAGATTAGAGGAATAAAGGAAAATACATAGATACAAAAGATTGTTATATAGTAGTCATTTATAGAGAGTCCCCGTCTCTCCAGCTCCTTAGTAAACAGAAGATGGATTTTCAGTTTGGGGTCCCACTCCCAATTTTATCCAATCAGGAGAAGATTGAGAACTCATACAGGATTCACAAGCAAAATTGGAAGTGATGCTACAAAGAAATGAATGAGCATTTGAACTGGAACACTCTAACATTGAAGCTGATAAATGGGTAGACTCCTGATTGGATTAAATTGGCAAACCATCGGTTTGTGTTTTCCATTTGTTAAAGAGCTGGAGAGATGGGGAGACCCTTGTTACTGAACAAAAAAACTATATAGCAATTATTATCACAATATAGAACTTTAACTTTTTGTTTTAACCAAATAGAATTTAGAACACATTAAGTTAAAAATCCACTTCTAATTGAAGCTACGTGGTCACATGCATGTGCACCACCAGACACTGCAAGAGAAAGACTGAGGGCTCTATTCTCGTCCATTTGGTCCATAAAAATAAAATGAAAATAGCCAATCTACAAGCTCACAACGTGTCGATGTAGATTGGCAATTTTAACTATTCCAAAATGTTTTTGAAAATAGTAAAAAAGAAGGCAAAGTAGTTTAGGGATAAGGGTTTAGCATGGACAAAAATAGAGCCCTGAGAGAGTGTGCATGCTCGTGTTCATATGTTGCTCGTGCATCCCTAAATCCATGCTTGCCAACACCACCACACAGCTAATCTTCAAATCACAAGCGCAGGCCACCAGCGCCATGAGCCTTACACGCAGTGACAACACTACTAGTAAACAGGCCCTCTCTCATTGTGTGCCAAATTTGATTAAAAAAGAATACAATAAGTTAGCCTCATCATACCCCTTGCCACCCTCTCTCAAAGGCCACAACAAGTATTATTTTGATTGGGGACACCTCTCCAGTTAGCAACAGAGTGGAACCTGTGTATCCCTCCGGTGGGCTGAGCAGCACTAGGTAGCTTCTCAGGAGGATACATATCCATTTGGGAATCAAGGCTTGCAGGTGTGACGCATATACCCAGCAACCAGCAAGCAGGCGCTTTCTCTCTCTCTCTCTCTCTCAAAAAGAATGTTTGGTTTTTCTTCTCCTGGAACTAAGGAGCAAGGAAGGAGACTGATGTGGAAGCAGAGATGGGTGTTTAAGGGGATGGGAGTGAAGCCTGAATTGAAGGGGAAGCCATTTTTGAGAGACAAAGTGAAAGGGAGGCAAAATACAGGGATGAGCCCCTTTAGATGAGTAGCAACATACTGAGTCGAGCACCTCTCTTTTCCTGCTTTGTGTGTGTGTGTGTGTGTGTGTGTGTGTGTGTGTGTGTGTAGTGCTCCCACATGCACAGTAAGATACTGTGCCATCAGTCCAACACTCGATGAAATTCAAAAGCGAGAAAGGAAAAAAAAGAAACACATTTTAGCAGAGTTAGATGTTGGCGAATAGAGATTACACTGGAAATGGCACAGTCACCAGGCTGCATCACAGTGTGTGTGTGTGTGTGTGTGTGTGTGTGTGTGTGTGTGTGTGTGTGTGTGTGTGTGTGTGTGTGTGTGTGAGCGCGCGCTCGCTATTCCGAAAAATGGAGGACGAGGGGAGAGCAGACAATTGAACAGCATTGCACAAATAAGCACAGATGAGATGATGCAATGTGTGTGCCGGTAAACAGCCTTCCAGCCAGGCCGCCAGAGGTCCCTGTGGGCGTGTAACCACGAAAGAGAGGAGGAGATGTGAACAATGCAGAGGGGGGGAAAGGCCATTATTTTGTTACTCGTAGGTCATTAGGGAACAGAGTCGCGTGCAGTTAGTCTCTATGGATGTGTCAAGAACAGTAAAAGACGGAACAGGAGTTCGTTTTATTGCGTGTATATCGAGTGTGACATTCAAACAGGAATAGCTTTCAAATCCTATTTTGGGCTATTGCAGAGCTATTTTTTTACACATTTCACTGTACAATAATTAATTGAACAGTTTCAAGCTGTATTTTGTTATAAACAAAACTGCCCTGTGTATGCACGTGTACTGTGTGTGTGTGTGTGTGTGTGTGTGTGTGTGTGTGTGTGTGTGTGTGTGATACACCAACATCACTATCCCATTCCCCCCCTCAGGATACACAGGAGCTCTCCTCCACACCCTCACATTGGGCACCCTAGCAGAGAGGCGCACCCACCAATGCCTTGACTTCGCCACGAAGCTGTTCAAATCTAACTTCAGGAACTGAACTGAAGAACTACCTCCCCTCAGGAAAGAGATCTCTGGACGTCAAACTAGAAATGGAGACGACCTGGACACGCATAACTGAGAGATAGGCTACAGAAAATCACCAATCCCATACACTGTATGTGCGGACTTTGAAATGATAGTGGATTTTAGATTTGTGTTTTAAATCATTTGGATTTTTAGATGGGCTATTGCATTTTATATTTGTGATCGGCAAAATTTGTGTTTTAATGGCACCTCTGTCTTTTTAAACCTGTGAAAAGTTGAACAAACATAAATACACACATGCCACCCTTCCCCAGCTCCCCTCCAATGTCACAAGAATGGACCGCACATGCACAATAGTGTCGCTCCTCCTTTACATCCCCCGTAGCCCGGCTCTCTCATCCCTCTTTCCCTTCTTGTTGGTTTTCTTTTGTGTGTGTGTCTCTCTCTCTCTTTCTATCTATTTTGCAATAAGAACAATAGGTTATGGAGCGCATTTTCCTGCGGCATTACTCACAGGCACCAGACGCCAGATGCCATTAGGCTCAGCCACGGCAGCCCCAGACCGCATAGCATGACTGCCACCCAGTGGTTGAGAAGCAGTACTGCACGTCAGGAAGAGAAAAGGAGTATAGGAGGCAGAGAAAACATAACAAGAGAGACAGAAGTAGGAGAGATAATGACACATGTGTGCTCCACCGTACAGCGGTGTCGCATCTACAAGCTCACAAAGCATTGTGTATGAAATACGTTGTGAGCTTGTAGATTGGCTATTTCTGGTGTGCTGCACTGGCGTATGGTTATAAATCAGGCTTGAGGTGGTTTCAAGAGGACAGGTAGAGGTAGAGAAGGAAATGGGCTGAGAGTGGAAGACAGGGTGGTGTAGAGAGAGAGAGATATAAAGGCTGGGGAGGGGAGAGAGCTGTACATGGTTGACAAGGCATCTATCAGTCTATTGGGTGAAAGTTGAGTGGCTTGTTTTGAGGAGACTCAAACAGTGTGACTGTGCATTGGTGGTTCCACTGGAGCACTACTGCTGCGATTTCAGTCAACACTGACCGCGTGCAACCAAAACAGCCGTATTCTCCAACATTTGTTTAATCCGCAGGGAGCTCCTCCTCGCCTGCTTTATGCACTCACCGTGCCCGTATCGTGCACACAACGCCTGCAGAACAAAATTCCTAACCTGTTCTACGCGCACATTCCGTTCAACCGTCTGCCACGATTCGAAAATCTTTCTGCACACAAAACAAAGTATATGGTATTTATTCATGAATATGCAAATAGTATTTGAATAAAACATGAAGTTGCCCAGGGGCGGGGGGGGGGGGGGCTAACTCCCTCATCCTTTCGGCGGAATTAAAACCACAATAATTAGTGCCCAAATGTGTGTGAAATCAAAGGCTAAAACAGATGAGAGAGAGAGAGAGAGAGAGAGAGAGAGAGAGAGAGAGAGAGAGAGAGAGAGGGGAGAGAAAGAGCGATGGGAAGAGAAGTGAAAGAGGCCAAATGGAGCGTTAATGTCAGAGAAATAATAAGCAGCAGTTGGTTGGTGAAGAAGGGCAAATTTCTCAACCACTCCCCTCTTTCATCAGAGACAGTGGGTGAGCTTTTTCCATCTCTCTCTCTCTCTCGGTATAGGCTACATCTCCTCTCGCCCTATCTGGGCTCCATTTTCCTCCATGCTAACCCCCTTATCCCTAAACTACTTTTTACTATTTTGAAAATAATTTTTGAATAGTTAAACTGGCCGATCTACATGGATATGTGAGCTTGTAAATTGGCTATCAAAAATGTTTTCCAAAATAGTAAAAAATGGCAAAGTAGTAGTAGTGAATAAATCTCTCAGGCAGCTCTCTCCTCTTGCCTCCTCGCTCTATATCCCTCACCCATCTCTCCATCTCTGTCTTCCTCTCTTTTTCAAACTCTCCACCCATTTCTACCTTCCCATCCTTCCCTCTGTCGCTCTTTCATTTTCATTCCATCTCTCTCGCTACATCTTTCTTTCCCTCACTCTCCCTCTACATCTCTCTTCCCGTTTCATCTTTCTCTCAGTACGGCTTGTTCTTCCTCTCTTCCCATTTCCGTTCCATCTTTGTCTCTGTCGGCGGCTCTCTATCTTCCCTCCACTCGGTCTCTGTCCTTCCATTTCCACCTTTTTTCTCTCCAGGTCCAAGCTGCTCCTGTTTTTCACATTGGAACCTCACACACACACACACCCTCCCCAATGCCTTTCACCTCTATCTTTCTCCATCACTCCCATTCTGGCCCGGCTCTACTTGCATCTAGGGTCGCCTCACGCCTTTTACGCCCTTTTTTATCCCCCCCCCCCCCCATTTTTATGCCTCTTATCTTCATCCTGCCCCCCCTCCTCTCTCCATCTCAGCCTGGAGGACTATTCAGTAGATTAAGTTCAGTGGTAGTGGCAGTGTTGCTGACTCAGCCATATGCTTTCAAATGACCCAAATCGTCACTCTGGAGAAACCTCATCCGCTCACTGATTGCGTCTGTCTGTCTGTCATACGCGTGCGCGCACACACACACACACACACACACACACGATCTGAACAAGTTGGTGTCATCCCTGTGTAGCATAAACATTCTCCATTTCTGAGCACACACAATTAAGTTGCCAGGTATGGTATATCAAGACGAGTATCTGTGTACCAAGTCTTAGTTTTTTGCATTCCAGTCTGGAATCCTCTGTTTCTAGCAAGGCTGGAATTTATTTTATTAAGGTATGGTAGGGGCTTATACCCCCACACCCCTCAGTTATTCCTCGGCCTCAACTTTAATTTGCTTGATAGCAAAAAGAAATCTCCACCACCATGTATACAAATGAGTTGGAAATAATGCAGAAATAATGTGTCATTGATAAATTGACTGCCTGACTGCTTACATTTTCCCTTTTCTTTGATATGCACCAGATTTCCTTTCCTTTTGTTCTGTCAGAAACGTGGCACTTTGAGTGGCACGAGGTGAAAGGAAACAGCCCCCCATAAATCAAAGTTTGCACGCGTTATTTCTTATGATCTTGGACAGCTCAGTGAGTCAAATCCGCATGAGCGGATAAGGTCTATATTCTATAAGGTCTATAAGGTCTCGCCAAAGTTGGAAACGGAGAGAGAGAGACAAGTATCTCTAATCCATGACATCATCAAAAGGCCTCAAGCTGCTCCACTGACAAAGAAAGACCAGCTTTTTGACACTGTAAAAAGGTTGCCCCCTGTGGTTGTTTTCTGGGTAAAATGTATAGTTCAGAGCTGGCAGCGGTGCAATGACATTATTCTGTCAGTCCAAAAAGTCAGTCTCTGATTCATTGTCGGAGGAGATTACACGTTTTGTCTCAGCTCTCATGCCAGATAGCTTTAGGTGGTTGATTTCATGCTCACAAAATGTATATTGATTAGACTCTCAAAGATCAGCAGAATAACAGACTGGAATTTGATGTTGTTGACGCTTATTTTTTGTTATATATCGACATTTGAGTTTTGTCTTAGTATAACAGCATATGAATGTAGACAATATAAAGTCGGGGCCAAATAAAATAATGACATGATGTTCACAATTCAATATCTACATTATAGAGTTATCCAGTATGTGGCAAAGCTCACTTTCAAGCTCAATTCACCATTTAACACATCTGCTGCAAATCATTACAAACACTTGGTCCAACCAAAAGGCAACTTTCATTCAGTTGGTACAGGGCAGGCCAGGGTAAAAAAAAGACTAGACATGCTTTTGATGTAAAGGTCACCTGAGAAAACCGGTGTGAAAAACAGCTGGTATGTATGTACAAATGTTGGACAGTAAACCAGGACGTACTGTAAATATACATCTTCACATAATCTGAAGGTCTGAATCAAGGGATGAGTATGTACTCATGCACGTGATTGTGCGCGCACACACATACACAGGTACGGCCATCTAGCTTAAGGGATGCTGGCGTGGACTTATTTTTAAAAGAAAGTTTTGACTGTTGCAATCAAAACTTGTACACACACACACACACAAACATTTGTATCTGGATGTCCAATATATCGCTGAGTATATGCTCAAATGATTTCCATCTCCCAGGAGACATGAGGGATACAGCTCCTCGCTTACCGCCTCCGTTTGCATATCTGTCTGTAGTGCTGACAAGCAGTAGTTAGAGAGCAACTGAACCGACCCATCACCACCGAGTTCCATCACCCTGTGCAGGAGAGACAACCTTCCCCCTACCTGCTGACACACTGCATGTCCTGTTATAAGGGCATGAGAGTCGAGTGTCAAAAACAAAAAGTTGTAATGTAAACAACGTATGCATTGGAGACTCTGTGCTTCCTTGCTGTGCTCTCTGCTCGCTGTACCATAGCCAGCTAGCCCAGCGTGGCGCTCCTTGTCCAAAACAAGCTGATGTTAGAGACTGCTGGCTCGTAACGGAGCCTTTGCTACATGGCTGCTCACAGCAGGGCACCCTGGCAGAAAAAAAAAACTGCCTAGCAAAGTTGAACCCGCATCTCACACAACACACACTTGCACCCTTACCCCAAGAATTCAAATTCACAGGCGTGCTCAAATGCAACGCTTCACAATGCATATGCATATATTGTCTGTATAGTAAGTAACACAAACGCACATGGATTGACAGACGTGGACAGCTGTTCTTTTCTCTCCCCATTAACCCAAGGTATTTTATTGACGCGTTGATGGCCCAGCAGGGCACCATGTGTCTTGACGCCATGCTCCATGGTAAGAAACAAGCAGTCTGTGATGTGGCACCACCCTTTAGAGACGCTTCTTTAACAAACAAAAACAAAAAAAATACGGTATTTGTTCTGACAGAATTCTCAAACTTTTAAGATCGCTCTACTTCCTTTACGGCCCATTCCACCCCAAAAAGTTTTCATGTTTACCATCGGAACAAGTCACACGGAAGCAAGGGGTTTGCTTCCTGGTGCGCGATATATCTGAGATGTAGTGAAGCACAGAGTTTAGGGTTTTTTTAAGACGGGAAAGGAATACAAAAGAGTGTGGCAATAACGTGGGAAGGAAACAAGAGTGTGAGGAAGCCATTGCAGTAGAGTAGTGAGGAAAAAACATGCGTGGCATAACGGGTGGCAGCCGTCATACATTATATGACGGCTGTGGCTGAGCCTAAATTCAATCAAGTGAATGTCGAGGAGCATTCCCATTCTTTTTGATCAATTAATCTAACAGATGGCACCAGGGAGCACTGAAGGGAGATAAAGCTGTGCGCGTGAGTGAGCGAGCGAGGGAAAGAAGCAGGTGGAAGGTGTGAAAGCAAGCTCCCCCTTTCATCTGAAAGTTTAGATTCTGTACTTTGAAAAGTAGAGTGGGAAGGACCGCGAAAAGGAACATGCATGGGAGGGTCAGTGATGCTCACATAAAGGTGCGTACTTCTGCATGTGCAGAATGGAGTGAGTGAGTGAAACCCATTTTGGGCGGGAACCCATTTTGGTGTTAGCATCATGTCGTGCTTTAGCCATTGAAAAATAGCAGATCTACAAGCTCATAGCGCGCCACGAGCTTGTAGGTCTGCTATTTTTGAAAAATCGAAGAGCGACTGACATAGAAGACATTTTTTTAATCTGATCTCAGGTCAGAATGGGTTAAGAGCCGAGGCAGCTGAGCAGCTTAGCTGGTGGGCCCTAGATAGGAAGTTAATATCCAGTGATAATCAAAGGACAAAGTTGATAGCTTATTTTGTACATTGGTTGTTTGTGAATGATTGTAAATTGTCATGTTCCATTATTAACCAGAAATCATATCATCCATGTCACTTTAACTCCGAGTGCTTGAACAAGCAGTGTTCCCTGCACTCTACCCAGATATAATTCACTTTTGTAAAGGTCTGACCCCAGAAAAGAATACTTCCTGATTGTTTTGAATTCTGTACTATTTAACCATTCCACTGATGGTTCATCAGTGGAAGAACTCTGAAGCCGTTTTGGACTACGTACATTCTTTCTCACCCAATATAACGGAATTATCACTTAAAAACTTAAAAAGCTGCTTGTGTGGACTCCTTGCGTGTGTCAATGCTTCCTTGGGTTTTTCTTAACAAGGTTATTTTACTCTGGTTCTTTTCATATTCTTTAAGGTAGTGAGTATGTTTCTCTAAAAGTATTTCCATCCTTAAAAGGTTTATTATTATAGTATACATTTTCCTATAAAGCTAAGGTTAACATTATACAATAAAGTTAAGGTTGAATATCATATTTACAGATTGGTAATACATTACTTGAATAAAGGCTTTACATGCCTTTACGAGACACGGTACATTTTGACTTGAGTACATTTACTCCATTACATTTCACCACTACTCTTCCCAAGCTTAATGGTTAAATTCCACATTGTTCTATTCAAAGGTTTATCTTAATGATTCACGCCTATTAGAGTATATACTCTAATTACTTGTAAGAGGTATTCTTCATAGTCTGGCATTGTTCAGTGGTCCTTCCTTTCCTTTTTCATTTGAGCTATCGAAGTAGTACAGTCCTAAATATTTATCTAAATTCATTTTAAAGTTATCAGTTAAATTCCATCTCTGTCGCAGAAGCTACCTGCTGGGCAAAGCCTGGGCAAAGCCTGCCCCCACGCTCCCTAACGTCAACCGCCCACTCCTCTCCCCCCGCTCGCCTATTTAGATTTCAGCTTCCTTCATAATATATCCACCTTATTTGAGGGAATCAAAGAGGCCTCTGAGACAGACATGTGGAGAGAGACGGGAACACACTTTTCAAGGCACACATGGGGATCTTTCTTAACTTCTGGAGCCACTGTACTTGTTTAATACCAAAGTCAGTGAGTGTGCGTGGGTAGGGGATGCGATGGGGTCATCCTGCATTAACGACTAACATGAACAACTATAGGTCAATGCCCAACCTCGTTTTGTCTTCAACTGAGCTTTTTCAACCGTTACCTCTCACCAGACTGAGGGATAGAACCAGTCTCACGGGGTGGGGGGGGATGCGAGCGAGAGAGTTATAAGCGAGAGAGTTATGCGGTGAACTCAAGAGTTCACCGCAATTCATGCCCCTCGCATAAATAAAGACAAAAATCAAAACAAAAACAAGAGCTAAAGGCATGGCTGGGCCCTGGATTAACCACGGGCTGTTTTATCTCCCAAATAAATTGCCTCTTAGACAAAGGAATTAACTGGCGGGGATTAACTGGCGGGGCCAAAAACAACAAGGAGAACTGGTGGAGGAGCATGCGGTCGCGTCGCTTCAGCTCTCCCCGCCAAACACAACGTCTCCAATCGATGGATATCGAATGGCTCCCGCCATCAGCGTTTTGAAAGGAGAGGAGCACACCCATTCCAGACGTTCCATGTCTCATATTGATATTTCCGTGCCCTATTTTCTCTCTGACTGCCGTTCCCATCTTTCACACTGTTGGAGCCTCTCAGTCTGAGGCATCAAAACCCCTCTTTCTCTCTCTCTCTCTCTCCCTCTCCCTCTCCCTCTCTTTCTCTTGTTCAAATGGCCACTCCTGTAACTTTGTGGTTCTGGTAATTGTTGCTTTGTTTGGTTGTTTTCTTTGCTCTGCCCATTATGAATAGGGTTGCAGAGCACGATGTTTCTCATGGTGATTTATCACAGACTGATGGATTTGTTCCTCAGGTGAGTTTTTTTTGTGGAGCTTTTGTTGCCAGCTGAGCTCACTTAAAGGATGATGGCCTGGAACCATTTTAAAAGTTTTGACTGTTGCAACAAACTGTCTTTCCAACAATCACATACAATATGTAATCAAAGCACGCATACGTAATTACGTATACATGCACAGCACAGGCATGCCTGATGATCTAGAAGCCCCCCCACACACACACACACACACACACACACACACACCAAGGAGCTGAGCTACAGTAGACGGAACCATGTACCACTGGTTAATAGCCCAATTTATTCAGAGAATATTACTTATTAATTTGCATAATGATTCAGACGTTTGTTAGAGGTGGAGCACAGTGATTGATGTAAATTTAATTACGAGACCTTTTCGTTATTAAACGGTAATCAGGCGAAGCCACTTATCTCTAATACTTACCTTTAGCACACAAGAGCTGAAAAGGAATTAATAACGGTCACCAGTCTCAAACTAATATGATTTTTTTCCACTCTTAAGAGCCAAAACGAGCAGAGGCAGTGACAACAGTCAGCTCCGCCTTACAGTAGCAGCAGTCTCCCATCAATCACACTCTATTGGATCACAGTGAGAAGCCCAGTGCTGGCATGGATAGCTGCAGCTCATCGTTTTCTTTTGTTTTTGTTTTACTGGGGCTGAAACCATCCATTACGGCGTCTTCTTTACTCTTTTGATTCATGGAACAATTGATGAGCACTGTTTTTGTTTTCGGATTTTTCATAGCCAACCGAATTTTGAGCAGATAAGCCATACTTTATAATTGCAAGAGAAATAGCCTATCTAAGCTCACAAAGGGCCAATCAGAGGCAGGCGGGGTGTTGCCATGTCTATGCTCCGACGCAAAATGGATTCACGCATTTTCGTGATACAATGAATCGTGTTCTGTGGCATGTATAACATTTTAAATGGCAAGAGAGAAAGATCTGTGAGGGTTTATGTGATGCCAATGTACAGTATTAGTGCAATATACAAAATAAGAGCAAATCTCAGTTGACTGAAAATGTCAATGCAGTGCCATGATCAAACTGTCAGCAAGAACAGTAAATAAAAATATAAAAGGTTAAATGTTGGATGAGTTCTGGCAGGTTGTCGTCCACTAAGACAACGCATGCAATTTTAACCCACAGATAGATTTATTTTATTTTAGCCAATGAAAATTTTGAAAAAGACAGAAACTATGCCAAAACTAATATGTGCTTCTTGTTTGCTCAGGAGGACACGCTAGCTTCGACTGGGAAGAAGGGGGAAGATGCGTGACTTAATGTAATGTGGAAACGCCCCATGGAGGACTTCAAAATCTCAATGATCAAAGAAGGGAAAAAAATAACGTAAAGAGCCTGACAGACGTTGCAGCGTCGTCTGACTTTGAACTGAAGGCAACTGGGAGATCACACACACACACACACACACACACACACACACACACACACACCGGTGAAATGTCACCTGTCATCTGCGTATTTACATTCTCCCAGCAAGTTTCTCTTGAGATAGCTGCAGTACAGTATGCGAAAGCATGAGGATCACAGCAGAAAAGGACAAAATCCCCCCCCCACGTGCGTTGACCTTCAGTACGTTGGCGATAAACATGAGGGACAACAACACAGTGCCAGCACACCACACCACAGTCGTTTCAGACGGGGAGTGAGTGACGCAGGCGTTCTCGACTGGATCAGCGACGTGTCTGCTCATGAGGGGCGTGGGACGCGTAAGCGTGGGGGAAAAAAAGCTCACTAAACCAGGTCTGTATAGTCCCCCGCAGGCACATGCACAACCACGGCAATTTCACGGAACTTCTCTGCGCGTTTAAAATAGCAGCCCACTTCTTATTGAAATTTAGTTACCAAGGTGCGTCAGTCGATTCCCGACATCAGTAGCAGCCATTTTAACTCATTTTGGACGGGAACGCCTTTTGGTGTTTTAAACATCGTTATAATTTAGCTATTGAAAAATTGCAGATCTACAAGCTCGTAGCGTGCCACTCGGTGGCGCGCTATGAGCTCGTAGATCTGCAATTCCGCAGATCCGCTATTTTTTTTTTAAATCGTGAAAATATTTATTTCAGAAAACTGGAGGAATTAGAAGATTTAAAAAAAAATTGAGGTCAGGCCTAAATGGGTTAAGTAATATAATATTAACTTTTAAAGGAGTATTAAATGACATTACTCTTCCTGAGTAACTTGCCCATCACCGCATACAACAATAACAATAATGAATGCACCCACTGCTGACTCAAAGTGCTTACATGAAAAGAGAAACAAGAGTGCCATTGATCAAGGAGGGGGACTAGACAGGCAGAGTGAAAAGCTAGACTCTAGGGTTGCTGAATTGAAGCCTTTCGTTTTCCTCTGTGTGACTGTGTTCTCTACACCCCTAAACTAAAAAGCTTTTGAAGTTTGTTAAATATATAGGAGCAGGATATTTTACTCCTTAAAAATAGTTCCAGTGGTTGAAAAAGAATGATTTAATCTGCCATGGGTTAATTAAACATACTGGAGGCTGGACAGCAGCAACACTGAGCAGAGCGAAGCCATAGCTTTCATTGTTGATGGTGTAATGTGTTGCTACCCTTGCTGTATCTTGCAGTTCTTCTCTTACTCGAACGTACTTGAACCATGATGCCTCTTTGCGGGATCAATAAAAAAAGGTATATCAACACACACACATACAACAAAGGAAATATAGGGATTAAAGGAGCCCTTCACACATGTTCAATCTTATCTTCATACCCCAGGCAGGTTTCTGGATCGTCTCCGAGTCATACACCTTCAAGTGGTGAAACTAATTGTTCTTTGAACATATTCCACACCCTGGATAGTATCCAACGCAGTCGTACACCTCACCCAGCCTTATCTCCACACTTTTATCCATCTATCCATCCATCCATGAAATAGGGGTGCAACTGTTAAATGAACTATCGATTTAACAGATAATCTAACTAATTTAGTTAAATAATCAATTAAAAAGGCGAAAATGTTCAAAGATAGTGAAAATAGCCGATCTACCAGCTCACAACAACCCATCACAATGAGACACGTGAGTTGGTAGATGGGTTCTTTTCCCCATTTGCAAGACACCATTGTGCAATGAAGGATGATAAAGTGGTTAGTCGTTTCAATTACTGTATATAAAACAAAAGTAATTTGTTTTTAAATGTCCGTGCGCCTCAATTATTCTTTTAATCTAAAAATGTAATCGGTGGCATAATTGCCAAGAACATAATCAATAGCTGCAGCCCTACCATCAATCCATCCACCCCACTTTCAATCTGTCCACTTTTGTCTTATTTTGCCACGTTAGAGGTTCTTCTCCTTAGAAAGCCTCTAAAGATGGTGGTCCTATAGTGACTTGTTTTTACCGTGCTTTATCTCCATGGCTGCCGTTTGCATTTCCCTGCCGTCTGACAGCAGGCCGTTAAGTGTAAACGCCCCACTCCACCACC
Source organism: Protomyctophum bolini (assembly GCF_963924005.1). Lineage (NCBI taxonomy): Eukaryota > Metazoa > Chordata > Actinopteri > Myctophiformes > Myctophidae > Protomyctophum > Protomyctophum bolini. The sequence continues at coordinate 19,923,323 of NC_137881.1, read as the reverse complement.
ATTTCACCCCCGCATCTCCTCTGGCGTGATTACAGTGCATGTATCATCACGTCCTACTGGGCTCAGAACTCAGTTGTGGCAGTAGTTATTAGTGTGCTGCAAGAAATAGCATGCTAAAAGTTAGCCGTGGACGGGTCTGGTGGTGCTTTCACACAAACTCAATTTCTGCCAATGCATTTTTGACGTATATATTTTTCACGATGATAAACAGGTATTTTCTAAGTATATTTAATGATACGCTAGGTTCACTATATTATGCATCCTCTGGTGTTTGTGATTAGTCACAGGCAGCAGTATGGCAAGTCAGTGGAGTGGCCTGGAGTGTGACTGACAGCCTTGCAGTGTCATCCAGTACAGAGCATATAAGCCACTGAAGTATAGTGTGTGTGTGTAACACTGAACGCCTGTCAGTCACACTCGACAGTGCGATGATAACTCCCACTTCTACCTCGCGGTGGCGAGTGATATGCAGCACTCCGCCATGATCTATCATACATTGTCATCATCACCGTCGCTTTTAAGTGACACTCTTACACTGACTGACAAAAACAGGTCTGGACCTATATACAATACAGTACTGCACACATGTGCACAACAAAATCTACCAGATGGTGCAACGTCATCTGGTGTAGAGGGAAAAAAAGAAGCTGACCAGGTATACTGTAGATTCCTGGGGGACCCCAGTCAACAAAAATGTCTGTCCGTCTGTGTGCGAGCGAGTTAAAGGTGTAATTTCCACACACGCATACATTTCATGGCAGAGCAGAGGCCCATCTGTGGTGAGTGTGTGGCACAGGCTGCCGCTGCAGCAGCCGTGAACAACAGGGGATGGATGGATATAGTGGTGTGAGGGGCTGCAACAGTGGCATTGTGCTCCATTGAAGGAGGAATTGATTGTGTTCACTCGGATAGCTGCACAGCTCCTCGCCGGAGCAGAGGCAGACGTGCAAAGAAGGCCATGTGATGGAACAAGTACTCACATATGCTACTTGAGTAAAAGTAGCAATACAACAATGTAGAAATAACCTGTTACAAGTATAAGAACATGCATTGGACATTTTCCTTGTGTGAAAGTACAAAAGTATGGCCGTCAAAATATGCTTACCAAAGTAAAACAAACCATGTGATGGAGATGAGTAGGCACTCGAGAGCCCGGCAGAACAGGCAGAAAAGGTGCACAGAAAGGATCTGAGCGAGGGAGGAAAGGGGGGAGAGGGGAAAAGTGCAAAGGCAGGAGGGAGGCCAAGGTGGGAGATTTTTCTTTTTGTACAGTAGGTCACGGACACTCAACAGAATAAATGGCAAAAATATGTGAACATCATGTGGCAAGTAAAAAAAGAAGGGAAAAAAGGCAGTCCCCAGAGCCCATATCTCGGCCAAGAGGGGCTGCCTAGCTAGTGCTATGCAAGTCATGGGTTGCAGCCATCATCATCACAATTTAAACTGGGGGGAATTGCATTTCTATGACATACGGTGCAAGTTTTCACATTTGTGGAGCACACTATAAGACAAAAGTGAAAGCGCTTTTGGAGGTGTGCTCTAGTGAGTCTACTGTGAAAGAGGTCCCTCGACATGGTTGATTGGATGTCGCGTTCATGATAAATGGTGTTTTTGTAAGAAAGTGTTCTCCCACTTATCTTTTAAGCCAATGAAGCACTTAAAAGTAGAATCTTCTTTGGCTATTATTTCAGAAATTACGAGCGCCGTCCGTGGAGATCATCATCCATCCTAGATTCGGATGTGATTTGTGATGTTTTTAACACAGCCCTCCCGACATTAAGGTTTCTAACTTTCTTACAATGCAGATCTGCGAACGAGGAACCCGGATGTGAAAACATGGTAATCTGCCCTATTCTGCATGGCACAGCTAACTGGCCTCCATCGCCACCCTGTGGCAGTACATTGATTAATTAAACCAGTAGTTCCCAAAGTGGGACCCGGGGTCCGCGATGCACAGCCAGGGGATTTCTTATTTTTTTCCCAAAAATGTTTGGGGTTTTTTGCCAGTGAATTATGGCATGTGTGATATGTGATTTTACCATAATCACAGTAATCCTTAATCAACATTCAAGGGCCTTTGGATAGAAATGAAACAGACTCCATGCAGTTACTTTCAGTTGGAGTGCTGCAGAGGCAGAGTGTCTGGGACTGTGATCAGCTGATGGTCGTTGACGCTTAATTGATGCATCATCGAAGGCAATTATGTTTCTGCACTGTCAGATAGGTCTACATATATTCTAAGATAGCATCTTAAATAAATGTTGAAAAAATGTGTTGTGACCTTGATTGAAAGGTTTTAATACAAATAGTTGCAATGGCATCTAAATGTAAGGTTGCAAATATGCTTATCGAGTTGCGATGATGAGGGGGTACCTGGAAAAAATGATTCCAGGGATACCTGGACCAAAAAAGTTTGGGAACCCCTGAATTAAATCACTCAAGATGAGAGCATGAAGATCAGCCATTTAAAATATCTGTATCAGTGGAACAGAGTCAAACAAAACGTAATGCCTCAAGTCCTACAATGTAATGCCTCAAGTCCCGCCCGTGGTTGTGCCCCTCTTCGCACCCATTGGTTGCCGTTTCGTAGTAGGACAAAAATCCAGTTTTTCAGTTGCTTCATATTGATATTCTGTGCACTCATTTCTTATTTTAAACTTGGTGTCAGTAAAAATGAACATCACAGGTACAGCATGGTGACTGGGCATATGTTCGTTTTTTCCAAAAAAAGATGTTTTAGCAAATTCAACATAAACAAGGCGGAACCAGGGCGGAACAAGGCAGAAAGAGCCTGCTGGTTAGACAGTGAGGGACCAATCAGAAGGCTGACAAAGGGTGAATTCATGCCTAAAGTTCTAATATTTTGGGGGGGGTCATGGTCTGAAAAGTTTGAGAAGTGAGAACCACTGGACTAGGGTATAGTAAAGTTTTTAATTGACAAAGGATAGGAAGAAGAGAAACGTTTGCGCTCATAATAAATAGTCAAAATAAGCAGGCATTGAAATGAGGTGCGTAAGCCAAACATAATACAAGAAATGTCTTGTATTACACAATGTCTACATTATACAGTAGGAAGAGACATAACGTACTGATAAAACTTTGGACTACTGCAACAGCATCCTCTATGGCACCACCGCAAAAACCCTCAACAAACTCCAATACGTCCAAAACTCAGCCGCCCGCCTGCTCACCTCCACTCGCTCCAGAGACCACATCACTCCAGTCTTCCGTGACCTCCACTGGCTCCCGTTAAACACAGAATTGAATTCTCACCACCTACAAGTCACTGCACAACCTGGCTCCCTCAGGATCAGCGACGCCGGCCTCCTTGTGATCCCCAAGAAGATCAGGCTCAAAACCTGGAGTGACAGGGCCTTCTCTGTGGCCGCCCCTACCCTCTGGAATGCCCTCCCCAAACACATCCGAGATGCCCCCTCACTCCACCACCTTCAAAACCGCACTGAAAACCCACCTGTTCAGAATCGGATTCCCTAGCGGATGCGTTTTTAACGCGTTGCATATACTGTTTTTTATACTTATTTTACTATACTTAAACCCCCCCGCCCCCATATAAGTCCCAGATATTATTATTATTATAACTATTGAAGCCAAGGCCAATGAATTGAGTGGGGATGACCTACGGGGTAGCCGAGATAGTTCTTGACTGCTAAACATGGAGAAATTGTACTCCTCCCTGAAATACCGAGGGCCAACTTCTAAATACCACAATGCATAATTTGACTTTCCGATATCAGCATGTGACATTTCTCGAGTGACAAGTAAAAGGTTTACGTGCCAAAGAAGATAGGGGTGACGGAGGGTCACAAATTGACAGACGCAGCAAATGCTAAAACATTTCGAGCAGAACAACCTTGAACTGAAGCCAAGCAGCCGTTCTCGTAGCATTGTTGTGGATTCAGAATTAATGTTTTTTTCTACATCTGGCTTGCCTTGTTTACTACTATCTGTCTGGAAGGCAAGCATAGATTGTGTGGGGTTTGGGGGGGGGGGGGGGGGTATCCAGCCATTGTACTCATGTAATGAGCAGCAAAATATTAAATATTTGGTAAGCAATGAATACCATCTCTGTGCTTGGAGTGCTTTACCGCTTTTATCCTGTTTGTCAAACGAGGTTCACAGGCCTTCGGCCGGCTCACATCCAGTTTAAAACATTGTCTGTTGTTGATGTATATATACACACATGTTTTTAATAGCCATCTATTGTCTGTGATTGATGTATATATGTGGTCTCACTTCCTTGTGGTCTCACTTCCTTCCTGGACTACAAGTTACACCTCCATGCAGCCTCCCCCCTCTCCACAAGGAGGCAGTGCCTCAAAGCATTATAGTCATTGTAGGAATTCAGAAATCCAGTCAACCCTTATCAAACACAGACTTCATTACATTTCTGGCCATAGGGTGCCAATTTCAAATTGTGCTGCCAACTAAAATACTATATTAACATTGAGTGACAGCAGTTTCTTCCAGCGGTGAAATGTTCCTTTAAGCCATGCTACGGTAACTACTGAGCCACCATGCCACCCAATGTACATTATATTATATCGCCCTCGCACAATGTAGCAATATGAGTAAAATCACACAACTGGTACCCACTGCCCTGAGACATTTAAAACATAAACCTGCCTCACTGCGTTCTCCCCACTGTCCCCTTATTCCACCATCCACGCTCTACAGAAACAGCCACACACCACCCTCAACTGAGTCACAGACTGAGAGACTGAGGGCCCCACAGTAAATTCCCCATGTCAGGTACTAGCTGGGGGCCATAAATCCAGCCGGGTGGGAGGTGAGGATGGGGAGCCGGGAGGTAATTTGTGGCCAAAAAAGGGGCATTTTTCCTAGGCGCTCATAAACCAAGAGGCCTGGCCTGGCACACTAATCCACTGAATCCCCCCCTCCCAACTCTCTCCATGCTAGCCGGAGGGCTTGACACTGCTTTCGATCATGTGTAAACTATCGTGAGGGGAAAGGCCGTCATTTATTTCCCATGATCCTCTGGGAGGTTTGGGGATGGGGAAGGGCAAAGATGTACAGGAGGGATCAGACAGAATCATATCACCCCTTTCTCTCACCTCTCCTGCTCTCATCTTTCTTATGGTTTTGAAAGATGGGAAGGAGTGAATATGTTTGTGTCTCTTGTGCATGCGTGTGTGTGTGTGTGTGTGTGTGTGTGTGTGTGTGTGTGTGTGGTCTCGTTCTAACTTTAGGTGACTGCGTGTGTGTATATGGCTTCTAGATCATCAAGCATGCCTGTGCCGTGCATGTACGTACAGTATGCATGCTTTGATTACAGACTATGTGATTGTTGGGAAGACAGCGAGTGTGTGGGAGGGGAGTCAGTTGGATCCAGTAGAGACTAGAGAGAACACAGGGGAAAGAGGGTTCTCGTGAATCTTTAACACGCATACAAAGATATTTAATTTTACAGCAGCACCCCTCCCCAGTGACACTCCTCTGACCTGGCTGCTGTGCGTACACATAAAGTGTAATTTAGTGCTCGCAACCCTTACTTATGTTTTGCATAAGAGTGCATCATGGATACATGCAGAGCACGTTCACTCGCACAGGCTAAACTTGGTGTTTGAATGAGCACACGTGGAATGGCGATGCTCGCGTTTCCATTTGCAGCATGTGTGTACTGACTTGCAACGTACTCTATGCAGCCCCCGAGCCACGCCTCTGTGTATGTATATATGTATGTGTATGCATTCCCCTCATCAGCAAATGTGGCTGCCTTCAAATAGCTTTGCTGGGTGTGAATTTGTAGCTGTGTGCCTCCGTGTCTGTGTGTAGCCTGTCCCTTCATGGATCAATGAATTAAAGTGTGGCGCCTCGAATACCAAGCGAGGCTTTGGCTTGCCGTGGCGAGCAGACTGCACGTGGTCACTCTTCCCGTCTCGTTCCACAGAAATGGCCCTCCCCAGAGCTTCCTGAGAATGACTGTAGCGCTATTTAATAGCAGCCCTAGCTATCTTCCCTCATGCTACACAGCATGCCAAGGGCTCCCACCAGTAGGCAGCTCCCCTTGCGTTCCCGCATGCAAAATTTATGACTGCAGTGAAAGACAAAAAAAAAGAGAGAGAGAAAGAGAGAGAGAGAGAGATAGAGAGAATGGGATCCAGTTCTGTCTCACAGAGCAGATATAGGTTTCTTTTCAAATCCCATACCGGCTTTCCCCAAGACATTGCTCAGCTGTGTGACAGTGGCAGAGGAGAGAAGCGAGAGGAGAAATGGAGAGAGAAAGCGAAAGAGGGGGGAAAAAGATTAAAGTGTTCCTGTCTAGCGCGTGTCTATTTTCATCCTGCTCTTCAGAGTATAAGAGTTTGTGTCTTATTACAGTTTGGAACAGACTCCGAGCACTCCCGGCCCCCCTCTCCTCTTTCTTTCTAACCCCCAGAGAAGGCACTCTGCCTGGGCTAGGGATAAGCGAAAGGTGGGCCCCTTTTGTGTGGAGGATCTGATGGCTCATATTCCAAACAAAAACACCAGGTTTGGAAGAAGATTCAGTTCTTAACATGCACAATGAGAAAGGGGCGCACCTGCACCACAGATCGCATATCTCCACCAGGTCTATGTACAAGGCAGAACGTGACATTGTGTCAACCCTAAAAGCAGGTATGTTGTTGGACACATGCAACGTCATAATAGTAAACATTGTGTTCAAAAAGCGTGGGTATAAATATTATTGGAGCTTCAATCTGTCGGCCTTTGATAGGGCATTGTTTGAGTAACAGAACTCAAAGAGTCAGAGGTGAAATAACCGCAACTGCATGACAGCAAATATTTTATTTAATGTAATCAACAATGTTACACGATGTTCTGCTTCACAGCGTGAAATAACAGGGGTACCATGCCCCAATCATATACTGTCTGATACAGTATCAAACGTCTCTCTCTCTCGGTCTCTGAGCACAGTGCGTTGTCACATGACTTCCGCGATCAATCAAAAATATTGTAGTGACCCTGCAAAAGACCCATTCGTAACTTGCTCCTCCAAGGGAGCCAGCTCTCTTGGCGTAGCTTGTTGCCTGCCGGTCTGTCGAGCTGGAGATCGGGGTTCGATTCCAGCTCTATGCACTAAACGTTATGTATGTACGACCCGCTTTCATCACATCACTCCAGAGAACATAACACTTTGTGAGAATTGGACAAAATCTGTAAGCGGAGTAGCAAAAATATTTTTGAATACATTTCGAAGATTGGATATTTTGGTGGAAAATATAGTTAGGCATAAATGCCTATTGGGACTTGCGTCAGGAATCCATGGAAAAGCTTTGCATATACATAACCTACATTTACAGGGGAGCATTATAGCTCAAAAACTTAAAGTAGGCTGGTATAGTGCCATGAGGTCGATTTGAAAAATATGTGGGAAATTACTTCCTTAGCCTAAAGGTAGCATGCCATTATACGTGCCAAGATATTTGGCACTGACCGGTCCAGCGGTTTGCAAGATTTGCCACGGACAGACACACAGGGGCAAAAATTTAATTCCAACCCGGTCTTTCGGCCTGGCGGAGATTGTTGTTACTTCAAAATCAATGATTGACTAATGGATAGAGAAATTATCAAAATCAATGTTATACCAGGACAAACAAATGTGGAAATTAATCTAAGAGGCCCATTGGGTGCTGTCAGAGGTAGCTCTCCGTCATTACACGCTTGATCGCACACCTTTGAAAAATACAGAAGCCCCACCCCATTTCTCCATACTCCAAAATCTATTAATTATCGGCATCTGAGACACCCTCCACCACCCCAGTTTTAAATATAATGCAAAGAATATCTTCATAGGCCATGGCATGCTTCCTAAAATCCCCATTAATCTTAATTTCAGAGTCAACCAAGACTTGCTTTCCCCCCTCAGAGTGATAGTATTTCCACTGGCGGGGAAAATAGCTTCTTAAGATTGCCGCAATGTGGCCAACAAATCACGTTTTGACATCCTTGAAAAAGAGGTCAGAATCAATCAGCCGCCCAGTGGCCTTTGACATTCAATAAACGTCAGTGAATATTTATATGTGTCCCATAACCGGCTGCAGAAGACAAAACAACAATTAAGACTGGCCACAGCTTGGGAGCCCCTCACGTCTGGATCACTGGCATGACAGACAGGGCAGGAGCGCCAGAGGGAGAAAAGACAGAAAGTAAAGTAAGACAGAAAAAGGGCATACTGAAGCAACAATAAGAAATGCCACATCAGTTGTATGCCTCCACCAACCAGTTGCCGTTTTCATCCATGTCTGTCCAGACTCATAAAATATGTTGTGTGAAGACTGAAGACTTTGATGGAATTTTTCCAGGAGACCTGGCCTCTCCTCTTTCCTTTTGTGCCTTGACTATTTCTCCCTGTGTTTGCTCTTTTATTTTTGTACTACTTGTGTGAATTATTTGAGGCACATTTTGATACATTTGTTTTTGCTAATTGGGCTATTTTCTTCCCCAATTTAAAGCTCTCGCACACCAAGTGTGTATTGTTTGTATCTTTTAAAATATGCAGTAGAGACACCTTGCATACTGAGTTGAATGTGCATTATTCTATTGTGAAACATTTGTTGGTGGTTAACTACCATGTTTCTGCTAGTGCACCTCTACAGCAAGAGCCGGAGTAGATTCTTCTGTGTTGTAACAGGATTCTGTAGGCCAGGGGCGTTGCATCAATGCTGAGGACACAATCATCCCGTTTATCCTGAACAGTCAGGAAATCTAGCTCCATCGTGGAGCTAGGTGTTATTATAGACAACCACTCTAACCACCTTCATTTGGAGATTGTGGAAAGGCGCAGCAGCAGGAGGAATGATAGATTCATTTTTTATTTTGGAGGTTCTTCGTCATACCGGTAGGGAATATTTACTCCACTTAAATAAATAAGTTATTTGAGAATATTTTGTTGGACTGTCACTGTAAAAGAGAAATACAGATCACTTCCAGACAGCATTAGCCTAAGGTTTTGCGTTGTTAAGCACTCCCCTACCTCGAATATGGTTTGATTACTCAGACAAAACGAGGTGGAAAAGCACCAAAAGAGAGAGAAAGAAAACACGATAAAGTGAGCAGAGTCGAGACTATGCAGTGGAAAAGCACCAACAGAGAGAAAAGTGATGGGTAGAAAGAGAAGTGCAGAAAAGAGCGCATGAGAGAGAGAGAAGACGAGAGATATGGGAGTCATCTCGTTGATGCAGTCATTTACCAGAGAGCAGCTCTCAGCCCACACAAACCCAAATGCCATCCTCTAAATTCGGCCCTAATTAGGCCCCATGTTGAATGGAGAGGACAGGAGGCTGAGCGCGACTAACAATATCAGTTGTTTACAATAACATCAACAGGCTTGTTATGGCGACTGTATGACAGGGTGATAAGGTCACACATGGGACTCTATTGTAGCCGGCGGGATGCGGATGGATCGCGCCGAATTGATTCCTCCAAACACACCATCCCCCCCAAGTCTGTCAAGACATCCTCTGCGATAGAACACGTACAGTAGGCATTATAATGAACTTGAACTGAATATCAGCAAACTACAATTAAACTGTGAATGTAGACGATGACAATCAATAAGGATAAGATAAGAAAAATGACGACCCAGATGTCTGCTAACTCTATTTACGTCACAAATGCATTCAAATACACTCAGTGGGGGCATTTACGTGGCTTATACCCCACTTAGATGGGATCTCTGGACAACCGACAGTACATGTGTGGGTGTACTGTTTTTGGTGGTTACTGTATGTGGGCAATACAAGCAGTGTTTCAACTGCATTCACATTCAGGCTTTCTTTGCGTATGCGCCTGAGCTATGCCCTCGCATTCCCACTGTGGACGGAACCCAACATCACCATCCTAATGGGTATTCTCGGCACACAGCTTTCTCGCCATTTCCCTGCCTTTCCTTTGATTGATTGTTTTAATTTCAAAAACTGCAGTTATCTTTTTATTTTTTCGGTTTATTTTTGTTGAAACAGCTCCTATCGGTCGCCAGCAGGTCACAATTCCAATTTCCAGTGTCACTCGCCCCACCAAAAATGCAGAATGACCCGAAATAATGGCCTTTCACTCTTTCCCTTTTCTGTGCCGACTCTCTAGTCTAATCCCCTCTCCCCCTCTCAAACAATGGCTCCCTCAGTCAGTCAACCATTGTATTCTTTGGAGCAGGGAGGGGGGTCAAACTAACACACATTTGGCATTTCATGTGAGGAAATGTGGTGGATTCAAACCATTAACTGTCTATTCTACTGTCTAAACTAATGAAGAGAGTGTATTTAGGGTGACGGTAACTGGGTATAGAGTCGGAGGTTTACCAATGTTATTTTTGTGCAAGTGCAATAATGGGATGGCACCCTGATCCTAAAAGCAATTTAAACTTCCAAATAATCACATCAATCATACAATATTGACATTACTTGTCCTGCCAAATCAATGCATTTTTGCCGTTTACAAAAAATATTTTACACAGACAACATCCTGCATAACTGAGAAGCTCTCGACAGTGGTTCCCAAGCGTTTGAGCTCGAGACCCAAGAGAGAAATTTGATGGCTCTCTGGTACCCACACTTTTATGTAGCTCATTGTAGGACATGAAAAAAGGGATATTTACTACATTTACTACCAAATGGGTCCCACTCCCGACCCACTGTTTGGGAAACACTGCAATAAGATACTGCTGCCCCCACCCCCCGACAGTAACATGGGTATTGGCCTGAACGTTGCACTCATTGTGACTTTTGTTGCCCTGCAATTACAAGCACCGAAGACGGCTAAACAGGCTTGGGGAGTGTGCAACCCCCAGGAGGAGTGTGGATTAGCTTGCGGGAGTCAGGGAACACACATGGAACAGAGTCCCCAAGGCCCTGCAGTGCCTAAGAGAAAGGGTAAGTGAGTGTAAGTCCACCACTATCAAACGGGGAGACAGCATATGCGGGTGTGTGACTCAATAGCTCATTACAGTTGAGGAATGTAAAAGCCCACAACGAGGTTGGACGTGGTCTACTTATCACTGGCAAAATGGGGCTTTCGACAGGAGAGTCACTCTGAGGAATGGACCAACTCTTATTGTTTACAATAAGAGCCAACTGTGATCTGATGTATATATATGGGGCACAATGGCACATTGTTAAACTGTATATACAGTAGTGCTTGTGTTAATAGATAAGGTGGTTAGGGACAGAGGCTTGGACTTGCACTAAGAAAAATAAATCAGAAACCGAAGCACTTTCAAAATGAACTGAGCATAATATGGCCACTCATGAGTTTAGTGTGGCTTATTATAGTCTATTATTAATTATTTAATTTCACACATTTGGAGCAGTGAAATTATAAATTCAGAGACATCACAAGTGTGATCTTTTTAGCCTTGCTAGCAGCAGGGCTCTTGTTGACCCAATGGCTTTTCCTCTAGTGCCACTACGCTTAGACTACAATGTCCATTTGCAATCATTACAGTACAGTACATCTCTACTTGAAATGGACAGATTGCCATTACACTTGATCGATCAACACTTTGGTCCCAAACTATAATATGTCGAAAACTACTGGCTATGGTGTAAGGAGTAGCACAACCTCTAAGGGCCAGTATTGGGGCTTATAGAATGTTCACCAGTGAGTAGACAAGAGGAAAAAGCAGGGTACAGGTGGAATATCCGATATGCATTTATTTTCTACAGGGTTCCCTGGAGGCTCTGCTAGTAGGACCACGACCAACATCAAAACTACAGCATCACCAGTTCTGTTCAGACTAGGCACCTGACATACCTTCTCTCCACCCTCATATTTCCGGCACTCTCCAGTCCAACCTGACTAAAGAAAGCGGTGAATAATACTGTAAGAATAAGTTCCAGACCCACAGGAACGCACCCAGGGTGCCGGCCCGATTCCGGCGAGCCGCCCCGTGTCTGAAACAGTTGAGAAATGACAGTTACCGTGTGGGGGTCCATCTACTGTACCCTCTACTGTACTGTACTGTCACCCGAAATCACCATATATACAGTTAATAATATGTGCGTGTGTGTTAGGTTGCGCACAAGTGGTGAAAAACAACCATGCTGTTTTCGTGCTCAGACACACCCACCCACCGACACACGGCTCCGTAAGAGAGTCGTTGCACCACTCAAAAAAATAGGCAAAATTTGCTAAACATGCAGTTGCTATAAGAACTAACACTAATTAGCAGTGAGAATAATTTGATCCCACTAAAACACAATTTACAAAACACATTAGGTCAAACCCAAGCTTCTCTCAAGTAGTTACCCAAAATATTACCCTTGTTAAGAAAACAGAATAAGACTACAGTAATCAAATGAGAGCAGTGCAGCCCGCTCCATTTGAATTGACCCCCATTTCATATTTCTTAAGGATATGGTCGAAATGATTGTTTAGCAAAATCGAATTATTTCCTTCCTGTAAATAATTGGACATCTTGATAATCTCTCAGGACTGGTTATATGCTATCCGTAAGAGATTTTATGAATGAGCACACAGCCCACTCTGACTGCTTGGTAAATGTCTCCGTCAGGCCGAAGGCATGGCCGGGAATATTATGTTTTGCACCGTCCTTTTTCTAGCTTCCCTCTCAAAAGCCTCTGCTCTGTGAGAAATATTCAGCTAAGCGGAGGGAAAAGACCCCTACCATGGGCTGTCAATCACGGCCACATGCATAGAATATTTTTGTCTGCAAGGTTGGAGGGGAGCACGGTAGGGATGCTAGGGGTTACAGGAAAGAGTCATGGATGTTCTTTTAGTTGCATCTGTTTTTATTCCAGAGCTTTGTGATGTCTTTAAAAACTGCCTGGCTGGTGCCTTCATTGGAGAAGATTCTAATTTTCCCTATCATTACCTTCATATAAGCTTAAGGTTTTTAATTTGGCCTAAGAGGCACTTGCATATCCCAAATGAGACCCCAGTGGCTATAAGTTTGGTAATAAACAATAAAAGAGTGTGGCAGAGAGCAACAAAAAAACAGCCGTCAGCAGGTACACTCAGTCTTAACATTTACTTGGACACCCATTACAAAAGGGAACCAGTACCAGTTCAAGGAAGGTCGTAGATTCAATCCCATATGCCTACCCCTGCGTTAAACCCCTCTCGTAAAATACATAAACAAATGATATGTGTCTCAGTGGGATGTGCAAGAGCAGCAAGTTCCCAATTACATTGTTTAAATGTTTTTCTAGAGTGCTCTAAAATGCCAGAAATAAAATAAAATAATAACACTACAAGCCGCAAGATTTACTTTCAATTCTTTTATAATTGTATTTTAGCTTCATATTGCTGACGTTTCATTGTGTTTCATTGTAGTGATTAGGCTCGTTTTCATTTATTACCTTTGTTATAGTGCATTGTGTGTGCAGTATGTCCATTTGTTGCATGTTGGTATATATTAAAGCAGGTTTTGGCCAGGTGACAGCCATCGTGGTGACAAGAGTGTAGCACAGTGAATGGGATTTGTGCATACATTGTTTAATGTGAAAGCCCTGGGCTAACCTATATTAACCTAGGGCTAAGCATAGAAAATGCCTATACAGTCTACCAGACTGAATAGATTGACCCGACTTAACATTGGAGTTGCAAAACATGAAAAAACTGACTCCACTATTAATGGCACACCACACTTTCAAATGCTATATGAACTATTTTTCTCAACTGAAACTTGAAAACGATCTATTTTCCAACATTTAAGAAACACCCAAAGGGAAACTTGGCCTTAAACTGTTACTTTTATCATTTCCACTTGAGAGAAGGTAGGGGGGTCTGCCACTCGAGCAAGAACCTGATTCAATCATCTTTGTAGGTGGCCTAGATCAGCCTCTGCCATTGATCACTGCCAAAGGTTACCGTGAGGAGTAGCGACAAGTAATAACCAATGATGAGCTATGATCTAAAAGTGCTCAAACGCTTTGCTTGCCTCCCGACAGTCTCATAACTAATCCTCTAGACTTGTTAAATGACATAAAAGGTGCCAAGGCCATAGCTCTTGTGACACGCTTGTCAAAAATGCATTTTCAAAGTTTATCTACAACCATGCCTCAAGTTATACAGTGGGGAATTTGTTCCATTGTCGTCAATACAGCAGTGTTCTGTGTGATGCAAAGAACCCAAATAATGACATATCATATTTGGGATTAATAGAGCCCTCATCACATTAGCTCAGCAAGGTTGAACAGTGCTACTTCCACTGCAAGAACACTACTGTACTGGCAATAAAGAATAACAAAGAGTGGTTGAACTTGGGGCAAGGTTGTGTGTCAACTTCGAAAAGACATTTATTGACAAGCGGCTTTCAAGAGGAATGAATGGCTTTGGTACATTTGTCATTTTGTCAAGGCTAGATGATTAGTTATAGTGTTCAGTTTAGATGCAAGAATGGTGTGCAATGTTAGAGCATTGCCCATCACTGGCTCTACCTCCTGAGTCAATGGTTGTTTTGTATCAAGTTAACTAAACCTACATTGCCCTCACTTGGTTTTTGTCCAATGAATAACGACTGGGAGGCCAGTCTACGAGGAGACTCAGTACTATGATTGGTGACATTTGGGATCTCCATATAATATGGGCAAAGGGACACAGACATGTACGAGTATGGATTTAGACTTGGAGATACTATTGACAACTGCCGATCCAATCGACTTCCCCCAGAACGCATCATTCCCTCAGGTCCTCGTGGTATAGATTCCTTGCAGTGTTGTTTGTCAGGCATGACGATAACGTAAATGACGACGTCAACGCCCCTTTTTCCAGGACTAAGACATGACGTTGACGAACGACACTAAAATTATTCGGGACAAGACTGACGCTGACGAGCTAAATCAGCTGTTTGATGACGATGACGAGATGTGTGTGTTTTATCGTTGACGAGACGAGGCTAGACGAAAATGTACATTTATATTTCTGAACGCCGGTGTCGTTCGCCAAAAAGAGCAGAGCTACAAGCTAACAACGTGTCGAGGCTCAATGTGGCGTTCATTGGAAGATCTGTCCCCTTTACTCCCAGTCTCCTGCTATCTAATAAGCATTTCGTCCAAAAGACTAAGACTTGCTAAATCTAAAAAATGCCTGCCAAAAACAACACTGATTCCTTGTGAAGTCGATGGGTCATAGACTGTTCTCAAGACCAGAGGGGGAAACACGTAACAGACGGGTACGCAGAGCTTCTGTAGGTACAGCTACTGCATTGCAAAAAAGGCAAGGATGAACACAATAATGTGCTGTTCCCATCACAAACAAATAAAGTAAAGTAAAGTAGAAGCAGAAGAACCCGGGCCACAGGAGCATCGCCAGCAAGTTGTGTGTACTGTATGTGCACTTGCACTTTGGAATGGACTGAATTTAAAGGACCAAATGATGTCAATCTATAAGACGACCAGCGCCACCATTATACACTTGGCCCCAAAGGACTGAGTGCATTTTCTCAATCATTTCAGTGTCCTGCCCAGTCCCCACCGTTGAACATCAGATGAAGCAGATTAAAGAGTGAGATGTGGGAGACCTCAATGGGTCGATGGTCTACGAGACCCTAACTCACCTCAATGACGACACTATTGGAATAGAATAGAACTCCTCTGTGATTTAAGCGCAGCTTTATGGCAATGCTGGAAAGTAATTTAGGTCAAATCCCTGAGGGGGATATAAAAACAAGCATGGGATAGCATACAAAAAAAATGCACGCACACATGCAGTTTGTATAAATAAAATACCATGTGTACAAGAATGCACTGCACTCGCTCTAAATCATGAAAACGTATACCCATGTATGCATGCAAAACAAGCACACTGTCACTTACCCAGAATCTACCTGCATCAGCGCATTGGGATCATTTCAACTTTGACCGCCATAGAAAAGGTCATTACAATTTAAAGGTATTATTCAGTGATTTCACTTAATTCAAATATCACTTATTTTTTCTTATGTTTTGGATAATCCTCCCTACTATAAAGTATGCTGAACATTATAAGGAGTTCCTCCCTGTCCCCAGTGATCCCCTGGGGTCAAAAAACCCTAGTTTCGGTTTGGGCTTTGGGCGGCAAAGCCTTCATCTAATCAGGAAGAGAGGGGTCTTCCTCTAATCATGATCGAGTGGGGCGGGCCTTGGTGCAAGTCTGTTGTACTTCCACCACTGTAGAGCGTGTGCATGTGCACATCTTGTTACCGGGGTGGACCGGGTTTTTTTTCTTCAAATCACCCAAATCACTTAATGCTCCTTTAATGACTGTATACAATGTGCTTAAAGGGGCAAGAAACAGTTTGTTTTCTGTACAGGCTAAAAACTACTAATGAGCAAAAACATGGCTAACTGACCGTATACACCGTGATGCAAGCAACACAGCTGCAAATAAAATCAATATTTGGTATGCTAGACGTACAGCGTTAGGTGCGGCCGATGTGCAACTTGCGCATTTGCACAAGCATTGACAATACTGCTTGTCAATAGACTGTCAAAGACTACTTTCAATGCTAGCACACAAGCATAGCACAACTAAATCAACATTGGGATTCATGCCAATTTAATCTTAAAATTTAGTCCGAGTTTATGCGTGCAGACAGAGAGAGACACACATACACTGTACTCTGCTCTCACTTGCAAGACCATCCATCTAAGCCCATATATAGTACAGTAGAGCTCTAAACAGCAGCCCTTGCATTGACAAGGGTACACCATGCTACTACTACGCCTGCTGGAGTGGTTCAAGTGGTGCCAACCAGAGCTTCTTGTGTGCGTGTGTACTACATTACATACATGTGAGTGGTACATTAAGTCAAGATGACATGACCCTACTAATCTACGGGGAATAAAAGTAAAAAAAAAAATTAAAAGAAGATAAAATTGTTATGCTTAGACACAAGACATTTTGAAGGCCACCGTATAAATATCTAGCCTGGCACAGCCAGCCTTCATCTGCTTATTGTCTAGTAGTAGTAAAGTAACATCTCACAAAGATTGAAATTCAGTTTCCCCTAGGAGATTCTGTGACAGCTGCTGAATGTTGGGGTACCATTAACCACCTATAGGATACGTCCCAGGTGCATCCATGCGATTTTCCTTCTGAGGTATTCTATTTATAGTGACTCATAGGAATAGACTATGTGACAACCAGGTATAGTCTGGTGACCACCGGAGAGACGGGTGACAGACGGAATGTAAATGGCACCCGGGAGCAGTATGGGTTGGCGCCCCAGCCTGCATCCAAAAAACCTTCGGTGAGGCCTTTAGGAGGCCGCAAGTGGAGCCTGCAGTACCACCGTTGCCCAGGTGGAGCCTGCAGAACCATTGCAGCTCAAGAATCCACCACTACTGAATGAAGTGTCTGATGCTGGGAGTCTGGTGCAACGCACAGGTCCTGGACCTGGTGAGAGCAGGAGTGGACCTGGTGAGACGTAGGAGGGGCCCTTTCCTTTCCCTAATGGGTCTGATCGAGGGTAGCTACTGGGACATAAGTCAGGACTTGATTACCCCGGCTGGGTCACCCGAGTGAGGGGTATGATATTCGCGAGACCCGAAACCCAGATGACTGTGGGATCCATCACTGAGGATACCTCCCAGGTGCATCCATGCGATGTATTTTTGTTTTATGCAGGTCTCCAAGCAGACCTCCAGAGTACCAGCAATTGGTGTGACAGGCTAATTATACAGTCGGAGATCTAGTGATTCATCAAGTAGAGGAAGAAAAGGATATAGGAGTGGTGGTTGATAATTCACTAGAATTTGAAATGCACATCTCTGAAAAAGTAAAAAAGGCAAACTCCATGTTGGCGATAATTAGAAGAAACTTTTAAAATGTATGTAAAGAACCATTTATACCGCTATACAAATTCTTGGTGAGATCACATCTTGAATTTGCAATCTCAATCTGGTGCCCTTACAAAATCAAATACATAGAGAAAATGGTTCAGAGAAGGGCTGCTAAATTAATACCAGGGTTGAAAGAAATGCCAGATTTAGTATTGAAGTGTCCTTGAGCAAGACTCTGAACTCCTAATTGGTGCGTGTGTGTGTGTGTGTGTGTGTGTGTGTGTGTGTGTGTAAGACAGTGCCCCTGCTGCCACCCTTAGATCTCCATATATGTCCTGTTCCGACATTCCATAATTATGACGATCTGATCTCCCATGCCAAAGTGCCAGTGCTCGCCCAGCAGTCTTCCGTCACCCAGGCGGATGCGTGCTTCAGGGCATCTTACTGGTAATAATTATAATAAAATGTAGGAAGCAAAAATAGGGTCCTAGACCCACAAATGGTTCCCGACCCATATGGGAATCAGTGTGCTAGTCCATATGTGTGCCAGAGTAAAAGTCAGTACTATTATACCATGAATGCCATGAAGGTCAAGGCCTTCCACCGACTAGGAGAAAAAGTGAGTGCTTTTTTGCGAACACAGTGAGCACTTACTATGAGACCTAGCAGATCATGTCTGTCTGTCTGTCTGTCTGTCTGTCTGTCTGTCTGTCCCGCTTTTGTGCCCATATATGGAGCTGAGTGATTTGTGTCACCATGACTCAGCCATAACCATATAAGGTACGTCCAAAACCCAAATATGTATGAGCTGCGTTCGCTTCCCGCGTTTGCGCGTCTTACTGGTAATATGCCTGGAATAAGTTCTCAATTATCTTGCCAGTAGTGGCCCCTAAAAATTGACAATTTTAATCATCTAGCTGCTAGATGATTAAAATTCTATATGCTAGATTCTAGCATAACTAAAGGTCACTCGGGTGGAGCAGTGCTAAGAGTGCCTGCCAACCACAGCAGAGTTTGTAGGTTTGAATGGTTGCATATGGCTTTGTCTAGCGTCTATGTCACCAAAATTAGCCCGTGTTCTGGGGAGGGAAGCCAGGCAGGGAGGGTGATATTTGTCAAATTGTCACTGGACGTATTCCTACAGGCTGTGGCAGAACCTGTTGGGCAGGAGGAGTAGGACGAAGTCTCTACATCCTCCCGGTGGGCGGTGGGGGCTCCTAACTGGCAAGTGAGTCTGTTGTACACAACAGCAGTGACAAGTTCACACAAGTTTGTGTGGGGTGGAATCAATTGGAACAACAATTAAATTGAAAAGGGGGTAAAAAAAAGAAAAATGCCTAAATAATAATAATAATAAAGGAAGGCTCAATGTGCCAGAACATTCACTGACTGGATTCCAGCAAACAAGTAGTGCGGGCATGCCAGATAAACAATGTTTTGTCCACCAACCACAGTACTCCCCTGATGCGTTTTAACTTTTAAAATGTAAAACATGACTGATTATCATTATTACGTTTAGACCAACAGCACCAATTTATCCAGCCAGGCAACATCTACAAGCATTTGGCTGGTGGCTGTTTTTTTTTCTCCATCCTGTTCTCCAAGGCATGGAGAGTCTCCAAGGCATGGAAAGTCTGAACAATAATTGGAGGCAATAAAATTCTTTGTTCACATTTGATCACAGCCTTGCTGCAACAGATAGAAAATTCTGTACCACAGATTGATTCAACCTTCCTTCAAAAATTAGGGCTGGCACGTAGTTCTATACTTGCCATCACCACCACCAACTGTGACGCGGAAAGACGTGACAAGCATGCTGAAATGACCTCAATATTTGTGCACGGTACTGAAGCAGTGCTTTGCTCAGATGGGAGGAAGGACACTGTCTCACACAGACACAAAACCATTAAGACTAGAAAAACAAACTATTCACCTTGGCGGTGGCAATAGCTGGGATGCCGAACTTCGACAAGGCCATCGCAGAAAATGAACAGTTTGCATTTCCAATAATAAACCCCTGTTATTACCCCACTTCAAAGACTCACAGCATGGCCTTCTAGGATGAAACATATGCATGCAATGGTTTGGTTTAAATATTGGCAGGGACAGATTTCTTTCATTCATTTTTCATTGTCCTACATACAGTACTACAAATACCCCTGGTATTGGCAGTATGTAGGACAATGTTAAATGCAGGTAATACATGCAGGCGCGCGCGCGCACACACACACACACACACACACACAGTCTCCTCTGTCTGTCCGTCCTTTCTTCTAAGACAAGGACCTGAAGGCATGTCTGCTATAGGTCTGTCTTCCCATAAAAATAAGAGCACCAAAATGAGTCTCACTGCCCTGTTGTAGTAATCTCCATTAGAGTTCAGTTAACTGTGGCACTGGTGTGTCCCACTGCCGGCTAGATAGATACATTGACATGCCGAGTTCCTTCCGCAGTGAGGTCACTTACGGTACTATGACACTTCAGCCTGCAGTGGCACTTGCAGTCAGCTACTGCCATACTGTATGTTATCAACCCTAGGGCTGATCAGTTATCACCCTCTCTAATCTTTATATCACTCCCAGGGCTCGACAGTGCGACTAGGTACTCGCATTTGCGACTAAAAATATCACTGTGCGAGTTGTAAAATTCAATTTGTAGCACAGGTGCGACTACAGGATTTGACCATTCAATCGTGATAAAGACAAGTCTCTGTCTACAGCAAGTGCACATTCTATAGTCGCGGTTCTATACCTACATTTATATTTCTGAACGGCGGTGTCGTTCGCCAAAAAGAGCAGAGCTACAAGCTAACAACGTGTCGCGGCTCAATGCGGTTTTCATTTGAAGATCTGTCCCTTTGCTCCCACCGCCCCGCCCCTCCCTGTGTTGCTGATCAGTTCTCTTCTCTTCCCTGTCAGCAGCGGAGCGAACGCAACAGGATAGCATGTATTGGTAGCACAGAAGACAGAAGGAGTTGCTAGGACCCCGACACGTTGAATACTAAAGTTATTTAGAAAGTTTGTAATGTTAAAACATCACTTGATATAACTTTTAACCAAACGTGAGTGAAACAGCGTGCAGCCGCGCACGTAAAGAGTGCACGTGCGCACGCACATGGAGTGGACGGATTGATGTATACCGGTATACCAAAACAACCCTTGCTAAGCACCTCTCTAAAAGCGTGTGCGCAGCAGCGCAATACGAATGACCGACCTGGCTGGATATATTAGTCAGTGGCTTGCTCAGGACCAGGTCCATAACTCTAAATGCAACGCATTAGACTAGCTATGGACCAGAGCTAGTCAGTGGCCTCACTGGCCTGCATAACGAGCAACGTAAAAAGCCTATATGTCGGATTTTCTGTCTGAACTGAAGCAGTCAAAGCCAAGGAGAATGTTACATTACTAATTCACCATCGAGTAGCCTCTGCACTAAATATCACACTCACATGATAGAACAGCAAGATAAAAACGGATAGTCTGTCCATCCATTCATAAAATGAATTGACTATCTATCTATATATCTGCATACCAAACTAATAGTCTATTAGTATAAAAACAAATTGATTATATAGATTATATAAAAAAATAAAAAATGATATCCAGATGAATATCAATATTGTGATAATTTCTGAAAAGATATTGTGATATAATATTTTGTCATATTGCCTGCCCCTACCTCATATCACTTTATTAAAGAAAAATCACACCTGTGTGAAGTGAGGGGCACTCTTATCATCATACATCATGTTTTAATTTACGTCATATTTAGCAGAATTTTGACCTAATTTCTCCGTTCATTGTCAATGGCAAATATTGAGACGTGTGGGGACTAAAGCTGTATATAAGAGGGGCTAGCGCCCCTCAAAAACACATTATTTGATAACTTTTCATCGTGCTCCTAAAATAATTTGTGTGCTACTAGATTTTTCAACTTAGGCGCACACGTGCTACTTGGAAAAATGCTAAGCGTCGAGCCCTGATCACTCCTATAACCGACAGCAAATAAAGTATGTGATAAAGAGATACATCATACTAATGCTACTGTATCTCCGCTAACTTCATTTGCAGAGTATCCTGCCACACTAATTGATTGAATTACGCACCAGCCGCGTCTGTTCGGCCTACTACTACAACCACACCGGTCTGCACAAGCCTAAACACTATGCAGAAATACAGTATATCCTGCATGCCATGGGGAATGTTATAGACTACATTGCATGCTTTCCAATGTCATATCTACCGTACAGTCTGCATTTTTATGATACTATTATTGCACACTTGGCCTTTCGTTCAGAAACAGCCTCCATGCTGTGATGCAAAGTTACTAAATGCTAGTTACTATAATGACAAGTAGTATCATATCAATGTCCTACAAACAATACATTTATATAATCACCCAGTCTGTGAACCTTCAACAGTGGCTGCTTTCTGCTAGACTGCAGTATTTTGTGTTTCCTTCCCTCCATTACAACCGTGTTTTATAGTGAGTTTGGTCCACATATGACATTTTAAGTTCCACGCAGGCAGCTCGCTTTCAGTGCTAGTACAGCATGGCAATTTAGCTCTCTTAGGCAGCTGTGTATTCCTTGGGAGGATACCACTTTAGCTTGTAGCACAAGTTTATCACCCATGCAGTCACATTCCTTTCATGGCTCCCATTCCAAATAATGGATGAGTATCTGCCTTCAAATTTTCTGACAATAATCTTGGGATCTGCATTCTAACTTCAAATTGTCTGACAATAATCTTGGGATCTGCATTCTAACTTCAAATTGTCTGACAATAATCTTGGGATCTGCATTCTAACTTCAAATTGTCTGACAATAATCTTGGGATCTGCATTCTAACTTCAAATTGTCTGACAATAATCTTGGGATCTGCATTCTAACTTCAAATTGTCTGACAATAATCTTGGGATCTGCATTCTAACTTCAAATTGTCTGACAATAATCTTGGGATCTGCATTCTAACTTCAAATTGTCTGACAATAATCTTGGGATCTGCATTCTAACTTCAAATTGTCTGACAATAATCTTGGGATCTGCATTCTAACTTCAAATTGTCTGACAATAATCTTGTAGTCCGACTTCAAATTGTCTGACAATATCTTGGGGTCTGACTTCAAATTGTCTGACAATAATCTTGGGATTTATGAAAAGGTAAATGACTGTGGACATTCGATTTATGACAGATATGGGATAAATACGGTCAGGCAATATGCCATGTATACATAAAACAAGCAAATACTAGGGCAGGGCAATATGGACAAAATCAAATCAATCAAATCAAATCAATAATATGATATACGCAGTATTGTGACAATGACATTTGCCAAATATGCTAAACTATCCAATCTACGTTGGCTAAATCTGCTTTTCTTTCTTAAATAAAACAAATTCATCTTGAAATACAATAAAAAGTGCTTGCAGAGATTTCAAATAGTTTGTAGCATATTAAGTCCTAGAATAGATGGTGTCATGCCATACGAGTGTAATTTTATGTTATGTCCTGTCTTTATCTGGACTGAGTCTGAAATAATAATGAAAATTCTCAAAATGTAACCATCCATAATTATCTTACCTTTGGTCCAGTGGCACCATCTGCTTGTCCTGTGTATGCAGCCTGGTGAGCCTTGGAACTACTTTTCTCCTGATGAATATAAACACACGTATACAGATGTATGTTTAGACAATGAGGCCACTTTATGTTTTTGTTTATAGTTAAAACAGGCGACGTCCCAAAATATAATGGGTCCCAAAAGGGGCTACGGTACATAGCCTACTACACAAGTTAACACAACACAGCCCATTATATGTACGAACTCGATAAAAAAAAAGTTTATACAAGGCCTAATGTTAAAACAAGGGCCTTGTAATGTTACAAGGCTGAAGATAAACCGCCTGCTGCCTACGCGTCCATTTGCTATTTTAGTGGCTTTTTAAAAAAAAATCATGCTAGCAGACAGAAAATAATTCTTTCCATGACTGACCGATATTTCCCACTGCCATGTCAGATGTGGACTTGAACAGAACCAGCTTTCTCCAATCTCTGCTGCTAACGAAGGCAGTCCTCCTGGACTGGACCACGACACTCCACACTGACAATGGTGAACTGCAGAGAAAACTTGTTCATGTCAAAGTTTAGCATTGGGTTTGCTGCCTATAAACTTTAGTGAGGAAGCCAAACCATGGGTGAGTGTGAGGTGGAAGTTCTGGAACTCACCAACAACAACAAGCAACAGCCGGAATCTGGAATGAACCTGATTAGCTGCACCTGGACAATGGGCTCGCGCGCGCGCGTTTCTTTCTTTCTTTCTTTCTTTCTCTCTCTCTCTCTCTCTCTCTCTCCTTACTTTACTCAGATATAATTGAATTATTATGTTTCAGACATGTTTGTCTTTAATAAAAAATGTCATGGTCCTCGATCCTGGTGACGATATTATAGGCTATACATGCTATGTGTCTTGCCCTTATAGTAGTCAGGTAATGTACCGAAAACCAATTACTTTGTCATATTATGACAAATGGCAAATACAGGAGCTCTAGTTTCAACTTCCAAGTTTATTAGTAAACACCATTGCATAACATTATGAATTATGATGTTTCTTACAATTCAATTCAAGAGGACCACTACCAAAACACAACAATAAAAAGTTTATATTACTTCTGGTAAAGCTTGTATGCTTATACAAGCTCAAGACATACACACACACAAACACACACACACACACACACACAATGTGATATTACACTCAAATTGTTTACACAATCTCACCGATTGCTTTTGATCTATTCTAACCTGGCCTTGATGGATTTGCCTAGGCAGTGGGGAACTGGTACAGTATAAATTCATTCTCTGCAAAATCTCACATGACAAAAATGTAGTATTTGTTGTGCTGCTGCTTCTATCCACACAATGCCATTTCCTGCCTTACTGTAATCTATTGTACTGAAATAACCCCAGAAAGAGAGCTTGGCTCAAGATATTAACTATAGGAGAAATGGCACTACTGGTGGCCACAGCCTCCCCTGGCATGCACTTATAGCTGCACTGCAGCCACAGCCAGCACTCAATCAAACCACAAACTCCACACGGTCATTTAGACATTCAGCTAACTGATAAGGATTCAATTCAAGTGGAATTGCAATGCATATAGCCATGATAACAATATGCAGATGATGTAAATCACCAACCTTGCAGAGGTCACATTTCTTGACTTTCTTGACGCATGTGCAAGCAGACTGGCAATAATATCCATTTTGATCCTGATTGCATTGGTTTATCACGGTGGGTTTCAAAGGGCCCCCGGTTTGATATTCATTAGGCTACGGAGTACGGACCCCCATTTGATGCCATTTCTATGTCTGAGACTCATGGGAATGATACTGTATAAGTCCTCTATACAAATGGAGAGTGGAACCAGTTCATTTGGTTGCATGTGTACATTCTCTGAGTTTTACAGGCCTGTAAGGATACATTTGGTTCATAACTATCAGTCATTTAGCTGGGAACCCCCTGGAACTCCTTCAAGGACCCCTAGGGGTCCCCTGACCCCACTTTGAGAACCACTGGTTTATCATACATTTACATCCCCCATGGAGAGTCAGCACTTCTCCACAACACCTCCACCTGTCCAACGGTCTTCAAACCTCAGTCCAGGTAAGGAAGTATGCAAATGTATTTCAAAAGAATAGCCGCAGGGCATGATGGCATCTGTATTCTCAGATGTGCCAACCAGCTGGTGCTGGTGTTCGCCAGCATCTTAAACCACCCTCTGATCATACAGCCAAAGTCACTACTGTACTTTGCACGAAGTTGAAGTCCCAAGTACAGTACCTAAGTAGGACAAAGTCCCCTGCGCCTTACTGACTGTAGAATGACTGACCTCTGTTCTACTTGACCACGCACACACACAGTGGCCATTTTGAACGTAATACTGTGGGAAACAGTAACCTGTCGCCCGAGTATGATGTAATGCAGTAGTTCTCAAGCCCATAACTCTCCGAGTCACAGACCTGCAAGGGTCAATTTGGAACTCCCTCAAGGAACCCTGAGGGTCCCTGGACCCCACTTTGAGGACCACACTGCTGTAATGGCACAGTACTGTCCCCTGTCTGAATGGTCAATATAATGACCTCTGTGCAGCTTGTACTGATCTAGTGCCTCCAAATCCGCCAGAGTGAACTGTAATCCTTCATCATTTGCAATTAGCCCTCAGGGCAAACTAATTAAAGAATGATACAGTCATCATGGGGCATACATGTCATCCTGGCACAATTGTTTTTCTGGCGACTATGTTCTGTTGTTGTCAACTTTAGCTCCACATTTAGTACCATCCTTTCATAGCTGATTACAGTAATTGTTGACATCGCTTCTCCAATGTCACTGTGACGGATTGTTGTTTTCTTCCAAGTGTGACCCTGAAAATAAGTTTAAGACATTACATTATTGTCTCTGTCTGTCTCTCTCTCTCTCTCTCTCTCTCTCTCTCTAACACGCACACCCTCAATGGAGGTTGTAGGGGTAGCCTACAGTAGTGCCGTCCGCCGATGCCATGCCAGCTGTATTAATAATGAACAGAGTGGAGCAGGCCTGGTGTTATCACAGTTTGCAGCAGCAGAGCTGGGAGCCATAGAAATATTTCCACAGTGCAAGCGTGCCATCTATTGAGGGAGAGAGGGATGGGGGATTGGGGGAGGACGGCAGAAATGATGTGCATGCAGTACCTGTTGACTGAAATAAGTTTGATGCACTCCCCTGGTAGAGACCCAGTAGAAAGTACTACTACACACTCCATCTAAATCAAGAGCACACTTTCGATTTGTCTGGATCAATACCAGGCCTATCTTCCATGCTGGCAAACAGAGGTCTGGTGAGGAGGGCTCACTGCATGTGGAGAAGATGATATGGCTCATGTCAACTGAATGACAACATACCAGAAGACTGGCAATGAGTGTTTCTGTCTCAGTTCACTGGCCTTTGGTTTTGTTCTTGGTTAGACTGAGCCTATAGTATAAACCATAGAAATTGCCACCGTCTAAAATAAAAGGGTGTTTCCAGACAGTGACATTAACAGTCAAAACATATATAAGAAATTGCAGATCTACAAGCTTGTAAATCCAACTATTTAAAAGCGATGAGAATTATATCAAATACCAATTAAATCTATAGTACTGTGCATACAGTAAACTCATACGGCATGAAAATATGGCACACATTCAGTGGACTGTGACTGCAGCAACTGGGAGTGTTCACAATGAAACTGTGGGTTATAAAATAATGTGTTTATGACATAACTCCCACAGTGAGACTTCTGCTGTATATCCAACGTTTGTATAACGCATGCTGTCACATGTAGTTACACTCACTGAACTGGACCAATAAGATCAAATAAGACTTTCTCCTCTTCTTTTGTTCCCATTCTCCATCTCATTGACTTTCCTTTCTTTCTTTCTTTCTTTCTTTCTTTCTTTCGATGGTGAGCCTGTGCAAAATCAGTGTTATACAGTAGGATAGAGAGATATAGATCTCTGGTCTTTCAAGATTGCCATTGTAAAGAAATGTGCAGAAGTGTGTGTGTGTGTGTGTGTGTGTGTGTGTGTGTGTGTGTGTGTGTGTGTGTGTGTGTGTGTGTGTGTGTGTGTGTGTTATAAGTTTGTGTGGGTTTGTGATGCGTCTTGCATATGCTCTCCCTCACAATATGTTTTTGTTGCCTATTTTAGTATTTTAGTGTCAGAACGCTGTCAGGCAGAAACCTCCTATATCCAACTTTTCAGGAAATGATCAAAAGAACCTGTCTTCCAAAGGATCCAATGTAGTTATTTTGTCAAAACACAAGCTCTTGTTAATACTTTGCATTTGATAAATATTTCGGTATTTCACTTTTACTTAAGAAAAAAATAGCAAACATAGCAGCAGTTTAGCCAGCCAGTGATGTGGGGAGAAACGTGGACTTCATCTCGTCTCTCTCATCCTGCACAGCTCGTCTACTCTGTCACTAGCGAACTCAAAGCGAGAAATCTGTGACTTGATAAGTCTGCGTAACATCAAGGAGAAGCAATGTTTTATTCATTGGCACAAAGCTCCTGAATTCACTCAAATCAAATTCGCCTGCTTTTGTTTGAGAGATCAAGCTATGGGTTTGACACGTATAGAAATGATTGAATTTGTTTGACTGCATGGGGAAAGGTAGGAGATTAAGGAGAGTGTTGTTCCATGTGAATGTGGAGAGGAGAGGAGCATTTTTGTGATGCACATCCCAAACGTGCACATTCTAAAAGGATCAAAACAATGCTGATTCTGAAATATATCTCTTAATTGTCATAAAATATCAAATAATTCGTCCTGCAATAAGCACAGCACTGAAGTGTTTACTTCCATTCCAAAGCTGTTAATGAAGTGGCTTTACTTAGAAATGACATGTTTATTTATTTTGACACATTTATACCATCCAAAACAGTGAATAGTCTCAGTGATATCCTTTCCCTACAGGGCTAGAAACAAGCACAATAATGCACTTCAATGCTGGTGCAGAATCAGCATTCATGAATAGTTCATCTGGTCAACTCAACTTAGTAAACCTACTGAGATTATGTCAAAAGGAAAGAGGGCAAGCTATCCATTGTCTTCTAGTTCTTAGCGATTATTCTATTGATTACCTTTTTGATTAATCGAATAATCGGGATATATGAACTAATCGATTAAGAACGGTGCCATGCTAAATTATGAAAATGGCAGATCTACCAATGTACACCGGATTTGAGCTTGTAGATTATTAATATTTTGGAAGGGAAAGAAATATTACTTTGAAGCTTTTCACTTATAATGGCATGCCCAAAATAAGGATTGATTAATATGGATTTACTCTTTAGGGAGATATTATTTGTGTGTGCTGATGTTGCACAGTGAAAATAGCAGATTTAAAAGTTCACAATTATTACAATTATTGCAACATATTTCTGCGTTGTCACTGCTGTTGTATCCTACTGACTCACCTATCAGCGAGGAGCCTCCACCAGGCTACCATCTCAGCCCGTAGAATACATGCAGTCACAAACTCACCTTCCCCACCCAGCTTCCAATGCCCGAACACTGGCCAATTGTGTTCGCAAAGATGCCCCGACAAAGCCAGATGCACCACGGTGGATTCGAACCCACATCGGCAAAGAAAATGGCATGTTTGAAGTTGTTTGGTCAGCCGGTGCCCAAGATATGCGTGGGACAGTCACACAGATATACTGTATAGTGTACAGTGTACAGTACACACAGGTTTGAGGATTTATAGATGGAAAATAAAAGGCATAAGTCAATGCTGCTCTGATTGGGCTGAAACCTTACCAAATTTTGAGTCATATACGACTGACATCACAGGTGGGTACCCGTGATCAGATGATGAATCAGATCCACATAGGAGCCACGCCGCTCCCATGTGGATCACCAGATTTATTTTCTTCTTCTCTTTTCAGAGGTGACCTTGTGAGATTGTACTTTCATTTTGAAAAAACTCACTGCGATCCAGGTCACAGTATACAAACAGTGCATGAATATTCATAAATAGCACGTTCAAAAGTGAAGAATGTATCTTGCTACAGTAACTATCAAGGGATCTCAGGGAATTGTTATGTTACTGTACGTGCTCTGCACAAAAAACTGTCTAACTATGTCTTCCAAGTATTTTAACCACTTAAACCCTACTGTATTGTGTTGATCGGGTCCCCCAGGGCTCTATAATTAATATAAGCAACTCTACATCTGACCTCAAACCTCAAACCCTTAGATCTCCATATATGGAGCTGACCTGTTCTGACATTCCATATGTTGATCCTTCCCCATCCATCCTTCCTCTTCGATGTCTCTCTTTTGACTGATACCCGTCCATTTTAAACTCTAGACGGGCCTGCCCCAAAGTTATTATTGTAGCCATGCCCTGCAGCCAGCGAAAACTAGAGTTCGTAACAGGTCAGAAAGCGCCAGCGCTCGCCCAGCAATCTGCTGTCACCCAGGCAGATATGTTGATCTGACCCCCCATTCCAAAGTGCCAGTGCTCGCCCACCATCATCGCTTCTCTGCCTTTTGGCTAAGATCAAGTGTAGTATCAGTCTGCTGTCACCAAGAATTGCTGTCCACCCAGTGGAAATGATCTTTTCGGAATGAGATTTATAATGTCTCAAATGAGATTTCACTGTGCAATTTGTGACTCCATAACAACCCCTGATTAAAGCGGTGCACACCCTCCTACTCCTTTCACTCTCATTTATGTGCCTTTGGAAATTGCATGAGTGATTTTAAGAGGCCTGATTTGCTGAATGCAGAGTATGTCACGTGTAACTTGCATTTATAAATGAAGGGCGAAAGGAAAAATCACACTGGAAAAAAATATCACACTGCTGAATTATGATTGTCTATAAGTGCGAGGGACTAATGGTTTATCAACCATGATAACTGCCATCACGTATGACAAACTGATGAAATGTTGATTAATTGCAACAAATCCATCATAACTGTCACACAACTGTCACTCAAGATTGTCTCTGTTATTGAGAACTTTGATTAGTTTTTCATTGCAAGCAAATGAAATGAGCCACCCGCCGATGATTAAAAGGCGTGGGCAAAACAGAATTCCCCGTTTGAAAATCAGACATAGCTTGACTGTGACTTTACCATCAAATTGGGAATGGAAATCAGACTGGCTGTGTCTGTTATGAAGGAGGTAGCTGGCAAACATTCAGTGTGTTGGTAAGCCTTTGTAAAACAGAAATCTGACTGGTACTGGGTACAAACATCTGCTGGAGATTCACTTTTGTGAATCTGAGCCAAATGTTCACCATAATTATGCAAGTGTTTCCTTTCAAAATACTACCATTTGAAAAGAGTAACACCTGCACCTGCAAATTGATAGACGACTTTCTTTTTTCATTTGTTCATACTAAAAACATAGGCTGCCCCATTTCCATATCCAAAAACACTCCTAAAATGTACTTTTAAGGAACCATGGGCTTACTGTGATTGTATAGAATATTTTTTCTGTGCAAACACCAAATATAAAGGAATATAAATCCCTTGGAAGTGAAGCATGCTGCCTCTAAAATGTCTAAATCCATTAACTTCAGTGTCAATATTTTGTTTTGGCACGAGGAGCTGAGGGTCCATATTTGAATGGCTTTATTCTAAAACACAGTCTCCAAGCCTCTTTCTTTGCCAGCGAGGGTTTCAGTGTGGAGAGACATTCTGCACAGTTCGTTTTATTTGCAGTGAGTACAGTCTGTGCCAGAGTTGACTTTGTCTTGCCCAGCCAGCCTGGGTAAACATGACGGCTTATCACCTGGACTGGCCAGGTCTGTTTACAGTGAACATGGACGAAGCCACTCAGCTCTCCAATGGTGTTTATTGTAATAGTGAGGAGCTGTGTGCGTGTGTGTGTGCGTGTGCATGTGTGTGTCTGTGTGTTTGCCGTCTATATCTCTATCTTCATTTGTGCACCCCCCTCCCTCCCCCTCTCAAAACACAAGGGCTACTTGCCATTAGGGATGCAACACTGAATCAGACTAATCAATTTACCATCGGTTATGGAGTATTTTCTATAATTGGTAATGGTAGATTGATTTAATAATTTCATACATTTTCAATTATTAATAATCAATCCCTATTTTGGCCATGTGTCATGTGCCATGTGTCATTTGGCCATGTGTGCGCGCACACACACACACGCACACACACACACACACACGCGCACACACACACACACACACACACACACACACACACACACAGGTTTGTATTGACTTGTGCTTTCGTTTGAAATGTATACCCATTCTACATATACTGTGAATAAAAATGTTCAATCAATTCAATCAATCAAACAAACACATACCGTATATGCACCAAAAAGAATGCCATGGCAGCCTATATATACGTACATTCACATGTGTGCCATTTCTATCATTGTATCTGTGCTGCTTGCCTTTTTCATAACTCTCAGTCACCACGTCCTCGTCACTGGGTTCCTACCCACCTTCCCTTTCTTGCACAGGAAGAAAGGTAGATGGCAGGCCCTGGTAGGTCACAGTGCATTAACCACACTAATAAACCCATTACATCGCAACGGAATGGGATCCAAGAGGAGTGGGGGGGGGGGGGGTAAAGATGGGGGAGAGAGCAATGCTGAGAAGGAGAGACAAAGCACAGCCTGTGTAAAAGCTTCTTGATACTGAACTGTACATAGCCGCCACTCTATGTACTTTTATACCCACTGTCTATTCATTACCTCCTGACCACTACCATTCATTAGTGGGGGAGGAATCTTCCATACCCAGCATATTGCATTTCCCTTTGCACTACTCTACGGCTTCTCTTTCAGAGCACGCGCATCTCACTGTACCAGGGCCCAATTAGAATGCCATTGTGGCCATAAATATCCACAATAGGTCTCTTAACCTGCATTACTACTGCTAGAGGAAGGAAGGAGAAGGTGGGAGGGGAGTGCAGTGGCTTCTAAATCTGAGTTTGAAAGTAATTTTCAATAAAGAGATTGGTAGGGATAGATTTTCTCTCCCCAGAAGGCATAAACCACGATTTACAGAGGAATAGACTACAGTAGCCTATATTATGTTGCCTGTTGTTCAAAACCACTGGATTAAAAAAAAAATCCTATGAATTACAAAGGTCATGCATCAAATGCTTAAAAAACACATGATGTTGTATCAAATAAATGTAAGCAGTTGTAGCCAACATCATATAATTTACTTGTGCTTTCTCATCATTACCAAATAGCAAGTCAACCTATGCATGAGGCTCTGATAAATAAGCTGAGAAGCTCCTTGTGTTTTTAATAAAAGACTGAACAGGCAACCAAGACAAGTCGAATAATCATTTGTATGGTCTAAAGTAGGAAGAATCAAGATGGTATAAGTGAAGATAAATTCAACAGAACTATATGTGAATGTGCTGCAGCGTGTAATCATAATGTCTCTGAATCTGACTAAACCAAAGCTGCTGCGGTCAGAATTGATGTACATTTAGTATTTGGTGAATGAAGTGATTCCGATCTTTGAAAACAAGCATGTGTGCCTCATCACATACAGTCTAGTAGTCAGTATATTCTATTTGTTTGTCCTCATTCTAAAGCCACTTGCCTGAACATGATTGAAGCCAGCTGGTTCTCAATGGTGCTCCATTCAGGGAGTGGCTGAGAGAATAGATTCCCCTTATACATTACTGACACCATGTGGCCAACTCAGTTATTGCACGCCCAAGAGGCGACCCAATGAGGTGGGCCGAAGGGGAAGGCTGGGATTTGTTGCTGTGTACAATGGTGTCCGAACAACACATTCATCACCTGCAGACGTCCCCGCTCCTCTCCCTGTGTGCCGAATTGATGAACCATCAACACAAGTTTCATCACATTCACTTTATATTGATAAAGCAATCATGCATGCTTTTCTAGTGCGACTGCGTATCACCGTTTCCCCTCCTCTCAAGACAAATGGGGTGTCAAAATAATATCGCCCCCCCCCCCTCCCCCCCAGTTCCTTGCTCTATGCTCTGAGAATGGAATGTGGATTCCAAATGGAGGGTCATGTGTGTTCTCCACACAGTGTATATAGTGAGACTCCTGTGCACTTTACCTTATTACATATAAGCCTATATACCATGCACAAAACATCAAATGTACTGACAAGATTGAAATGCACGACTCTTAAACAGAGCAGTTTTGCCTCCACTTTTTTTTTAATTAATTTCTACAGTATACAAATATTCACACACCAAATGTTCTCAAAATAAAATAAAATAAAATAATCCCTAACATCACGTAAACATTAAGATTTTCTCCTTGTCTTGCACATTTTGCAATCCTCTGGGTTTTTTTTTTTTTGCTTCATTGCGTCATATGCTTTGCATGACTTTGCTTTAAAAAACAGAAAAAAACTAAAACAAAAAAAACGACTCCACCACTAAACCCACATTGCCCGGTCCTGCTGTCGCCGAAAGACCCTTTCTGAAATTTCTTGTCAAGTCATCACGGTGACATCTCATCATCGCTGAAACTACAGTCGTGACGTCGTCGTGTCGTGTGTCTTGTCATGACACAAACCGTTTACGTTCGGACGTGTGACGCGACAATATAGTGACATCATGTCCAGGACGAAGGGAGGAGGGTAGTAAAAATCACAGTGAGAAGTGAGAGCCCTTGAAAAGAGATTGTTCAATCTAGGTCCAGTGGCGAGGAACGGGTGGAATGGAGCTATGTAGAGAGGGTGCCATATTGCATGGATTTGGGAGTGGGGCATGGGGACAGACAGTGGCGAGTCTGAAACAGACCTGGCTCCATTTGTATTTTTGCTTTGCCCTGCTGGGAGTGCAAGGCAAGCCCTGACAGTCATATAAAAGTGCATTAAGCTGACACTAAAAACGTATATGTGAACGCCTGTCCCTGTGGGTATTCCATGTGCCAAAGCCTACTTCCTCCACTATCCTAATTAGGCTGAAACAAAACATCACAAACGGTTTGCAAACAGCATTTGACCCATATATGACATAGAGGGGTTGAATAATAAATAGGACTATAAGGGGAGGTAGAGAGGATCTGGATCACATAAGAGAGGTTAATGATGATTTTTAGCAGAAGGGACTGTCTAACATGTGGAGTCTGAAGTAAAGAATCCAGGGGGACGGTTTCAGGGCAAATGAACAGATAATCGAGTCAAAATCTGCATATTCATTAAACGTTCTTCAGTAAAAATCACTCCTTATGAACCCCCACCAATAAAAATCTATTTAAAAACATCTCTAAGAACATAATGTAAAAACAAAGTATATATATATTTATATTTATATATTGAAAAATCCATAGGCAGGGGCACTGAAGGCACATCAAATAATTTTGGCTCCGACATTAAATGCTGCGTCTCCATTGCCCTGGTCCATGCATTCTTCCTCTCTACATCTTTATTCAATATGTACTCCGCAAGCAGCGGCCCTTTCCCAAAAACTAGGAAAGCAGTAGTGCAACAAACTTTAGCAGGATTCTTTTTTACATTTTTTATTCCTTTCTTTCTTTCTTTCTTTCTCTCTCTCTCTTTCTGTCTTTCTTTCTTTCTTTCTTTCTTTCTTTCTTTCTTTCTTTCTTTCTAAGGAAATTAGTCACATACATGAGCTCAGGAACCTCCATGAACTGGAAGCCACTCAATGTGTAAGAAAAAGCCCATGATTGAAACACTTTAAAAGATGCAATCCATAATGCAACAGGAAACATGTCGCGAGGAAGGAAATCAGTTGTCTTTTCATTGTCCAGGTTTCCTGCCATCTTTACGAGCCACTTTCACTGACTGTATAAACTTCAACGGGCTAGTAAACATACTGGTGTTTTAAGAGGTGTCTTACAGTCTCTTGTACAGTGCAAACAGTGCAAAAAGTGAAAACACGACACATGACATCTTTTTTTTTAGAGAGTTGCATCGTGTTCACCAACAAACTTATATGGATTGCACCTTTAAACCCCAAGCACGCAGTGGCTTTTTGGTTCAAACTCACAAGAGGAGATAGTGAGCAGGCCATGTGCTTTGCGGTTGTCTGGACGACACCCGACCTTACCCTTGACCTTTTGTTGACATTTCCTTGACCTCTGAAGGCTTATCTGTGAGGCTATGAGTGAGCTAAATAAAAAGGCATTATTTAAAAAATAAGGCTACCAGTCTGGGATGGTTGGAGGGACCCAGACTGAGCTACATTCCATCTTTGACTTTATTTTTATTTTTTTTATATCTTTTTATATTTTAATTTGATTAAATTAAAGATGAAAAAAGTGAAGGAAAATGGAAAAAGAAAATGTTTTAGCTTATGATGACGTCCATTTTTCTTTTTTATAGGGCTAAAACAACTTTCTCTTTACAACTTCATTTTCCCTCTCTCTCTCTATCTCTCTCTCATACAGCTCCCCCCCCACCCCCGCAACCCCTCTAGCCAGTTTCATTTCTTCTTCTTGAACAGGCTCTTAATCTTAGAAGAGGAGCGCTTCATTTTCTCCCCGTTATCGCTGGAGTCTTGGGAAGAGGCGCTCTGGAGCTTGTGCTCCTTGCCGACGCTGCGGCCCTCCGAGTCCAGGGAGGTGAGGGAGGGGTAGCGCCGCACGCTCCCGCTGGGAGGCAGCATGCTGGCGGGCAGCTGGTTGAAGCTGTAGGACTTCTCCAGCATTCCGTTCACGCCCTTGGCGATGGCGTGTCCCTGGGTGAAAGGCATGCTGTGGGTGAGGTCGGGCGAGCCCTTGCGCGCGAACGTGTGGTGCTCCAGGGAGGGCGAGGGCGAGGTGGAGGGCGGGCTGGAGGTGGGCACCAGAGGCGGGGTGGAGGAGTCCCTGAGGCCGCTGGGGAGGGTGGTGGGGGTGCAGACAGCCGAGGAGGAGGACGTTGACATGGAGGGCTCCTGGAGCTGTCCGAACATCAGCATCTCGTCGCGGGAGATCTTTCGGAAGGAGGTCTCCGACCCCGGCGTTGAGGCGCTCCTCTGCTTGCGCCCCAAGGAGGAGCTGAGAGCGTCTATGTCGCACTCCTGGACGTCCCTGGGAGGGTATCAATGTGCAATTCACAGATTAGGATTCAACTTTATTGTGTTATAATTTGATGACTGGGTCATCTGTCACTAGGAGACTCAGTAAATGACTCAGTAGGAGATTGAAGTTGTCATCAAATTATTGTGTCAGGAATGCGAAAACAAATCTCTGTGAATTCAAGGCTTCGTGGGATGCGTAAACTATAGATTTTTATTTATTTATCAACTACTCCTTTATATACTGTCAGGCTCAACTGTTAATAAAAGCATTTTGGATCAAAAGGACACATCGCATCGCAGGTGTAAGATTATATGTGTGTAAGACATATGTACAGATTATACAGCCAGTAACTAATGGATACTGTACATGAATGGGATCACCGCTACATACCCCCTACGTTCCCCCTACATACCCCCTACGTTCCACGTTGAAGAAGTGGTATTCTTCCACCGCCTCGGGGTGGTAGGACAGGGGGGAGCTGGCCATGGACAGCAGGTCAGGATCTGGAGACATGAGTGACGACTGTGGGCTCAGCAGACTCCTGCGGGAGCGACACAGGCTGCTGTTTCGCGTCAGCGGCGGGCGGATCAGAGTGGTCGCTGCGCACGGGGACAAGCAGAGAACAATATCAGGACATGGTGTCAGACACGATATGTCCGGGGGGTGGGGTTTATGACTGCAACACAAAAGACGATGACTAATGGGCTGTCCACACCTTACCGCACCATACGTAGAACCAAGAATATATTATATAAAAAGTCGTTCCGACTCAAGTGGCAGAGGCCACACACCGCAACTTTTAACAACGTAAATGTGGATGCTTGCATAATTATCTTTATAGTTATACATATTGTGCTTGGTGGCCCATAAATCTTGTATGCTTGTATGATGAAAAAAAAAAAAAAAAGTAGTGTTCCAAGAACCACGTATTCTAAATTGACTCGTGTCACAACAAAGTTTTAAGTTGAACTCACTGGAGAACTGGGACATGAGGGGGGGGGTGTCCTCATCCAGGTCGTCGACTCCGCCGGCGATGGGGTAGGGGGGCACCGAGACGCGCGGCATCACCACCCAGCTGTGGTCCGAGTACAGGCTGGCCGTCAGGCTGGGCAGGCCCGAGTTGTGCACCACCGGGAAGCCGCAGAGCTTCTCGATCTGGTGCCAGCGGTGCAGGCGCTCCCTCAGGCACGCCGTCACCTCGGACAGAGACTTCCTGGGGGATGACATAAGGGCAGCGGTGGCCTAAGGGTTAGAGGAGCGCACTTGTTGCCGAAAGGTTGCCGGTTCGATTCCCCGGATGGGCAGGAAAAATCTGGGTGGGGAAGTGATTGTCATCACTCACCCAACACCGCTGAAGTGCCCTTGAGCAAGGCACTGAACCCCCAACTGCTCCCCCTGGAGCTGCCTAGTGGCCAACAGTATAAGACTGTGGTTGTACTGGTCAGCTCCCAGGTTTTAATGTGTGTGTGTGTTTCTATGTGCAGGGCGTTGCTGAAAATGAGCACTTTTTTTTAACGCTTGCGTTGTCTGTGCCCCTCTTGCACAGACCTGTCGTTGATCCAGGCGACCACAGCTGCGTTATTCCATGCCCATCTGAAAGTACCTTTATAGTGTGTAAGGCAGCACTTCTCAACCTTCCCGCCCAAAATAAATAATTATATTTGTTTTGTTTTTTTATCTCATTTTTTTTATTGAGAGAAATATGAAACATGGGATGCTGCTGCTGATATTTAAAATATATTGAAGTCACCACTGAGAAGACTCATGGAAAGGAAGGAAATACTAAACATTTTTATTTATTTATTAAATGTTTCTTTTTGTGGCTTTTGCCTTTTTATTTTATGTTTTTATGGAGGGACAGACAGTAGGCTGACAGGAAATGGGGAGAGAGATGAGGGGGAAGACATGCAGTAAAGGCCGTCGGGATCGGGAGTCGAACCTTTGGCACACTGCCAGACTGGATTACCAGCCAAGGTGACTGGACCACTGAGTCATGGCCCAGACTGTCAGTCAGTCGGGACCAGCATTGAACATTCAACCCAAGGAAAATGTAATAATACTCTCAACGCCACGCCAACTATACTAACAGTAACAGTGTAGTCACCTTCAAGAAAGCACTAAAGATTAACACCACCCCTGTTTCAAACAGGAGTTACAGGACTAACCCATCAATGTACATAATCTGTCCTTACACATGTGACCGATGTGTGTCTCCTCTGCATTTAACTACAACCTATTTAACTATGTATACATACTATGCTAATAACATCCATAATAGTATACAGTATGTAAATATGTATGGCTCAGGTGGCTCTCAACTGTGTGTTATTTGGTTCATTTTTAAACAATGAAAAAGAACAATTTATACTTTGACAGTGTCGTTCAATGACGCTTGAGAGAGTTAAATGTTTAAGCATACATTTGGCTTAAGTTTTTGTTTGTTTGTTTTGTTTGTTTTTTAACAGCACATCTATCTCACTGGTTAATAAGCCAGAAACTTCAAACGTATTTCATTGCCCACAGGGTCTACAGTACTACTAGACCTGATCCTTTTTCACTCTATATACTTGGGCTCCATTTGCGTCACCGCTGAACCCCTTATGCCTAAACTTCTTTGCCTTTTTTTTTTTCAAATCAACTAGCCAATCTACATTGACACGTCGTGAGCTTGTATACTGTCCATTTTAACTCTTCAAAGATGTTTAGCAAAATAGTACAAAAAAAAGCAAAATACCTCAAAATTGTACTTAAGTACAGTAAATGGTAAATGGTGCATTTATATAGCGCCTTTATCCAAGGCGCTTTACATAGTGCATTACATTCACCCATTCACACACATTCATACACCGATTGCGGCGGAAGCCATGAAGGGTAACAACCAGCACATCGGGAGCAATTTGGGGTTCAGTGTCTTGCCCAAGGACGACCTGCTCTACCTCCTGAGCCACAGTCGCCCAGTCGTACTTAAGTAAATGTACTTTACACCACGGGTCATATCGACGGAGGGTGCCTTTCAATACGTTTTGCATTGACGAGGTGACACTGTAATAGGAATTGATATTCCATGACACACACAAGGACCCATCTGGTCGTTGATCAGTAATCAATGACTAGTGTGACTGACTTCGCATTAATGAAAATCAATGGATGAAGATCCATCTGTTCAATGTTGAGAACTATTGATTTGCCTGTAGTCACAGTATTATATGCGTGCACATTCGTATGTATAGTGTACGTAGACCTACAGTATGTGTGTGTGTGTGTGTGTGTGTGTGTGTGTGTGTGTGTGTGTGTTGCCCAGAATGGGTACATGTGGTTTTTTAGCGTGTATTTAAAAAAGGTGTGTAAGTGAATATTCTATCCTTACTTGGCCTCTAGTATCTTGTGGTCGACCTCGTCCAGAGATGAACTGTGGGCTACGTGGAGCGTTCCAAACACAGTACCCCTCTTCTTCTTGATTTTCTCTGCCTATATATCACACACACACACACACACACACACAGTAACAAAACAAAATGACTAGATGAACAGAAAAAACATATGGATGGTGTCAAGGAAGCACAACTGAACACAAATCGTCAAAGAGATAAATCAAGCTTCGTGTCGTGAGTCAACAATAGACACTTTGCTTTGACGAGAGCGTCCCCTGACTCTGTGTGTGTGTGTGTGTGTGTGTGTGTGTGTGTGTGTGTGTGTGTGAGCCATGCAAGTCCCTGAGTTAATCGTTCAGAGTCCATAATCCCTTCCAGCTGCACGTAACAAAGACGAAAACAAATGACGCAATTAAAACACAATTTGGCCAAATCATTATGGATAACAAATGAGGGGAAACGTGGAGGCAGGAACGAGTTTATTCCCTCACACGTCGTGTGAGGTGAGAACTCAATTAAGATTGAAATGTTCATTTCCAAACCACGTGGTTCACGGCGAGCGGCGAAACCCTCGGAGTGTGATGCGAGTTACTTCATAAAATGTCTAGACATATGATAGCATCCATTTAAGACTGAGACCAGCCTCTACAAAT
Source organism: Protomyctophum bolini (assembly GCF_963924005.1). NCBI lineage: Eukaryota > Metazoa > Chordata > Actinopteri > Myctophiformes > Myctophidae > Protomyctophum > Protomyctophum bolini. The sequence continues at coordinate 19,883,012 of NC_137881.1, read as the reverse complement.
GTCTTCTGACAGTTTTCAGAAAATGTTATGTTTCTATGTCAGCGGTTCTCAAAGTTTTTCATGTCAAGGACCCCAAAAACTATATGTACTGTAATTGGCCGCCGACCCCCATCTGAAAATATGTTGTTACAGGGAAATGTATATTCACACAGTAAAACACTGGATTCTTACTTGATAACGTATCATACTGCCAATGTACAACATGTACATATAACCATGATAAATATAGTACCTGGAACTGTGCTGTAAATGACAGATGCCTGGTCTAATGCTTAATTTATGCTTAATGCATCATTTTTAGGGGTCCTTGACATGAAAAGGTTTGAGAACCACTGATATACTGTATCAACATAACGTTTTTCAGAAAACGGAAGACGGAATTAGAAGACATTTGTTGAATCGGCCTCATCATGTCTTAACGGGTTTTTAAGAAGAGCGATGGCATAAAATTGCATAATTGCATAAAATCTACCAGCACATTATACTGTAAGGCATGATGAGCCACGCCGGTTCATTTCACCAGTGGTGTTTTGCTGTGCCGCAGGCCTGCATGTTCTCCGCTATAGCCACACAGCACAGGGTGCCGTTTGATGCTCTGTGTCTCACGCAGTGGACGGATGTTACCCAACAAAACATGGATTATTCTGTTTGATCAGTTAAGTCCATTTATGGAGACCATGTGGAATGGCAGCTTATGTTACTTTAAGCATCGGTCTCATGGATGTGATCAGTACAGAGACTAACAAACAAGTCACAGATTAAGAGCTGTTTACATAGGTTTGACAATGTTGGGCTGATTTCTATTTGCATACACACTGTTAGGCTCAATGATCTAATCTCCAGTTACTAAAGCCATACATGGCAATAAGAGAGCCTATCAAACGCCGGTCCTGATACATTTGTAAAGCAAACTCTGATGCAAAACACTCTGTAAACCTGTTCTGTCCTGCGTGTCTCACCGTCCTATACCATTACCTATACATTTAACATTACTCATATAAACACCATAGCCTGTCATACCAGTAAGACGCCTGAGGGCGAGAAGCGACCTCGCCCTTTAGGGCGTGGTCTGCTGTCTGCTGGGCGAGCGCTGATACTTTGGAATGAGGCGTCAGATCAACATATCTGCCTGCGGGTGACAGCAGATTGCTAGGCGAGCGCTGGCGCTTTGGCATGGGGGGGTAAGATTAGTCGATGAATGCACAAAATTTCATCCTTGAAAAGGCATTTCCCAGCAAGAGTGAAACACCAAACACGCAGCTTATTGCCAAATTGTCTATTTGTGTTTAGTTTTCATTCATTTTTGAGAGGACTAGTCTACTGTATGTACTATGTAGACCCAGGGACAGACAGGGATGGAGACAGGCAGCACAGGTCTCCAGCCAGAATCAAACCAGTCATCGGCTCGCCCCCGAGTTACTGTATGCGTGTCTCTTAATCACCCTCCTCGGGCACAGCGGGTCGGGACCGCGTCGGACAAAACACAAGCCAACTTTGTTTCATTAGATTCGTGCAGCCCTCATTTTACTCAGATGGATTCATATGTTACAAATTATCTGTGCAATGATGATTTTTGGGTTTAAGACCTGAGACAAGATTCTACAAAATGTCTTCTAAATCATGACAGTTTTCTGTTTCTATGTCAGTGGTTCTCAACTATTTCATGTCAAGGACCCCCAGAATTATCTGAAATTGGCCGCCGACCCCCATATGGAAATATGTTGTTCCAGGGATCCCCCAGAAGCAAATATCTGAGTTAAAAACGTTTGCTGTGAAAGAGTATATATTCAATGATTTGCACACATTTTCACAATGGCAGATCTACAAGCTCATAGCGAGGCACTCGGTGCCGCGCTATGAGCTTGTAGATCTGCTATTTTTCAACGGATAAAGTTTAAAATAATGGTTAAAGTGGTCCAAAGCTATAAGGTGACACAGATGTGTCCTCAGATCTAAAATATACTATAACGCACCTCTTCTTTGGCGATGGCGAGCTGTAGCTCGGCGCTCTGCTTCTTGATGTTGTAGTACTGCACCTCCACCTCGTGGGTGAGCTGCAGCCACATCTGCAGCGCCTCCGGCACGGACCACTCCGACTGCATCTCCTTCTCGGCTCGCTTCAGGGCCATGCGCACCTGCACGGAGGGATGGAGCCATTGTTGGAAAAAAGGCGCTCACCTTAGGCGCTCACCTTACTTACTTAAGTAAGGTAAGTACCAATACTGCAGCGTATATAGAAATAACTCCGTTGCAACTAAAAGTCCAGAACTCAAAATGTACTTGAGTTAAAAGTACTGTGTATTGGCATCAAAATGTACTTGAAGTACCAAAAGTAGAAAGTACTTGTTATGCAGAATGTCCCATTTCAAGTTTTCAAATGTATAAAGAACTTTTGAAAATAGCTGATCCACAAGCTCTCACAATGCGTCGCATCGCGACACATTGTGTAATAATCAAAATCTACAGTCAGTACAGTACTTAAGTAAATGTACTTTGTTACTTTACACCACTGGATACAGCCATGGTTCAAGGTTCAGGATTCACTCTTTAGTCATCAATGCCAATGACAACGTAAAAGGCACGTGGAATGCATTGTGTGCCAACAACACCAACACAACAGCATCTACGCAGTCTACGCAGAGTTAAGGCGTCATTACAACTACATATAAACTACCTGAAGGTGCGTGACAGAATCGGTAAATAAAGCAGCTACAGTATTTAAGATGTTGTATCAATGTATACATTATGTGTAGATTCACATTTTCTGCACTTTGTCTGTGCATGGCCACATATTCTTGCTGTAATTATGTGACACACAAATTCCACTACATTAATTTCCCAAATGTCGCTTGGGCATGAATGTTATGTATTAGTATTTTTGCTTTCTAGAATGTTGAGGTACCCAAACCGGTTGTTACTTGTATATACGATGTAACAATACAAAATGTGAATCTTCAGGAAGGTGGGAGTAGCGACAGTCTCCAGGCTCCTTATCCAGTCTCCTGGATAAGGATCCGGGCAGACTCCTGGGTGGGTGAAGGGTCTGAATCCATCGGATGTTGAAAAATATGTAAACCTACAGGATCGAGCGATCTTTGCAACGCGTGTCTCGAAGGACAGACTGTCCAGGACCTCTCGAAGGATCTCGACAGTTGGAACAGGAGCCACCAGGGAGTTGTCGACGGAGCTGGAAAGATCCTACACTGGGCGGGACTTTCCAGGGAGGAGAAGAAGCTCAGTCCTGTCTGCGTGGAGATTGTGGTGGTGAGGAGACATCCACTGTGAGATGTCAGCCAGGCATGCAGCTTCGATTTGTGCAGCAGAGGGAGGGAAGGACAAAAACAGCTGAGTGTCATCAGCACAACAGTGGAGCTTGCGAGCAGAGATGACAGAGCCCAGATATTTTTTAGTGTAGAGGGGAAAAAAGAGGGGGGCAGAAGAGCAGACCCCTGTGTCTGTACAGCTCTCTTAGATTTGTGAATATCCGTTGGTCCCAAACCGTAATGAATCTCACGTCCAGGGGGGCGGCTCGGGTGGCAAGTCCCTGCCCACCACCACGGAGGTTGTGGGTTTGAATCCACCGTGGTGCATCCGGCTTTGGTTGGAGTCTATGCGAACACCATTGGCTCGTGTTCGGGGGAGGAAAGCCGGGTGGGGAGAGTGATATTGGTCATTGCAAGACTGCACGTACTCCTACGGGCTGGGGAGACACCTGTCAGCAGGGAGTGTTGGGCGGGAGGAGTAGGAGGAGGGCCCTATGTCCCCCCGGTGGGGGCTCCTGACTGGCAGGTGACTCAGTAGGATACAGCGGTGACAACACAGAAATTGGCATAACGACTAAATTGGTAAAAAATAATATTGGCTACGCTAACTTAAAAAAAGAATAAAAATAAATTAAAAAATGAGGAGAAAAAAAAAAGAATCCTCTGATAGTCCTCATTAGGATAGGACAGTCCTCAGATGTCCTCAGTCCTACCGTGTCAAGACTCTTGATTGATTGGTTGATATTTCTTTTTTATTGACAAAAATGCATAGTACAAGACCATATATGAGCTGGAGAGCTTATTTCCATGGTGGTCCTGTAAGTGCCCGTCGTGTTGTTGTTCCCTCACCTGTACCAGTTCCTCCTCTGCGTATTTCAGCCGGCTGAGCTCACTCTCAGCGCCCTGCCGCAGCTCGCGGAGCCGGTGGGCCTCCCTCTTGGCCCCGCAGATCTCTCCCATCATCTTCTGCTCCAGGTTGTGCTTCTCCACCGCCACCGTCCGGTTCTCCTCCTGGGCCTTCTCCAGCCTGGGTGGGGAGAGGGGGGGGGAGAGAGAGAGAGAGAGAGAGAGAGAGACACACAGACACAGACACAGACACAGACACAGACACAGACAGACAGACAGACAGACAGACAGACAGACAGACAGACAGACAGACAGACAGACAGACAGACAGACAGACAGACAGACAGACAGAGCATTTTTGAGAGTTGCATAGTAATTGCTTTATTTATTTATTAAAATGTTTCATCCATCATTGATTGATTGATTGAAATCTTTATTAACAGTTTGCAGAATTACAGTACATTTCAAGCACAAACTCAATACAAAGACTGTTAACTGTGAGTGGACGACCCAATTAAGCCTTACACTTGTTTACAACAGGGTCCACATTGTTCAATTCATCACATTGTGACAATTTGGCTGAACGTGAAAGCTCTGAAGCAGTCCAAGCAGCTTGTGTGATTTGACGCGCACGTCACTTTTCCTAGCCTAGATTTAACAACTAACTCATAAGGTGGATGGAGAAACGGAAGAGGAAGATGAAGAGGAAGATGATGGAGCAAATGAAAAATCCCATTCTTCACAAAGGACTAGGACCCTTTGTTTCATATAATTACAAGGGCTGGGAAAAACACCAGCTGTGCACAAGCTGGTTGAAACCATCTCCAAACAAATCAGTATTCATTCAGCATTTTGTTCACTTTGTCCGTCCACAATTATTGCGAAAATTGTAGAGGAGCAATTGATGTTGATAAAGCTGATGAGTAGAACTCTGTTTCTGATTAAACAAATCACTTTGTGATACTTTATGTTGATAAATCTGATGAGCCTAGTGGTATTCTGTACTGTTATGTGTCTGATGAACCAGCACCAGTAGTGCATTTTTATTTAACAGCATAAAAACTAAACGTAGAAAACAAAAAGAATAAGGGTGCCCACAAAGCCGCCCACAGTGTTTGGGATGCATTGCTCACCGGTCCTGCAGCTCCATCAGGCTCTGCTCGGCGCTCTGGAGGCTCTCCAGGTCCCTCATCATCTTGGAGATGTGGACCTTGCTGGACTTGTTCTGCACGTAGGCGAACCAGCAGCCTCCCACGCCGATCACGATGGACACCATCAGGATGAAGTCTTTCATCCAGTTGTGCTGTGGACCTGTGTGTGGACGTGGACGGGGAGAGGATGAAATCTGTGATTTGTATGCAACAGCGTGAAAGGGGAATATAGCCCCATAGCAGACCGTCACACCGGACGCTCTGTTTCCTAAACTATTTAGCACAATTATGATGTTTTGGAACTATCGTTCTAAATGTGTTTGTCTGCTGTTCTACGACATACAGCCAAAAAGTTGGAAGAAATCACAGATTGAGGCTTTAACATGTGAAAAGGAAAGCCACGGTAAAGTCATTGTCAGATTATCAAATTAAATGAATTATTCATCTTTTGTCTCAATTGTTTCGCGAGCCTACCGGTATATATTTCCATCAGGTTTCCGTGTCGGGGGGTGGTCAATTTTTAAACATAGCACATGCAGTATTATTTATTTTGTACTTTTAATACTGACTTCAATATAGTTTTAGATACTTACGTAAGGGCGGTCCAAAGAGCACTGCATCCAATGCCTTTAGGTTGAGTTTCTGTTTATGTCGTTGGTCTATTATCTTCAACTGTTGCGAAAGAAACGACGGTTCATTCGCCGCTATTCTGAAATATGGGCAGAAAATATCATTGAAATAGTTATACATTTGGACTTCAGAAAGTCAGAAATCAAGTCAATTCCTTTATTATTACTGCAGCTGCGATAAAATGGGCAGCTCCTCAGTGAACGCCTCCAAAAAATGTCCTGGTCAATTTATGCATTTTTCTGTTCATCTTACTGACACAAGTGGCTTCTTTTATAGAGGTACTGTGGGATGTAGGTTACAGTAGGCCAGGGTTAGCGTTAACTATTCAATTAGTTAAGGGTCAGGGTTCAGCTTAGGGAAAGAATTTAAAAGTATCCCCCAAGGCTGTGCATCTGTCAATATGAGCCTACGCATGAGAAAGAGCTATGTATATGAATAATATGTTCAAACACGACATCAGTTGACCCTGATGAAGGCCCATGGAGGCCGAAACACCTTGGTCGTTTTTTTTAAAACCTTGTTTTGTTTTTCTAAATGAAATAAAGGATTTTTCTACCTCAACTGCTGCCTTGGATCCTCTTTAAAGGTATAGAACTTTTAAATAACTCTTGTGCTGAATTATTGAAACCGTCTCCAAAGAGCACCTGTCTGCAGTTTTCTACATAAAGGACCCACAAAGCGCTTCTTCTTTTCATTTTTTTTACGACAGTGCTCTTCAGCCAGTAGAAGTTAGAAGGGCTCGTCTGTGATCAACAGGGACAACTTGGATCAGAGAAAAATAATAACTGGGCACTTCAGGAGAGACTACCCAAGTAAAATGGACCTGCAGCACTCGACTGGCGTGCACTAAAAGTCCATTTTTACAGTCTTTGGTATGACCCGGCTGGGGTTCGAGCCCCAAACTCACAGTTTCAGGGCGGACACTCTAACCACAAGGCCACTGAGCACTACGTATGTTCATTGTTTTTCGCAGGGGTGATCGACGTTTCGACTTTCTGCCTTCCTCGACTCTGAGGAAGTGCCCAGGCATTATATCTTCACTGATACTACGTAGTACAGTATATATACTGTGTATTATGTGTGTGTGCATGTATCATTTACAACACCATCTGCCCTTTGCTTATTTTTCCCAGGGGTGAGGGTGGTATCTGCCACCACCATCTTAAGGAAACCAGACAACATGGCAGTCCTGTGAAGGCCGCCCAACCCGCCCCACGCCGTGACATCACCTCATGAGTCAGCAGTCGGCGGCAGAGATACCGTAACGTGACACCCATACCGAGCCCGGCTCCTCACCCCTCGTGGCCCCTCACCCTCCTATCACCCATCCACCCCTCTACCACACACACACACACACACACACACACACACACACACACACACACACACACACACACACACACACACACACACACACACACACACACACACACACACACACACACACACACACACACACACACACACACACACCTCGCCTAAGCCCCACACATCTCTGTTCTCTCATGCTATACATACTGTACAGTTAGCTCTGAGTCGCATTCCATTGCAGTCGTGGAAAAGGTACTCACATTATTTTACTACTACTAAGTAAAAGTATTAACACCATAATGTAGAAACACTCTGTTACAAGTCTGGTATTCAAAATGTACTTGAGTAAAAATACTAGTGTGTGCAAAATATACTTAAAGTACTAAAAGTTAAAGTATGTGTTAGGCAGAATGTCCCATTTCACAAGTTTTCAAAATGTAGGCCTACAGTATATAATTCTTTTGAAAATAGCCGATGCGACACATTGTGAACTTGTACAATGTGTATAGGGCTGAAGTAATTAATGTATGCTTTGTAATAATAAATAACAATCTACAAAGTGACTAGTCACTAAAAGTTTTCAAATAATTGTAGCGGAGCAAAATTATAATATTTGCCTCTGAGATGCAGTGGAAGTAAAGTACAGACAATTGGAAATACTCCAGTATTATTTTTTTTTAAAAAGACCTTAAGTACAGTACTTGAGTAAATGTACTTAGTCACCACTTACTTCATGATTCATTTCTATGCTTTCTCCTGCACGTCACCCGGATGACTTTGTCAACCTGGCGTGTTAACCCATTTAGACGGGAGGCCATTTAAAAATAAATGGCTTCTAAATACTAACAGTAACATGTTTCTATGTCAGTGGTGCTCAACCTTTTTCACGTCAAGGACCCTCGGAATTATCTGTATTTGGCCGCGGACCCCCATCTGAAAATATGTTGTTCCAGGGGACCCCCCCCCCACCCCACCCCCCAGAAGCAAAGATGTTCACTCTGAAAGAATATATATTCAAAGATTTGTGACACATTTTCACGATATTTCAAAAATAGCAGAGCTACAAGCTCATAGCGCCGCACTACGAGCTTGTAGATCTGTGGTTTTTCCACAGCTAAAGTATAACATAATGCTTGAAACACCAAAAGGTGTTCCCGTCCGGAATGGGTTTTAATAATGTCTTTGTTTGTGGCCAGCGTCACAATGCAACCGTTAAAAGGGCGGCTCAGGGGACCCTCAGGGTACCAAATGGAACATTACAGCTCTGTAACTCTGAGAGTTATGGGGCTCTGAGAAATAATAAAAATGCAGTACATTTATTAAGTCGCTTTCACAGACATAGAAAGTTGTAATTTATGTATGTATGTATGCATAAATCTTATCACTGCGCATTCTATAAATATCCCCCACAAATATGTAAACCGTGTGTGTGTGTGTGTGTGTGTGTGTGTGTGTGTATATACAATAATCTTTACTGCTGCATGCATTCATCTTTTTTCATTCTCTCATTAGCAGTTCCCTTCTAGTTTCTTGTGTTCCCCCTTATGACCAGCAGTGGGCAGCATTGATCAGAATAATAAAAAATCTGAGGGTACCTTTGGGAGTTCTAATAAGACCCATTTATCTGCCATAAATCCAATTCATAAACCACCAAATATACCCAGAGAAACAAGCTCACAGAACCCATGAACCTGAATGTCTGGCAATGAGCACTTTGCAAGAACTCTGTAAGCAGTTCAATGAAGATTATATTCATTCTCTGTGTGTGGTGTCAGGAGCAGTGTTGATTTTGACAGCACATTTTGATTTAGGTTTTAATCATAGTCTCTTGAATAGTTTTAATTTAGTTTTAGTCACATTTTAGTCACCTGGAATGTTTTAGTGGTAGTCTAGTTTTAATCGACTAAATCTACAGTTGATTTAGTCGACTAAAATGTATTTTGGCAGGCCTTGATGCCGTCATAATGGCTGATTTTACACTTGCAGAAAATATCTACATCGGCTATTTTCAGCATGCAACCAAGTGTAAAATGACTTATACTGGATCTCTTGTCCAGTTTGTCAGCTAGTCACTTCCTAACATTTTAGTCTAGTTTGTATTTGTTGACTAAATTGTCAATATATTTAGTCTCAGTTTTAGTCACCATAGCTTGGTTTTAATTTAGTTTTCATTCAGTTTTCGAAATCAACAGTGTGTGTGTGTGTGTGTGTGTGTGTGGTGTCAGGAGGTACTGGGCCGTGCTAATACCGTGGCAGTGTGTTCCCTGTGACCCGGAAGTCTCTGAAGTTTGTCTCATACTGAGGCAACTCCACCGAGTCCTTCAGCCACTGCACCGCGTCGTCACTGGTCCAGTTGTGAACTGGAGAGGAGAGGAGAGAGACACAGAGACACAGAGAGAGGGCAGTGTTAAAGATACAGATAAAGATAAAGAAAACTTTATTGTCCATTAAATTGACATAAAATGGAAATTCGTCTTTGGCACACCGGCAGTTAGTTATAAAACATTACAAAAAATACACAGGTGCATTAAAATACTATAGAAAATGCATTCACATTAACACAGCAACAGTGATCGTGAACAGTGGGGATTAGACTATTTAAACATTTGTTTATTTAAAATGTCCACCGCAGTTGGCACAAACGAAGTTTTGTAACCCTTCTTTTTAGCTACGGTAATTTTGCCCTAAGCCTCCTGCCCAATGGCAACAAGTCAAATTCAGAGTGAAGAGGATGGGTAGAATCATTGTAAATCTGAATTGCTTTTTTGGTTATGGAGCGGTTGTATATGTCCTGAAGTTGCAAATGTTTGTCTCCAATGATCTTACTTGCCTGGTTGACTACCTGGGTGAGCTTGTTTTTATCTCTTAACTGAGAGATTCCCAAACCAGGACACGATGTTAAAAGTGAGAACACTCTCAGTGCGTGATCTAGTATAGACCATGGTCAGGGTGTGTTTACTGGCATTAAAACTCCTCAGTTTCCTGAGAAGATAAAGCCGCTGCCTTGCCTTTTTGTAGATGTTATCTGCATTGGTCTGAAAGGTGAGTTTATACATCCTGCAGGCAGGCAACCAGGGCCATGTCGTCAGCGTACTTTGTGAGAGAGATGTCTTTGTATAACAGAGGGGATAAAACGCACCCCTGTGGCATGCCAGTGTTTAGGACAAGGCAGTCAGACAGAGTGTTATTAATACAGACTCGCTGGGGTCTCTCTCTCAGGAACTCCCCAACTGTGTTAAACCACGTTAAATCACGTTTACATTTCAGGTACATTGCCGGCAATTAAGTTGTTCTTAAGGGGGTTCCGGGGGGAGGGGTCCCCCAACAACATTAGTTAAACGATTTAGGACTGAGGCCAGAGTCTACAAAATGTCTTCAAAATCCTGACAGTTTTCTGTTTCTATATCGGTGGTTTTCAAACTATTGTGTCAAGGACCCCAAAAATATAATCGGCCGCCGACCGCCATCTGAAAATGTTGTTCCAGTGGCCCCCAGAAGAAAAAAATATAGCAGATCTACAAGCTCATGAGCTTGAAGATCTACAAGCTCATGAGCTTGTAGATCTACAAGCTTGTAGATCTGTTTAAAATAATAGTTAAAGTGGTTAAAAGCTAAGGTGACACCGATGCGTTCCAGTCTTTAATGGGTTTAATATAACATCCAAATAATTGTATTCACTTGAACCACTTTATCCTATTTTATATCGTATATTTAGGCTATTGAAAAACAGAAGATTTACATGCTCAGGCTCAGATCTGCTATTGTGAATCATTTCGGGAAAAGATGTCCCGTAGAAATGTACAGTGGTGGAAAAAGTACTAGTTTTACGTAAAAGTACCAATACTGCAATTTAGAACTACTTGGTTACAAGTAAAAGTACGGAATTGAACAATGACTAGTCTAAACTAAGTATGCACCCCAAGTAAAAGTACTCATTGTGCAGAATGTGCCATTTCACAAGTTCAAAATGTGTACAAAATCTATTGAAAATAGCAGATCTACAAGCGTTGCGACGCATTGTGAGCTTGTAGATCGGCTATTTTAAAATGGCCGAAATGTATAGGGCTGAAGTGGTTAATGCATGTTTTCTAATCAAAATGTTAATCTTCAAAGTAACTAGCAACCAAAGTTTTCAAATAATTGTAGTGGAGTAAAAGTACAATTTTGGCTCTGAGATGTAGTGGAGTAGAAGTAAAAGTACTGGAAATTGGAAATACTAAAGTACAAATACCCCAAAATTGTACTTAAGTACAGTACTTAAGTAAAAGTACTTAGTTACTTTTCCACCACTGTAAATGTAAAGCGGTTGGTTTGGCGAGCAGTGGCAGGACGACACGTGTCGTGTACCTTCAGAGTTCTTCCAGCTCCGCCACAGCTCCTCCACGGTGATGTGTTGGTCCTCGCGGTGCAGGTTGCTGTGCTTGTTGGTTTGCTGTTGCTTCATGTCTTCTATGATGAACTGGCGAAAAACAAAAGGCGTTCGGGGATTAACCCGGGGGATCACGCACTTTATCCTCCCCGCACACACAAGTTCACATAATCGTCTTTCTGGCGCTTAGCGCTGGAATCCCTCAGTGCTCATTTAATTCCGACTGTAGAAATGGATGGTGGAAGCACATAACTAAGTAAGTAAGTAAGTAGAAATGGATACAAATGACCTGCAAGGTCCATGTTTACAGTTAAATGAACACTGAGCAGTTAGAGGATTTAAACAAGTAATGCGTTTGTCACTCCTGCTGTAGCGCGATTTCACTGCTGCATCTCAGTGTGTGTGTGTGTGTGTGTGTGTGTGTGTGTGTGTGCGCGCGTGCGTGCGTTTGTGCGCGCGTGCATGCATGCCTGCATGCGCACTACTTTAACAGAGAGAGGTGCTGTGAGGACTTGGCCTCAACTAAAAGTCTAGTTTTGGATCACTCACACACATTCTGTTCCCTCTCATTTCTTCCTTTTTAGGGACTTTGCTGATGAACGGAGAAGGGAGAGAGAGCGAGACAAACAGAGCAAGAGAGAGAGGGAGAGAGAGAGAGAGAGAGATAGAGAGAGAGAGAGAGGGAGAGAGAGACAGACAGAGAGAGTGTGTAGCAGTCACGCACATTGGTCATACACGGACACTAAGAGGTTATGTAATAGCAAAGACAAAGCAGTTGTGCATGCGTGTGTGTGTGCATACACAAGTCTTGAGCGATAACTTAACCGGATGTCGTCCTTTGGTTGGTGCCTTTATGCCACAGAACAGAAGGCCAATAGTCTGCCAGCCAACCACCCACTGCACTGCCACATGGCAGGAATCACCAAGGAAACCAGTGAAGGAGAACCACCATGCCTTTTCAAAAAACACTGTTTTGTCTTTAGACTTTTCAGTTCGTCAGTGTGTGTGGTCCTCCTGTCTTGGCCACAAACTGTGGAGGCCATGAAAACAAAAAAAAACTTTGTCTAATTTGGAAACCCTACCCTACCTGACTTTGTTACATAATCATCTGAGGTTGCCTGGATGCAGTACACTTGCCAATGGGCCACGGCGGCCATGGCTTATCTATATTTCATTAAAAAAGACAATACAGCAGCTTGCACCAAAGTCGTAGCACAACTTGGTCCGAAAACAGTTAAGTTGCACTTTTAGGCAAAATGGTAAACTTGGTGAAACCGTTTCCGGAGAGGTAGACTTTTACATTAGTATAATTCCTGTCCTCAAATACACGTGAATATATTAGTTTAACTCCTACACATGCTCAACATACTCACATACAAAATAACATTCTGAAGTCATCTTTTGCAGACAACCATTGAAATCTTCGTAATACTTTGTAGAGCTCGCCTCGAGGCATGTGAGATAAGGAATTATAGTCTGTTAACCATACAGTTAGCTCTGTGTTCGCCTTGTGGCTTCTGTGGCAAGGAGTTTTAGCAGGATTACTGTGATCAACCTTATTCACTTATTTCAAGTTGCTGGAAGCCGTGGGAATTCAGCATTTGATGGTATTAAAGTAGGCCATAATGAACAGCAAATGTTGTTAACTGATAAACTAAATAAAACCTCACTGATCAAAACACACCCACATGTTGTAGCCCCACATGGACCTCACACTACTGGGAAAAGAGAAGTACTTTCACATTGTCCATTAAATATACAATGACATGTATTAAACAAAACAAAAACACACACAGCATGTGTTTATTGCTCACACACAGACAGATTCAGTAACAGGCAGAGAGTGACACATGCTCAGCCTCTCTCTCTCTCTCACGCACGCACGCACGCACACATATTCAGTGGCAAACAAAGAACCGTTTTGTTCCATCATCTCATGGCAGATTCCAGATATTGGTCTGAGGGCTCTTCCCATCAGCCACTGCACTGGCCTCCCTGGCAAACCACTGTTTCTCCTACATTCTACAGGTATGTACATTTCTCCTCCTCCTCTCTCTCCTTCTCAGTCTCCACTTATTGTCCACGACGGATTATATGCCACATCATCGATCATTTATCCCTCGTCGTCAATCAGCAGTGCACCCAGCTGTGTTCTTTTTCACTTAAAGCCCACACACATTACCAGGGAACACTAACGCCAACGTGGCGGTGCGTGCATTAAATCTCATTTCTCACGACCATGATGTTTGTCAAGCAGTCAGTTAGGACAGCCTATTAGAGAACAGTACCACTGACGGCCAAATAATGACTGAAATGTTAAATAATGCCAAGGACACTGAGACAGACAGATGAAGGAGGAATGAGAAGGAGGAATACCAAACGCATTTACCAACCTGCCCCGGGCGTACAGCCGGTGGAACTGCTCGGTCTGGTTTTCCTAAAGTAACCTAAGTAAATTATGCTTTTTTTTTCACACTGATCAAAACTAAATGGAAACTAAATGAACTAAACTAAACTATGATGACTAAAACTAAAACTGAATAAATTGACAATTTCGTCAACAAATAAAAACTAGACTAAAATGTTAGGAAGGGACTAGTGGACAAGAGATCATTGGACAAGTCATTTTACACTTGGTTGCATGCTGAGAATAGCATATCTACAAGCTTGTAGATCTACAATTTTCAGCAAGTGTAAAAACAGCCATTCTGATTTATGACGGCATCAAGGTCCGCCAAAATACATTTTAGTCGACACTAAAACATTCCACTTGACATGTACTGTATATGGAGATAAAGTTTTCAACTTTAATGAAAGCACGCACCCAACTCTCTCTTCTCCCTAAAGTCACACATGGACGTTTAACTTTCTCTCTCCCCACAGTCACACGTGGCAGAAAGAAAGCTTGTATCTCCATATTCCATAATGTTTTTAACGTTTTCTTCATAAATTAATGCCCTCCTTGAGTCCTTCGTCATACTACAGTGTCACACAAAAGTAACAACAATGTGACGTGTTGTGAGCCTGTAGATCTTGCTCTCTCTCTCTCTCTCTCTGTCTCACTCTCTCTCTGTCTCTCTCTCTCTCTCTCTACAGTAGTGAGAGAGAGAGAGAGAGAGCGCATCATACGTTTTTCAGAAAAATCTTTAGATTTAGAACATTGGTTTAGAACAGTGGATTTAGAAAATAGCTGATATACAAGCTCGTACATACGCGTTGTGTGCGCACACACACACACACACACACACACACACACACACACACACACACACACACACACACACACACACACACACACACACACACACACACACACACACACACACACACACACACACACACACACACACACACACACACACACACACACACACACACACACACACACACACACACACACACACACACACACAGAGAGAGAGAGAACTACTGATTTAGAAGGCATTTGTACAATTGGCCTCGGGTCTTGACGGGTTAAGTAACAGTTTTAAATCACACGAGGTTTCCGCTGGACCTCGACGACATGCACACTCTGTGAAAGAATCTGCTGTGCCCTGAAAGAGGACCCTGGAGCTGTCCAATGGCCCGGGGTCTGGTTCCCAGCACTGGGGTGTGAGTAAAATGTCTGGAGTGTCTCTCTCTCTCCCTCTCTCTCCACAGCCACAGCTCTCTCTCTCTCTCTCTCTCCACGGCCCCCCGTGCAGTCGTGCACCACGGGACTTCAACACAAACATCTCCCGTCACTTTCCCACCCGTCCAGCCCTTCCAGACAACCAACCCTCTATACATAGAGCCTGTTAGACACGCCTTCAGACTGTTCGACCTGCTGGCTCCATAACCTAAACACAACACACATGCTGTACTGTACACACTGTGTATACTGTATATTATCGTCCGCTGAGACATACGGACTAACTGAAATATATATCTAATACCTCAATATCAATATTGTGATGATATTATCAAATTGTGACACAAACCCAACCCTGGGGCCCTCAAAACCTAGGACAGTGCAGCTATGTGTGCGTGCGCACACACACACACACGCACACGCACACGCGCACGCGCACACGCGCACACACACACACACGCGCGCGCGGTTCGGTTTCTGACAATTTCAAAGTGATGTAACTGGATTCTTTTTTAGTGTCTCCTTGGCTGACGGACAGACAACATGCAGCCCAGGAACAGGAACCTGCACCTGCCGTCCCCAGCGAGCAGCCGCAAACTGCAACGCAACAAACCCCTGCCTGGCCGGCCGGCTGGCTCCGCCCACAATACTGTATATAGCAGTATAGCAGAAGCTAGAAGCTTTGTCTGTCTACTTCCTGATTGGTCATTGCAACCAGGTATTTTTTTCGACCAATGGCAAAGCTTCTAGGAACATCTTTGAATGCAGATAGCGGCCCCTAGATGTGTAACAGAGACAACATTTTTCTGAGAGCGTCTACCCATTGCTGGCTGTCTGAATACCAAAAAAAAAAATGTCATTAAAATGTTGACATATTATTGCTTATAGCAGCTTTAAGGAATGTTAACAAAAACAAACAAAAAATAAATGGAAAAAAGACCATTACTTATTATTTAAAGACGTTTACGCCACGGACAAAGCCAACTCTTGTTGTGACAAATCATGACAATAAACACAATGTTTTGGGCTGAAAAAAAGTGTGGTACCCTGCCTTCTTTTTACTAATTATTTGAAACATTGTGTTTATAGTCATGATTTGTCACAACAAGAGTTGGCTTTGTCCGCGGCATAAAGATCTTTAAATAAATACTTTTTGAAAAGTCAATGGGGAAAATGACCGGGTAATTATTTCCTGGGCCGTCGTCGTGCAACGCTCTATAGTTGAACTTTCAGGGAAACAAGCGAAACATTCGCTGGAAATAGCGAGCCTACAAGCTCAGAACGTGGCGGATTGTAACGCGTTGGAGGCTGGAAAACTGGCTATTTTTGGCTCCGAGATTTGGTGTAAAGGAAGGAAAAAAAGGAGGTGACCAAGTATAGACCCCTGGGTGACCCTGGTCAATGAAGCATATAAATTAATTGGTATTTAATTATGCAAAGCAGGTCTTTCATGACCAGTTTGAGAAATCCATAAGCACTACTGCAAAGCGGATTTGTAATCCCAAGAGTGGAATCAATGATACACACTGGCATGCATGACATGGCATTTATTCACAGCTTTGTAGTAGCTAATGTACTGTAATCTGTAAGGTGACCTCTCTCTAAACTCTTAACGTATATATGTCCTCTCCCCTAACGCCTCGCCTCGGACGTGACAGACAGGCTAGGTGATGAAGGCCACGGAGGTTAAAGAAATGCCACCGCTATTTTAGAGCTCACCTGCTATGCTAGCATCCTGCTAGCCATTTCTTAAGGTCTCCGGGTTGGACTGATAGAAGTTTTATATCTTCGTAAGAAGGTTTTCACACTTTTTGCGTCCCCAAGGCACACCAAATGGCGAGTCAAAAGTATCAAAGCACACCTGTAAGCATATCTGTGCAAAATAGCCTCTATTAAAGACATGTATATTATCACTCGTATCACTGTGTAAACATTTATTTCAAACACCGGAAAGAGAGCAAACGTCTTTCTCTGTAGCTGGGGAAATAGCTGAGAAGCCTTGGTCAAGTGTTTTGTTTTGTTGTTCTTCTTTTGTTAATAAAAGTGGAGACCTGGCTCTGACTCGGCCAGTTCAACAGCCTACCCTCCCCCCCCATCCCTCCCCAGTCCCACTGACAAGATGAATGGGAGAGAGGAGAGGGGGGTCTGTTTTTTTCCTAATTACTTCCTGCGGATCCTGCAGCTGATGTGACTAGCATGTCACCAGCACCTAACAATGATTCAGCAAGCTTGCAAGCCTCTATAATTTTTCTACTGTGTGTGTGTGCATGTGCGTGTGGTGCTATAAACCTGTAAAATGAGAGCTACTGTATGTTACGACTTAATAAAGTGTTGAATTTTGGATGAGGTTTCATAGGGTTGACAGGGCAGTTTGCTAATGAAATATAAAAAGGGTCATCGCCTTCCACTTTCTTAATCATATGTCACAACCATCTAATTTAAATCACTACTGGTGAGGAAAGTCTTCACATTTCTGTGATGTTTTTCCAGTTTTATGTCAGTACATACAGTACTAGCTCACTCAATGGACTGACTTGCAGGTTGCTGTAGGCTTGAATCTAACCCATGACCTTTCTCACATGACCTTTCTCATATCACATGAGCCCTCCCAACTTTGCCTATCTTCCTCCACCATGTGTGCCTAAAATGTATTTTTTTTAAAAGAAGAAAAAACAAACTGAAAGAAATGCCTTTGAATTAAGAAGTCTTGGACAAATGACCGTCTGTCAAGAAGTGGGGACACAATAAATGATTGCGCTAACAAGAATGAAGCCCCCTGGTCTCAGCGTGCCTCCCACTGGCAGAGCTTCTAAACCCTGACTTGTCGTCCAAGCTGTAAATCACTAGTTTTGCCCTTCAACATGCTCTGCTCTCCAAAACAAGAGGTTAAAAAAAAGCTGATGTGGTTGTCACTGAATATCTACGCTGTCTCTGAGTGATTACACATGGCACGATGACGACATTTCAGTCATATTTCCAACAATGCGATAATTAATCATTTGCCGATACGGAGATAAGCAATACTGGTATTTCTTACCGTCTAATCGTCTATACAGTCTAACCCCAGGGATGTTACGTGCGATGAGAATGACGACAACTGTAATTGCATGTACTGTACAAGTGATCTAACATTTATTTATTGCGTGAGTGGGAGGGGGACATCAGTGGGAGCTTTGTTATGCGTTGTTGATGTTATGTGCTGACATTGACTTGTTCATGATCATGGCACATGTTGGGCTTGGGGAGTGGGGGGGGCTGTCAGACCAGATGCCAGCTCAGGATTAGTGACAGTAACCAAGGCATGGCCTTTCGACACTCTCGACCCCCAATCTGTGTCTGTCTAGTCTACCAGGAAGAGAGAGAGACCTCGTCATGGCACTGTGTTAACCATTATCATATATCTGACACCATCAGAAAGAGGAACATTCAGGAGATACGATATTTAGATAAAACAATAAGAATATTCTTCTTCTATTTTTTGTCGCTAGACATTGAGTTACTTCTTATTTCTCAAGAAGAAAAAACTCCAGCACACACCGTCTTCAAGTGCAAAAAACAAAAAAAACAAACAGGTTATCTTATTTCCTCTCTTATATATGTCAGCCCTAATTTGGCCCTCTCTGACGAACATATCGTTTTATGTAGGTGTGCAAAAGTCTTGCTTTTCATTCTTTTCGCGTCTTATTTCTGGAAATGTCACAAAATGATGAATAATAATAGTTGTTGTTCTACACGAGTGCTTTTAAGGCAAACACAAGATCCACAATCACATTCTCAGCATCCGTGTCACACGCACAACAACGGTCTGAGATTGTTCAATCATTGTTCAATCGCTGATAAGATACTCGTTTGGTGAAAACAGTGGCAGTCACGTCTGTCCTTTCGGGGCCTTAGATTAATCTATCCATCCTATCTAGGCTGCCAGGATTGATTTATTACCTTTGGAGCATACGCCCAAGTATTTGCATACGCCCGTTCACTTGCATTAAACTCATTTTCCCAGAAGCCCTAGCAGCCCAGAGCATGGCTTGATTTCCGGTCTCGTCATCATAACACGACGGCCTCGTCACCAGGACCGCGACAAATCTGCTCTTTCTTTTTAATTATAAAAAATGTCGAATTAATCACATTAAACAAATAGCGGGTTTAGCGTATTACGCAGCACCGACATATGGATTAAAAAGCGGGGAACACGGTTTACAGAGTAGAACTATTAAAGAATAGACATTACTGCAAACCATTTTTCCAAACGCATATCGTAGTTTACGTATTAGAGACGTTTTAGGAGGCCACTGGTTTCAGTAAAATATGGTATGAAAATCAACTGGCAGAGACTTGAAATGTCGCGTTCAAGGCTGAGCATTTCAAAGTCATGCAGAAAATAGTCCCTTGCCTTGAAAAGACTGAATTCAGACTGAATGAAAAATAGAGAAATCACGGCCCTCCATTTTTAAACATGAATGCCAGCCAAAAACAACTTAGGGGATACCGCTGGCGGTAGAAATGGATTTGTGTCAAAGGGCAGAAACTAGGCCAGGGCCTTCATCTAAAGACACACATCATGCCCACAAATTAACACATAGTATACACATGGATGCACATGTGCACACACTCACTCAAGCATAGACTCACACAAGTACTGTACATCCAGTGTTGCCATGTCTGCTTATTAGAAGCGACTTTAGGCTTGCTTTTCTGTAAAGTCACTTTTTTGGGTTTGTTCGTTTCTAAAGTATAGTTGATTATTTGGGCTTGCTTCCTGTTGTTTAAACCATTGGCTCTCAAACATTTTAATTTCAAGGACCCCCAAATGAATATGTATTTGTCCATGGACCCCCATCTAAAAGCATGTTGTGACCACTGACTGTACCAGATTGATGTTGTAAAGAAGCAGATCTACAAGATTATTTTCAAATATCCAATGCTCATGTGGGCTCATTTTACCTAGTTGCTTTTTTCTCTCGCAAACTCTGGCAACACTGTGTACATCCACTGTGCATTCAGTCCACTCCGCACAGATGGGCACAAACACACACTGACACACATATTTCCCTAATCCAGCCCCATGGGGTGAGTTCCAACACCCTGGCCTTAGGGAGTCTTAAACAGGGCCTAAAAGCACACGGCCTTAAGCTATGCTGAGACACCAACTCAATGTCACGGCAAAGAGCGGTGGTATAAACGTGTCTCGCACCTGCACTGCCCTGCCAGTTAAAAATGACTCCTGCCACTGATGCACACGGACAGAATGTGATGTGAACTCCATGGCCCTCCCGCTCCTTTCAAAATAAGAGACTGGTGATTAGCAGCGGGCAGGGCTAGGTCACAGGAGGGCTCTGGTCCAGTGTTGATTTCGTCGACTAATACTATGAGAAACAATGTCCGTCGACCATACCCTTTTTCACTGACGAAAACTAAATGGAAACTAAATGAAAACTAACCTATGATGACTAAAACTAAGAATGAATATAGTGACAATTTCGTCAACAAATAAAAACTAGACTAAAATGTAGGAAAAGGAAGGGACTAGTGGACAAGAGATTCAGAATAACATTTTACACTTTGTTGCATGATGAAAATAGCCGATCTACAAGTTGCGTTGTGAGACCAAAACTAAATTAAAACTATTCAAGAGACTATGACTCTAGATTTGCTGTCGAAATCATCGAATCATCATCCCTCACCATCACATGCACACGCACGCACGCACATGCAGGGCATAATAAATGAAAGCAGTCTTTCCTTGTTCACTGTTCTCACGCGGACTGGTATATCTAATTGTGTTTGTGACCGTGTTGAATGTCCAGCGACCTTTGGATCTAAAAGCAAAGATAGGTACAAAGGAAGCTTACCGCACTAGGCCTTATGAACGAAGAAAATATGATGTTGCTTTCTACGAACTGCGAGAGATTGGCCAACCCAACTTTATCATATAAAACACAATGACGGGTGTAAAGGCTCATTCATAGTCTGGATTTTCGGTGGTGAGGTGACCACCTGAAATAACGTTGAGCGGAGAGAAGCGCTGGGGCGGTGGCGGTGGTTTGCTCTTCACCGCGGCTCGTGACGACATGTTGTAGTTCCTCACCTAACCACCGAAAATCCAGACTATGAATAACGCTTAACGATCATCGGCAGTTACAAATCGTAAAGCACTGTAGCAGACATGCTTCAAGAGGCTTCAGCTTTGGCGAGCGAAGCATTAGAGGTCTTCGGGTAAAACCAGAGACCTGAAAACATCCGGGATCCGACCCGGACCCGGCTCGGTCACCCGTGAAGACCTCTACAAAGCATGCTGCATGTAGGCTACAGCACATCACCATAATCACACGTAAAACACATAAAACACACAGCATACTCCCTTTCCAGAACGGAGTCGTTATCTGATGACTTGAAAAACTGTATGGGCAAAACACAGTAATAGTTCCAAGAGAAGTCAAATGAGTTGCTACACAACCCATAACAGAGTCACAAACACGGTCATATACTGTCTGACACTAATATACGTAATGAAATAGCAGAGACAAAGCAATTGTGTGCGTGGGAGGGGGAAGGGTGGGGGGGGGGGGCTGTAGGAAAAGCCCATGCACATCACAGTCCAATGAAATGAGTGCTGCATGGATAAAAAAATGAAAGCATAAACATCTGCATACCAAATTAAGATGATTTTATTTAATGCAACGACGTGACATTGTGATTTGCGAGCAACAAGCCGCACCTTTTCAGACAGACACCAATCTTCTGAAAGGGGTCCTGCATTTTGGCACCTATAACATCATGCCACACATTGCCATTTAATGCAATGACGTGGCATTTCATACAGGCAGCATCTTCCAAACTAGGGGTCCTCCGAATTGAAAACACACTTGTTGACGCAGTTGGTCAGAAACAGGGCTGTGTTTCTCAGCAAGGAGGTCAATACTTTTAAATTATGCTTTTTAGCAAATGATAGCTTCACTCTAGGATCCAAACAGTTTCAATCACCGTTTCGGATGCCAGGCCCAGGACTGTTATTGTCCCGCTGTGTTGTTGGATCAACGTTATTGCCTTTAATTTCTGGGTAAGCGAGAGATGCAAGGTAACTAATAGCCATGCCTATGAGCATCACTGCGAGCTATTCAGAGTAAACAAAATGTAACACTGAAATATGGCACCAGTTGTTCTAATATGATTAGTACCCTGTAGCCCTGTAGTATTTTCGGAATTTGATCTGTAGCCTTAAAAGTACAGAGTTCGGTACTCAACCCTAGCGAGAAGTGTGTGTGTGTGTGTGTGTGTGTGTGTGTGTGTGTGTGTGTGTGTGTGTGTGTGGGGGGGGGGGGGGGGGGGGGCTCACCTCCACACTCTCATTGACCTCGATGCCTCCGTCATTGTCATCGTCTAGCTGCTTGTGGATGTGTCGGAGGGCTTCCAGGCTGAAACGGTCGGCTTCACCCATGCATGGTGGCACGACCTGCAGACAAGGATCTGGAAGGCAAGGAAGGGACAGAGACAGGTCAGAGATATAGGCCAGGGTAAGGCAGTACTTATTTAACCTATTTGATTAGTGCTGCATGATACTTGCTCAAATGTGAATCTCGATTTTCCTCCACAAGAAAATAAATCATGATTCTCACACACCATTCATTTTTTTCCCCATAAAAATATTTATCGTCTTTTAGTCTGTAGTTGCTGAACTGTTGAACATTACTACATTCGACATCAAATGCTTGACTTAAACCTGCCTTGAAGTCTCTCTCGTATCAAAAAGAGTAAATAAAATGAATTGGACACTAGTCAACTAGTGCTGAACGATTCTTGCTCAAATTTAGAAATGAGATTCCATTATTGTGCAGCACTATTCATATATTACAAGAAATTACCCGTATACGTCCATTTGTACAGTCTCAAGACTCCTACATTCTCCACATTGAGCCATGCACCCACCTAAACTTTAAGACTCCTACATGCTCCACATTGAGCCATGCACCCACCTAAACTTTCTTCCCATCTTATCCACCTAAAGTTCCTTATTAATGAGACACCATCCATCAAACTAATACTGCCGACAACCAGTGATTCCTCATCATCTTTTTTTGACCGTGGTCGAGATCATGGATTTCACAATGCCACGCCAAACTCCCCGGTCCTTCATTGCTATCCCCAGTTCCTGCCTGCTGTAGCATGTGTCCCTAGCAGCGATGATATCAGGGAACAGGGGACAGTTTTCTACCTCTACCTCAAATACTTGTAGTCATCAACCTGTTTCAAAGGAGTGTTTCCAAAAACCTTATAATAAGGACTCCAAGGACCGCCTGGGGGGCCCCGGGGCCCACGTTGAGAACCGAGGTAATAAGATGAACACGGTTCCCAGCAGGCTATGAGCTCAGCCACACACGTGATCAGCTGTGTGTGACAGTGCAAATATTTTGGGCCCATGATGCCGGTATTCTTTTTTTTATTCCTTCAGGAAAGCTTATACGTAGATGACGGTTTGGCCAAATGTTTCACCATCATGAGCTATATATGCACTCAAATCCCTTTAGCATATAAATTACTTTGAGCGACGTGTGCAGAAGGAAATGCTTGTGGACAAACATAATCAGCATGTGGAGTAAGTCGGCGTCATGCTGTCCCATTATTATGTGCATTTGGCCTGTAACTTCTTTTTGTGTGTCACGTGGCCCCCGGCGAAGCTCGTTCTCCTGCGGTGGCGGCGGTAATTAACATACCAAGATGTCATTGTGATATCGTGTGTCAAACTCAAAGCAAGCAGCAGCACACCCACACACACACACACACAGGAGGAAGAACACTAAATACTATGTGTGAGTCAGCATGTGCCGTAACAGTGCTGCAGCATGACGGCAAACAGGTCTGACACATTTTCCCCCGCTTCACTGTCACCTTATCCACTCTGTACGCCTTTGTGCGCTGCTGCTGCTGTCATTCCGTGACCCCCCCCCCCCCTCCCCATAGACACATACACTTTGTGTCCCAAGTATTACACCAGGGAAAATAAGCCCATAACTTTCTTTCATGCCTATCTCTGCCAGTTGATAGTTTGAGCTGGCAATCTGCCAAGTTCTTGCACTTGGAGTCACATGTGCGCGCACACACACACACACACACACACACACACACACACACCTGCCGAACTATTCACAATAAAATGTTAAAATAATCATCATAATAACACTTATTTATAATACATTTGAGACAAACTGCTTAAACATTCAATTCAACAGCCAATTCACAGACACCCATGTTAACTTCCCAGCCTGGCAACACCAACCAACACAATTTGTATTGTACTGTACATTTGCCCTGCATGTGAAATGTGTCCATCCTAACTGTTAGGAGCAGTGGCTGCTATTAATACAGCACTCCACCCAGAGGGAGCAGTTAGGCGTTAGGGGGCTTCTTGTTCAGGGACACTTTGACACGTAGACTGGGGGGACCGAGTGACCTTTCCATTCCCAGACGGCGGCCTCGCTAATACCACTCTAATTAGTTTTCTATTATTATGATTATTGAATAAGAATAAGTAGACACTTAATTGCATGGCATTGCTGTGGATACCTTCTATGTCTTCTCCAAAAGTGTTACTTTTCAGAAAACATGCGGATCCAATGTGGTAGTTATCTCGTCGTCACAAGGTCTTGTTAATGCTTTTCATTGATCAAATATTTACAAAGCCCACAGACTTAACCAATTTTCATCCTGGCTTCCCTATCAGGTATGTGCGTGATATCATCATCATATGCGGAAGTTATGTGGGAACGCCTACCGAGTGGCAAAATAATACTTGGTGGCCTTGACAGCCCATAATACATCCATACTGAAAAGCCCTATATCTGATTGCATGAAACGACATTAAACGAAAGTTAAACTCACTTTTCCACTCACTTTATGCATGTGCATATACAGTACCCTCTATAGCTGAAGGTAAAAGAAAAATAGATCACAAACAATGCATCACATTTTCACTACTTTAACGTGACAGTCATTCAAGTTCAACATTAGTATTGTTATATTATAAAATAGGGCATTAGGAAATAAAAATATATAAAAATATGGACAATCATTGCCTTTGACCAATGTTTCTACTTTCTATCAAATTACAGTAGTAAACAATCAATGTTGATGTTATATTACACACAATATGATTATTGTGCAACCAATGCATTAAAGAAAATATTAAAGAAAATAGGCTACATCAACATGGTACTGTATTTATTATTTACCTATTACAATTACAACTATACAAAATGTATGGTACAGTATGTGGCATGAAATTAAGTCCTATAGGGCCAGTGCATAGGAGGAGTTTCACTCAGAACGGGTTATTCTGGTTGACATTTTCCTGCCTACCAGTAGGCTAGTAGTAGGCTGCGAGGCTACATTTTCCAGCCTCACTGTAGAGACATATACCATTATAGATTTTACAGTCTACATACAGTGTTTTTAAATAAACACTGTATGGTTTGGGTGTCAGATGACAAATAACATAACCTTGATCCACAACAGTAATGGGTCTGCCCTGTTATACCCTAACTTGTCCAATGTCCATTCCACCGCGGGCCGTCAGAATTATGCTTCCATTGTAGCCTTGCAGTGTGTTAACTGTCGGCGATATCAAATAATTAAATACACTCTGTATGGTTTCTTTGATTTGGGAGTCAGCTGACAAAATAACATAACCTTCAGCAACATTCCCAAACACATGTATGCTCTGCTCTAGATCTGCTAGATCTACCTGTCCTCAAACGAGTATGACATGTGTAATAAAAGATAATAAAGGTCAGATCGCATACAGACAGATTATTTATTTACTGCGGAGAGAACACATGTTTGACTGATCACTTGTCACTCTCGTGGTGTTTTTCCCCTCTCCCTGGTTCCATACGGAAATGTCCACATGTCTTCTCGTCAAGTAAGATGTAAACATTGTTAACTGTTTTGACGTGAGGGGAGGGGAGGCGGCTATCAGATCAGAACACTCAAACATTTTCTAACGACGAATAATAATAATACCACCGTCGATCCAGAGCCATAGACTCTAGAGTAGAAGAGTTGTGACAAGTCCAAGATAGTAGAGAGATAGAAGATGGTGTACTGACAGAATACACACTAGCGTCACTGACAAGCAAATTTACGAACTACAGACTGGCAGCCAAGTAGCCTAGCATCCTACTTGCCTACATGTAGGCAGCAAGATGGTGGCCAAATAAACCCAAATCCTACCGAACGCGTCACTATGCTCTCCCCCATATATAAAAATCACACTTGTGTGAAGTGAGGGGCGCTCTCATCACACATCATCATTCATCATCACATCCCGGGCCAATCACTTTTGGCGTCACTTTATATCCTCGCATTTCGTGCTCAGCTAATTAAATCATCGCTATGGGGTACACACAAACCAGGGTATAGGATAAAAAATGCTACTTTGAAATGTTGAACACTGAGCATATACACAAACAAAATAATCATACTATGACTATGAAACCTTGCATTTATGACACCTAACCTACAATCCCCATCGCTCAGGTAATCGTGACATCACGTGACATCAGCCCCCATATATGGGGGCTGTCGCAGTTAAGCCTAAACCTGGAGATCCTTGATGTCATCAATATTGGCCAGCAACTCACCTGACCTCAAAGATCAAAGCCTTAGATCTCCATATATGGATATGCCAGAACCTGTTCTGACATTCCATATGTTGTCCATCCATCATTCCTCTTCAAAGTCTCCTTTTTTACTGATTCAAACTCTAGACGGGCCTGCCCCACAGTTATTAGTGCAGCCGCTCCCGGCAGCCGGCGAAAACTAGAGTTCTCAAATGGCCCGGAAATTAAGGCCCTCATCAAACCCTGTACACTCAAGAGAATGTCCCCACTGCCACCCTTAGATCTCCATATACTGTATATAAGTATATAACAAACAGTAACAAACAGAAAGATAGTTCTGTTTGTTTTAGAGAACTGATAATGTGTGGGACATGGTGTTCCAACCAATGACATCAGGCTGGAATGTGGAGTCTTTCTGAATAGAGTTCCTTATTTTAACTCTTATTAAAATGGACACTGAGGTCCAGGTCGTCTGCTCCTTGGCCTTCCTGTTAATGTCAAGAACCCCCTTAACTCTGAGAGAGTACAAATGAAACCAAAAACCACTATCCGAGTTACAGGTCTATAAAGGTCCATTTGGAACACCCCCGAGGGTCCCTGGACCCCACTTTGAGAACCATTGTGCAGTGAATAAAGACATTGATTGCATATGAGCCTATGCGGCCAGGCACACTTTGGAGTAAGACATGGGTGAGAAAACCAAGGGCAAATGATGACAACAGTTAGTTGCTAAAGTGAATAATAATACACTGAGAGCATTCTGACCGGATGCATCACTGCCTATAATGAGTGCAGCATGGCTTCAATCAGAACTATAGCGTTCTGATTGGCTAAGATTCACATGTAAAGTTTGCAGGAGTGGCTTGTTTTGAACAAAATGCTACAAATCATGGACGCATCGTCCAATATTGCGGTCAAACTCTGCACGCACGTTCGCACTAGGTTGAGGAACAAATGCCACCCTTTTAACATTGCCCTATTATAGCACCACCAGGAGGCCGATTTTTGCAAAGAGAAAAATATATATTACTCCAACAAAGTTTGTCCAAACATCACGCAAATCGGTACACAAATATCTCTATAGAGGTCCCGTCCCCTTTCAGAACAACGAGGGACCCAGAAGAGAATTTTCCATGCATTTTTCCCATAGTAGTTTCAAAAAGTATTTATTTAAAGACCTGTAAGCCTCAGACAAAGCCAACTCGGATCGTGACAAATCGTGACAACACTTTTTTTGTTGTTTTTCGTCTTTGTAATTATTTGTTCGGCCCAAAGTATTTATGTTTATTATCATGATTTGTCACGATCCGAGTTGGCTTTGTTGGCTTACAGATCTTTAAATAAATACTTTTTGAAACGTCTATGGGGAAAAAATCATGGGAAATTATTTTCCGAGCCGCTCGTCGTCATGAAAGGGGCCGGGGCTGCAACGCTCTATAGTCAAGTGATCAAGACGCTCTATAGTCAAGTGATCAAGACGGGTCTGCCCGATTTTTTCCTATGCCTGATTTGCCCAATTCCGAACATTGCTGGCCCACAATAGCCTACCTGACCTGGCGGAGACCTGTTCGCCGAGCTACACTTTCTCTAGTTGGTGGTGATTTATTTGAGCATTGTAGTGTTTTAGTATTCTTTTAACTAGGAATAGTTTTAGATTATAGTAAGCCAGTGGAATGGAATTTCATTCAATTACGCATTTCATATATTTGTTGAATGACAATATAGCTTTGAGCTCTTGAGACTCTCTTGAATCTTGGTGTATAGCACCTGCAACCATTTTGTGAAAATGTTCAAGAAGAATACAGACTTCCTCTGTACTTCTTCCTCTCTCTTGAATAACTGTCAATAACAGGCATTAATAATAATAAAAACAAATATACGGCATTATGCAACTCTATTCACACAAAGAGGCTCTTTGAGAGAACTCTTACTGCCTTTTTACCAAGTTAAAAGCATCTGAAGCCTGAGCACAAGTTACATAATGAATTTGCCTAGCTTGCCAGAGCAGTTTACATACACTGTGGAATACCATTTGGATATCTATTTGGCTGTTTGGTTACTTAAGCAGGCACACAACACAAGTACCTCACTTGTGTTTTAGACAGACAGACAGACAGACAGACAGACAGACAGACAGACAGACAGACAGACAGACTGAATGTGCCTTGAATAATTTCCTGCAATGTCTTTGCAGACAGATGTCAGATCACAGCAGTATAAACAACATTATTTCATGTTGATCTCCTCTCTTATTAATTTCAGTGTAAATTACTGCCCCAATTCTGTTTAACGCATTATTCACGGAGGCCTTCAAGAACAGAGACGTCTTACCGAACGCTTCAGAGGGAGTGAAATTACAAGACACACTCCTTCAATGGCAGGCATCAGGCAGGACCACCTGGTGTGAGTTCTGTTCGTTTTAAAAAGCTTTTCTTCCTCCCAGGTGTCATGATTTGAGTGCAGAGAGAAGTTGTGAGCGACACAATGGGGCTGGGGTAAGAGTGGGGGCTGGGAAGGGACCGTGATGTGCCAGGAAGTGACTGTGACTGTGCTGGTGACCCCCAGCATTCCCGGGGACGCGCGCTAAATCAAAACAACCGGCAGAAGTGGTCCCAGAAGGGGATAAATTTGGACATCATTGAGCTATTAATAAACTTGCTTTGCTTCCAGTTGTCAGGATGTGGCTTATCTTGTAAAACCACAACAATGGCAGAGGTCTCCCTTGCTCTTTCTCACACTCGCACACACGCGCGCACACAGACGTGCACGCAGGCAAACACGCATGTACACACACAGACACTCTTTGGAGGGCAATTTCACTTATTTCAGTGTGGTGCCTGGTGCAAGGACACAGAAATTAACGTCTTGTCCGTCGTCCTCATCTTGTATAAGTTCCTTTACTCTCTTTCTGCCTTTTGTTAAATGTCCCTCAACAATGGCAGAATTAAAGCAAATGCAAAAGAAAATCTTAAAAGCAGAAAAGAATATTCTGAGCAAAGCGCTCTTCCAGACAGAGACAACAAAGTGACTGTCAGCATGTCGCAGATCATCTCTATTTTTTTCTCCTACAAAATAATCTGCATGTAATTATGGAGGCTTTGTCCTCGACTTCACAAAGGGATCATCGTCTCACAGTGAAGAGGAAGACAGAAAAAGGCAGACGGGGAGGATTGTGCGTTTTGGGCCGTTTGGTGTACTTTTAGTTACAGGGGACTTCTTTTGTGCCGGCGTGCTTCTCTTTTTCCCTGGTGGCATGTTGTTGTCGCGTTGCGCAGTTCACACCTGGCAAGCCTGGTGCCCTTCGACACGAAGCATTCCGAGTGAGCGTGGTGTGTGATGTGATCGGTGAGAAGACGTGCGCAAGCATGACAGATTGGGTCACAGGAAAGTCTCCCAAGCAGCAAGTTTGTTTACTTTCTCTTCACACTCTTGAAGACTTTGCACACTATAGTTTGACAGGCGGGGAAGTGATAGTTGAGATAGTATTACCGTACCAATGCAAATGTTCATTAAACATAGCAATAGCATCACTTAAACGGGTCCCTGAACAGACCAGTGAACACGAAATGTATCCACAGGTGCTACGCAGCAGAATTATACGGATGTGGACTTTGGAAGAGTTTGCAGATGTATGCATGTATTTCCGTATGTGGAAAAGACAAACTGCCCAGTACCTTATATAGCCTATAAACCTCTAAGAAAGTGATCTTCAACCCACATGAAAGCATTGAGAGAAATGAAACAAGAGGAGATGAAAGCCTTATTAGGTGGGATGTAGAGAAGTTCATAAGTCACTGTCGATGTTGAATTCCCCTTTTATGGCCCATTTTGTCTGACTGCACTGTTAATCCCTGGAGGACCCAAACCCATAAATACAGTCTGACATGATTTAACAATTCTGATAGATCTTTACCATGTTTTTTAAATATAAACGGAAAACCTAATTTCCACCACTTTTTGTCTTAAAGTTGCTAGTGCAAAACAACTGCACGCCACGCAGTCTAGACAATGCACCAGACATGTTTCAGACCAGTGTCCCAGAACAGTAGTGACTGAGCAATCGTATTCAACTACAAATATGTGGCTATTCTATCTATTTTTGCTGCGTGCCACACTGCCACTTTTGCAGAAAGCAGCCAAAATAGACAGTGAAAACAATAGTCCTAGTGACATCATCCATCCCGGTATCTACGCTTAGAAATCTCAGGCCCATCCAGACTAGACTCTTCAAGGCATTAGACGTGTTCTGTATCCGCTACTGTCCGTCTCTATGGCCAGTACTGGCACTGAGGATGTCAGACATGTCACTAACATTCATGTCTTTCGGTATGGAAGGAAACCAGAGCATCCGGAGGAAATCCATCCGAAAACGGAAGAAGAACAGACTGCGTTTGAAACCCTTCCCAAAACATGACAACAGTCAAACAATAAATTAAAATAGAATAAATGGGTTGGGTCACAGACCTCACAGACTGATAATTCTGGAGGATTGACTGCAGGTCTCATCTCGAAACAATGACTTGAGAATTCACTTGACCTGGACATCCAAAGAAAGACTAAACACATTCAACCTTCACCCATCTGTGAACTAAAAGGTCCACCAGGCTCTTGGGTGGAGGTACAGGCGTGGTGGTGCCCCTCCTCCCCAACAAACATCCATCCATCGACGACTTGGATGAGGAGCCAGATTCAGTGTCAAAGAGTACCGCACGCCTGGGGAGTGGAAGTGTGGGGGCAGAGAGAAAGTGTGGAATTAAGACAGTAGGATATGATGGGTTTGAAATGCGACTCTGTGGAGCCAAGGGGGATAAGGCGGGGTTGAGCTGTCCTCTTTTGACCTGCTGAAGCTTATACTTGTCTGTTCTTACTCTGTCTGTCTGTCTGTCTGTCTATCTGTCTGTCAGACACTGTCTGTCTGTCTGTCTGTCTCTCGCACACACACACACACACACACACACACACACACACACACACACACACACACACACACACACACACACACACACACACACACACACACACACACACACACACACACACACACACACACACACACACACACACACACACACACACACACACACACACAGTATGTGTAACTAAAAAGGTACAGTATATATATGACTATGAATAGATTTACTGTTTGACAATAACAGATGTAACGTCTCGGATGAAGGTCCCAACTGTGAACCTAAATGGCCGTGTAGACATGCCATGCCACCCGTGCCAGCCATGTCAGTAGTTTGTTACAACCATTTGGCACCGTTCCATCCTCTGATCATAATAAATGCTGGGATTCATGCCAAGAGCAACTTGTGAGTTAAGAAGTGACCGGATTTAGAGCTCTATTTACAAAATCGGGGAAGAGATCAAACCGACCACAAACAATGCAGCTATGGTAATCCAGGGCTGGATTGCCTTTGTGGTCACTGGTCAGACGCACTCTGTCCTGCAGTGTGAGTGTGTGTACAACTCTGTCCGTCATTCCTGGTCCCCAGTGAAGTGACCCTCCCCCATCAGGGCATGACACCTGCTCCCCCCCACCACCCACCCCAAGGCACACAAACACGTATGACCCCTGCTCTGATCCCTCTGACAAAACCTGTGCGTCTCTCTCGTGGTAATAAGCCAAGAAACCTCCCCAATTACACAGTGTTCGATATGGTCTGAATGTGGATCCGATGGCTCCAAAATTCCAGTAGGGGATGCATGGTGCCGGTAGGGGGGGAAGGGGGTGAGGATGTGATGCCAATCTGTGTCCGACTCCCCCCCCCCCTGCACCGAGAGCCCATATGGCAGTAACATAAGTCAATTTGACGGCTAGAGTATTAAAGGCGAGTAAATAAAGCTTCCCGAGAGTCTACCATTTCATCTCATCAGCAGCCATTAATAAGTCGCCTAGAAATACCACTCGCTAGCATGGAGGGCCGTGCAAGAGACAGAGAGGTAGAGAGAAAGAGGAACGTGAGATGACATGTGACGTGGTACAATAGTAAAGAGGAAGACAGGAGATGCACAGATGAACACAATGATTATTTTCCAATGCCGGTGCGATTGCGCAAAGAGCAGCAGCACTGTTTAATGCAATTCATTATTTTACCTGATCATGCTATACTGTTGACTTTTATAACTTTGTCATGGGTAATTCAACAACAACAAAAACGTACATTGCATTAAACAGTGCTGCCGGGCGGGTCTTTGCACAACCGCTCCGGGATTTAGATATAGGCGCAATATATATATATATATATATATATAACACAATGGCTCTACACGCATGCATGAGAACTTTAAAGTGTCTCTGTCAGTGCATGAGTTCCCATTTGGCACCAGTGAGAATGACATGGAAACCTTTCAAATTAAATCTTAGATTAGTCTGTGGCAGTGGCTCTTAGAATAGGGGTCATGGGACCCACAGGGGTCCTTAAGGGGACTCCAGGGTGCCCAGCGAAAGGAGGAACAGTTTAATTTCACCATTATTTCACGTAATCAGGCACAAAACCTCACTTGTGATTTACATAGACAGCCTGACAGACTGACACATACACACAAACCTGAATGTGTGTGTGTGTGTGGCTTGAATCATTTCCCGCAACGTCTTTGCATGGATGTAAAGACAGACGTCAGAACACAGCAGTACAAACAACTTTGTTATGTTGATCTCCTTTCTTATTCTTTTCAGTCTAAATTAAAATGACTGCCCCAATTCAGTTTAACGCTTTATTCACTGAGGTTTTCACAGAGTTGTGTGACAGTACAGAGTTGTAGAATTCTGTACAACAATCTAACAACAAAAATAAAAAGATAATTGGGGTCCCTGGCACAAAATCTTTTCTAATGAGGGTCTGCAGACTAATATAATATATCTATTTCGGGGTCCTTGACATGAAAAGCAGCATTTAAAGTATGACAATGACTGAACACATGCAGGTGCAACGTTGTACTGTATGTACTGTATATCCCTGTGAGGAAAGGAATTCTCCTGGCGACGGCAGAGCTCTCTACAGCTCACTTCCCCTCACAAATCAAGTAATAATGGGACTATCTCATCGTCGCTCCATCGTCTAAACACAGAGATAATACCTATTCAACTGGCTTTGCAGTTTCGTTATCTTTGAGCACCGGCCAACATTTCTCACTTGACGTGTGTCTAAATTTCAGCTAGTATGATCTGCTGCTCTGAAGACAGATGGGTTCCCTCTGGACCCAGGATGCTCTGGGGGCATGGCAGGACAATGTGTCTCAGGCATATAGGGTTACAACACAATCAGCAATGAACAAAATACAACGGCAGCGGGAGATGCAGTGACAGCGCTGGCGAATCCACGCATATGAGAAGGAATGTATTCATGTATTAAACACACACACACACAGCCCCTTCTCCCAGACAGGACTCAACACTTATAGTATATGCACAAGCATACGCCACATTTCTCAAGCGCCACCCATACATCGACGGAGGGTCACATTGCTGATGTAAAACACTAAGCTCAATCAATTATCCATGTGTGAGTGAGTGCACACACACACACACACACACACACACACACCTGTGCATTGGGCTTCACCAGACTTTAGCACTGTTCCTTGACCCTTTGCCACTTCTAACGCAAACCTTAATTTCTAGGGAATATTTCACATTATGCATTCGGTCTGCGAGATGAAATGAATAAAGCCAATTAGAGGATGCTGGTACTGGTCTGCATAATGAAATCAAGACAAATCTCCCCTAACCTAGCTGAACCAGCAACATACACTATCCATGCCCATGTACAACGCCAAGCCTGGCATCAGTAATCCTCAGTTTAAGGCCACATCTTAGAAGGCATGCAAGCGCGCTGGAGGGAGAGAAGTATAGTCTGATGCAAAAAACTTCCAGAAAAGGAGACGTTTCTTGAGCCCCGGTTAACTGTGGAATGCTTCAGTAGAAGCAGAAACATGACATTCGGGAGGTGGGTTCACTTGTTTAATTAGCTTACTTGCCCTCTTGTCATGCTTCTCTGCATATAAAACTAATGGTCTGTATCTGTGTGTCTATGTGTGTGTGTGTGTGTGTGTGTGTGTGTGTGTGTGTGTGTGTGTGTGTGTGTGTGGCGGGGGGGGGGGGGTTTGGCGGCTAGGAGAATGGGGGAGAAAACCAAAGAGAGAAATACAGACAGAAAGACACTATATTGTTGGTGTCAGGTGGAAAGCTTCTATGTCCAAAACTGCTACTTTTCAGGAAAGGGGACTATTATGATATGATATGATATTGTCAGCTCGCACTGAAATGTGTCTTGCGACCGAGCGGCCTTGTATGCAACACATATACTCACATTTGACACAACACAGAAAACCCCAAATAAAGAACCTGGGTTCCAAACGGATTCAATACGGTTGTCATTTTGTCACAATCTCTTGTTGTTAATACTTCATCTGTTCATTATTTATATTTAAAAAAAAAGACAAACTTAACCGCTTTCACTTTCAAAATGTTTCTCAAAAATAGTGAATGTAGTCAATCTACATTCTACAAGCTCACACAACTCGACACCTTGTGGTAGGAGAGGTTTCCTCATCTGTTTTCCCCATCACAGGCTTTAATTTCCTTGAGAGTTTTAGATTGCTGATAAGGCAGTGTTGATTTTGTCGATGAAAAATGTTCGGCGACTACCTTTTTTCATTGACGAAAACTAAATGGAAACTAAATTAAAACTAAGCTGTGTTGACTAAAACTAAGACTAAATATATTGACAATTTCGTCAACAAATAAAAACTAGATGAAATGTTAGGAAGGGACTAGTGGACAAGAAATCCAGTATAAGTCATTTTACACTACTAAGAGAGTGTTACTTGCTTTTGTCAAAGCGCCTTTCCATATTTAGATGTTGACAGTTTGATTCTCTTGATACTTATATTTCATACTGCATGTCAGGCATTTGTTCTGTTCTTTTTTTTTTATGTAAAGCACTTTGTAACTTTGTTTAGATAAGTGCTCTATAAATAAAGTTTATTATCATTACACTGTATTCTCTGACCTCATCACGAGCGGGTTCAAAACCAAGCAAGCAGCTGGGTCCATATGGCAAGCATAATTATCAGTTTAAACCCACAATCTGTAAGGACTGTGGCCTTTTGAAGCATTCAAAACGGCAGATCGTTTTTGTACCACACTGCAGTGCACGGCAATGGCTTGTTCTACTGAGACACACAGCTGCACAGCATGATAAATACATATCATGCTGTGTGTGTGTATCACACACGTCCAGGGCTTCAGAACCCTCTGTGCATAATCAGATCTCAATGCTGTGGCCTGACAGGGCCTATAGATCCTAAAATACTAGATAGATGTGAGTGAGGAAGCAGCCTTCTGAAATGACATCTAAGAACCTAATAGTTATTCTCATTGATCAGGATGTTGAGGTAAACCGAGTCGAATATAGAAGTTTAATATACATATAAAGCTCATGGGAGAAGTAAAGACTCATGGTCAAATATACAAAGATATAGGAGAAGAGATTGTGTCATCGTAAGACCACAGCTCTACGGAAAACAATAAATAGTAGGTCTGGGTGGAATGGCATCATGATTCTACTAAATCTACACTATCCAGAATCTCATTCAGAACATCGTTATCTTAAGGTCAAGTTTTAACAACATCCTTCCACAAAACAATTGTCAAGAAAGCAGATTCTGTCATGTTCAGTCAATAGCACATGCCAGGGATACCAACAGATTAAACAAATTCAGTGGTTTTTGAGGAGCGCTAGCCCCTCCTATTAGTGTAGATTTTTGTCTTACACAAACATTAAATTCCCATTGACAATGAATGGACAATTTTACGTCATAGTGTCTGAGCAAATAGACGTTACATCATGATGATGTACGAATTAGACCATTCCTCACACAGGAGTCAGCCAAGCTGTTAATCAGCATAACTTCCTGTTTGACTTCCTGTTCAACTGATGAGATGGCAACACCTACACATGGCAAAAACACAAATACAGTTACAAGCAGTTTGTCCAAACAAACATGGCAAGCCTGAATAAGAAAGAATATGAAAATCATGGAGCTCGATCACCCACCCCCATTTTATTTCAAGTATCTAACTTAAACAAAGCATCAATCAAATAGCTACTGCAGTGTATTGGATGTCGCAACGTGATTGAACATTAGTTTGTTTCATCGAAACGCAAACTGACAGCTAACCAGTTTGCCAACTTGACAAGAATATGTCGACATGTGATGATATGCCAAGGACATACAAGAAATAGACGCCTTGATCTTTAAAGCTGCATCTGACAACAACCTGAAAACATCAACATGCATGGCCTTGGTCACATGACACTCGACAAAAGCCATTGAGATAGAAAGAGTTGCATCACCTCCGATCACTCCGATTATTTTACAGCAATGGTGGACCATGTAAACAAAGAATATAGATTTATTGTATTGAATAGTTCAGTATTATATTCAGTGTTCAATCATTTTTTGGCATAATTCTGAATTCGTTTTGGTGTGCTCACAAACAAGTAACACTTGCCATCAGGCGACGAATAGTTCCAAACACTGCTTTATAGGCCTACCTGTAGTTACAATCACTGAATTCATATAATGGGTGTTGATGAAGCATACATGAACCAAGTGACTTTTTGACCAACACCTTCACATATAGGCCTACAGTGAATGTACTACCTTTCACTCCTGTATTTCTTTGAATTAGAACAATAGATAATAAAATAGAGGTCATTCATTTGCCGTTACCAGGTCCTTGAGTATAATGTAATATGAACCGAGTCCATTTTGGACAGAGATGAAGGCTAGGCACCTGTTTGTCCGGACACACACCCTCGTTAGCAGCACTAAGGTGGATTAGCAATGAGCTCAGCAAAGCCTATCTTACCCACAATTCCTCAGAGAGGCCTGGGAAAAGTGTCTCCTTGGCCGCTGTCAAGGACTGTCTAAAGAGGACGAGACGCGAAGGCCGTGCGGGCGACGCCATGTTGCTCCATGGAAGGAAAGAAACATGTGCAGTTGAGACCAAGGAAGCTGAACGCGGAAGTGTTGGCTGCATATAGCCCATTGCGCATGCTTGGATTCATCTCTGCACACTATGCCTTTGGTTGTTCGCTATTAATCGAGTGTGGTGATGAGCATGGACTGAGGACGTGAACTGAGGTGGAGAAAGAGATGAGGGCATACCAAAGAAATCCACACTGCAGGTCGTCCCCCCCCCCCCCCCCCCTCACAGACCGCCAAATCACGTGCCTCATGCCAATGGAAAGTCCCTGAAATCAGAGGGGACTGCTACTTACATCCAATATCTATCTTTAAATCCTACTTCAAACATACCATGGTAGAACTTTGCATTTCCACTGACGTCCACTTCAATTCGGCATACAGTAGCGCAAACATCACTCACTCTCTGCTGATTTCTGATCGTCTGCACCTTTGTTAAATTCACGCACACACCACACACGTACACACACACTCCTCTCTCTCTCTCTCTGTCGCTCTAATTAATTAGTCTCATGTCCAGCAGCTGGATCCTGCCGGGAGCTGCCTATGCCCTAAAAAGCATGTGTAGGGATGGGTAAAAAATAATCGATTCATGGATAAATCACAATTTTGAATGCCACGATATTAAAATCAAATCGCAAGGTTCCGAATCAATTTTTGATTTATTTATTGTTTCATGTGAGAAAGACTGACTGACGTTATCTGGCTGCATTGTCGTGTATGATTGAACTTGTCAAGGTCTATATCGTTTAAAATTGGTTTAAAATGTTCTATAATAAATAACAAATAATACATTTAAGAATCGCCATATAAATCTAATCGGCACCCTATCAATATCGTATCGAATTGGGAGGTAAGAGAATCGTCCCACCCCTAAACATGTGCCTGCTCATGCAAATGCTGAGAAGTGTCCTTGAGCAAGGCACTGAAACAGTAACTGCTCCCGATGAGCACTTGCATGGTTTCCTCCTCCACCATCGGTGTGTGAATGGGTGAATGTGAATACATTGTAATGCACAGCGCTTTGGATAAAAGCGCTATAAATGCAGTCCCATTTACCAAATAGGTCTTAAGTGTAAGAAAATGTGCACAGTGATAGGTGGCGGAGAGAGGGAGCAAACTGGCTCCATTGACACACACATTTGTCATAAACATGTAGTGTTGAAAAAAATCAAAAGCTGATAGTGACAATAGCCTGCAGTGTTTCTGAGAAAAGGATTAACACTGTAAACTACTAAATCATATAAGTAGCCTTCATGGGTACCAACGGTTCCCGGGGCCATGTGGTCCATGACCACATGTTTCTGTAGTATGAGGCACTTTGAGGCAGCTTGATGTACAAGCGAAACCCCAGAACATAATGACATTATGCTTCTATGTCACAGGGACCTACCTGTATATACCCCCAATCCACCAATTGATAGCCAGTGCCAATCAGAGAGAGCATTGGTAAAGGGTACCAATTTTAGTATTTGGCTTAGGGTTGAACCCAGTTTCAGGGTGGACAGTGGACACCTCGGGCCAGCGGCCACTGGGCTGGTAAAGCAAAAGTTCCAAAAGAGTGTGGATTTAAAATGAACAGGAAAACCGGTAGAGAGGTGGCCTCAAATTAATGACTCCGACTCCTACGGAGGTGCTTTCTGCATGAGTGATGAGTCATTATCCGGTAGAGGTGGCCTCAATTACTCAGACTCCTGTGAGTGATGAGTCATTAACCGTATATAAAAAATAAATAAAAAGTAAATTGCTAAAATAGCTGATATACCTAAGCTCACGAGTTACAAGTCAATGCAGCCAATCGCCTAAACTTTTGGTTTAGGTCAATTGATGTTTATGTGATGTCAAGTGATGATGAATTCATTATGAGAGTACATACTACAAACCATATGGAATATAGACTGTGCTATCGAAGTGAGTTATGTTCATTGTTCATTGTTGTTATATTACAATTTAGGCATTTAGCAGACGCTCTTAATGCAGAGCAATACACAAACACTCAAAAATGGCCATGCAATGTCAATGGCATTCAATGTTTGTGTTTACACCAGCCCTCAAAGCTGGACATAGGAGGAAAAAACAATAATATGTACATTTAAACTATACACACTATGGGATGCAAGGTCTGCAAATGAACTTGGCATCTGCTATAAAACATGTCATCTACATGTTTGCCTTTGCATAACCCTGCAAGGTTGTCAAGGATAGAGCAAGTGAAGAGGTGAGTCTTCAGATTATTCACCATGAGAAAAACCACACACACACACACACACACACACACACACACACACACACACACACACACACACACACACACAGTACACAGTGAATCGGAGTCCTCCAGGCCTAGGACAAATGAACAATCTTTTCAGACCGGAGGCCTGAAAAGATTTCTTAGACAAACTAAGATGATTAATAATTATAGTATTCAATTTTACGTCATTATTTCTAAAAACCAATTTACAGTTGATTTGGAATATGTTTCGGTGTGCTCAAGAGATAACAAGAAGAATGCTGAAGTAACACTTGCCATCGGGCAACCAAACACTGCTGTATAATTCCCACTCCCAAACCCTGAATGCTTTTAATGGGTGTTGATGAAGCACATGTGATACACGCGAAGCACGCAACCTATAGTGTACAAAGCATGAATTGGGTCAGTGATTATGCTTTATGCCTCAGACAGCCTGCATGTTTATCCAATCCCATGCAGGTTAATGGTAACCACCAGTGACAGAATTTGTAACACCTCTTTTGTCCTCACTGTCTGGACTGTTTACGTTTTCGCAGTTCAGGCATGGGTGGGGGGCCATGACAATTATAAGAACTTTTCGTCTCTGGTCACAGGGTCTCCTGTACTACACTACACTAACCTTACACTCTTTTTTCCCCCTCTACACCAAATCCCTTATAAATCAGCCATTTTCAATGAATGTTCACCTATTTTTGTGAAATGTTTGCCTCATATGACATGCCCAGCATAGGGATAGGGTTTATGTTAAGACATTAAATAAAGCCCTATATTGTTTTTCAGGTGAGCCTTGCTAAAAGGTTGTGTCTGGTGTCTGGCCTGTTGAAACCTGGTTATATTGAACATCCCAACTTAAGCCCACATCCATGTCATCAGCAGGTCAGCGGCGGTGGCGGCGTCAGCCTGCTTTATCTCGGATTCCACCGACCAAAGGTTCCGACATTGAAGACGAGGACCGTACCGGAAAATACCAGTGGCTTTATAAATACCCCGACGGGCTCCAGCACTGTTGTTGTGCATTCGGATGGGCCCTATTAGGATGGATCACAGCCCCAAAGCCCCCTGTTTGAGATGTGCAGCAGCTGTCTACCAGAGACCAGACAAACTGAACAAGCAGGTGAGGAGGACAACACCAACGTCTTATTCTAGACGGGAAATGGTTGATTTAAAGGACACTAAACAACCCCAAAACTACTTTTTTCCCCCTCCATCGATCACAATATTCACCCAGGGAAGTCTTGAATTTGTGGAGAATTTTTGATTGTTCGCATTCCTTCACGGTAAATAAGGAATCCAAAAACTAAGAGAATGCTTGAATGAATTTAATTGAATATGGGTCAGGATTAACTCATGGTTAAAGCTGTACAGAAAGATGTAACTTTCTGTCACGGTTAGAGTCAGGATATAATGTAGGACCCAAATGCAGGATGAGGCAGAGGCAGAGAAGGTCGGTACAAAGTGTTTCAAAAACTAATAACAAAGCCACAATGAATAACTAAAAAACTAATGTCAAGACAGGAGACATGCAACGTACCGTATCGGTAACATTGTTCCGAACATTGTTAGGGTTAGTTAACCCTAACCTCAGTCTTATCCAGCCACGTATATACGTCAGAATTAACGGGACGTCGGACTTATGGGCAGTCCCCATCACAATGTAATAGCAAGGAATCACTGGGATCAGGGGGGTATAAATACACAAGGACACAGGTGAATTCAACTGATAATCAACACAGGGACTGGCTAGGACACAGGTGTGGAAAACTAATAATTACACGTGAGACAAGACAGGTCACAGTAACTACAGAGGAAACCAGGACACTAAATACTACAAAATAAAGGATGAACACAACAGAAAAGTAAAACACTGACTAAAACTAGGAAATACAGAAACATACTCAACTAAAGGTTACATAGCTCCACTTTAATAAGAGTAAACTATATCAGTCGGGCACACACGCACACGCACATGCACACACACACACACACACACACGGCTAGCCCTTTGCAGAGCCATGGGCACAGCTACAGTATTGCCTTTAATGAAATGCGGCTGCTGTCTGTGTTTTAATGGGCAGATCTTCATCATACTAAAAGGAATGAACAGTAGGCTGCCCAGAAGAGAAAAGGTCAACGGTCAAGGTCACAATAGTGGGTATACTCGAGTCGTGGCATCATCATCATCACCAGAAGTTATGCAGGAATGCCTACGGAGTGGCAAAAAACTACTTTCTGCCCTTGACAGCCCATACATCCAAACAGAAAAGTCTGATTAAACAACCTTAAATTCACTTTGCCACTAACTTTCCACTTGGTTACAGACAGAATAAGAGATGTTGGTGCACGCCAGGCAGGTTTGACTTTGCACCCACATTTGCTTAATTAATTTAGTAATCAAATGCGGTGCAATTGTTTGTGGATGCTTTTACACAATAAGCATGATAACTATAAATGTAAATATATTGTTTAAAAAAAGATGGCAGAGTCCACACCACAACTAATGAGGACCAGTTAAAGTTATAGTGCTTGATCTATTCTGTAGGGCTGCTATTGATCATTTTCTTAGTGATTCATTCCATTCATTGGTTAAAGCAGCACTATGAAACTTTCCTCTTCTGCCCCGGATTTGAACCTGTTTTTTCTTTTCTTTTTTACCATTGAGCTAATAGAGCTGTGCTGTGCTGCTTGCTCATTGGATTAATTTAATTCTTGCCCATCAGCCAGGTAATTGAGAAGCACAACCTCCCCCCCTATGAAAATATTATTATTTCATTGAAATCAATTACCGTGCACGGTGCACTCCTATTATAGTGCCTGTAGTGAACAGCCTAAGCCTTTTAGAGTTGAAACGGTGGGTTCCTTTCTCTCTGGCAGCGGAGTTTTGATTCAGATTGAAGTGCTTTGGCATAACACCGCACCAGTTCAGTGTTTTGATTAGGTTTTATTACACTAGAAGATCCCTTCGGAACAGCCTGTCCTACTCTTAGTGGGAACGCGTTTGTTTCTTGAATCGTTAAATTGGACAACACAGAACCAAGACATTTGGTCCACACTCACACAATCACCCCAGAGACAACCCAAAACTCACTCTGAAGCCCAAAAGCCTGTGAAAAACAGCCTGGCTTGTTTCTTGTGTGTATGCGGGTTTGGTTGACAGAACAGAGGCCAAGAGCACAGGAAGTATCTCAGAACATAAATTGTTGTGCTCCCTGCAGCACTTAACCACTTGTCTTTATTTAATTTCTTTCTTACTTATCCTGTATCTTATTTATCCTGTATTTAAAACACATTGAGTTTTCCATCCGTTTTTCAAGTGGACCATGCATGGCCAATAAGGCAGAAACATTAAAACAAAAAATACACAAATAAAAACCAAAATACAAATAAACAACAACTAGAAATAATTTAAAAACATGAGCACTCTTTGGCAAACAGCTGTCCAATTTCCAATTTGAGAATCTTTGAGAATGGTACACAATTTTCTTGGAATGTACAAAAAGACTTGTAGTAGCCTACATTGCAATAAAATGGTGCACCACATTCAGTTATCACAGTGGGGATATTATATGAGAAATAATTTCAAAACTATTGTCCAAATGTCCACATAGATCATGAAAGTGTAATGTGATAATGTAGGTTGGTAACTGCACCAGGATATTTTAATGTATACAAAGACATGCCAAAACACATGGCATGTGTCTTCTTGGCCAAAGATGACTGATACAACTGACTGACAATACACAATGATGTGTGACAGATAAAGCACTGCATCATAATATACACTATTATAGTGTCTAAAAGTATGAATCTGTAAAAATAATATCACCATAATCCAATCTTTTTAACCCTAGCGACCCTAATGTCACTATAGGTGGAAATGTAATATTAATTATTTTCTTTAAATTTCTTTCAAAATATGTCTTAAGCAGATCTACGGGTTCGCAATGTGTCGCCACGTTGTGTCAAAAACACAGAGCACAACAAACACCTTGGGGAGAAGCAAATGTTTACACCACTGCTGAGCTGCAACACTAGCTTATCTCCAATCGCCAGAGGCCTTTTCAGGCCTATAAGCTTTTAGCACAATCAAGCTAATGACAGTGACTGTTAATGCCATAAGACATTTTTGTCACTACAGTATAAAGAAGGAAAACAGGCCAGGTGGGAGACAACAAACTATGCATCTAATGGAAGATGTTAACCATCAGAACACATTCAATGTGTATTTCTACAATAACTAATGATAATGATGACATAAATGTCCACGTAGCAAACTTACCGGTAATTCATGAATAGGCTGCAGCCTGCCAACTAGAGTTGCATAATAGTGAGGGCAGAAGGCAGATTATATAAATGCAAAAAACAGATATACGTGTGCTGCGATTAATATGCACTTCGCATACAGTGATGGCAGAACATGTTTGTTAGGATTAAAATGCATATTTGTAGGGTGGCTTTGAGGAGAATTAATATTTTAATTTGCTACAAAGAATATCACA
Organism: Protomyctophum bolini; assembly: GCF_963924005.1. Classification (NCBI taxonomy): domain Eukaryota; kingdom Metazoa; phylum Chordata; class Actinopteri; order Myctophiformes; family Myctophidae; genus Protomyctophum; species Protomyctophum bolini. Next base: position 19,838,451 of record NC_137881.1, on the reverse strand, counting down.
AACCACCGCCGTGCTGACTGGATGTCTAAACTTCACTAGACTAATGATTTTTTTTCAACAATGTATTTTTTTCCCTTTTTTACACACAACTGACAATACAAACATACAAAAAACAACAATGAACATTACAAGACAATTACTGGTATAAAGAAAGCAAAACAATAACCAAAACAAAAAACAACAGCACTACTCCTATTCAGCTCCATCCATTAAAAGTGACAAATTATTGTTCTTTATGTAACTTATAAAACGTCCCCACACCTCCTGAAACTTTTCTTGTTTGTCTTTTGCCTTTTCCAAAGGTAAACATAAAGACAATTCCCTGAACCACTGTGTAATACTTGGTTTGTCTGGCCTCTTCCAGGTCAATGCTATAGACTAATGATTTGGCAGAAATTCTAGTTATAAAATTGCGAGGAGAGACTAATGATTCGCCAGAAATTCTAGTTATAGAATTGCGAGGATAAACAACAGGACCCATTGATTGTGACATGTGGTCTACGGTGGGCTTTCACAGTGCTGAGAAACCGTGTCATTTGTCAGATGCTCTTTTCACGTGTTAATAGCATCGTTTATAATAATCAATGACCTGCCCCGGTGAGCCCACCCCACGGGCCCAAATAACCATTCTCTTTCACATCTACAGTAGCAGATGGGGGCAGCATGGGAAGGGGTGTGTGTGGTTCAGAAGTTGAGATGAGGACAACAGGGACACCAAAGGTTGAGAAAGACTGTCCAGCTGACCTCTCAGGGGTCAGGCTCGAAAACTGCCAATGATGACGACAAACTTCTTTGAAAATGTTAACTATAATCTAATTACATTTATTCCTGAATGCAATTCGGGGTGATTATTTACCTGATTGATTACATCATCCAGATTAGTAGCGATTACATGTATCCAGTCATTTCATTCCGGCACATCATAATTTAAGTTTTGGTTCAAGAGGTAATGTATTGCCTTGACCAGCTCAGTGACTTTGTGGTTAGAGTGTCCGCCCTGAGATTGGAAGGTTGGGATTTGATCCCCTGCTGGGTCATAACAAAGACTATAAAAATGGGACCCATATGCCTCCCTGCTTGGCACTCAGCATCAATGGTTGGATTGGGGGTCAGTCCCTGCAACATACAGTACTATAGCATCATGTCCAGTCAGTGGGTGTACTTGTACATCAAGCTACCTCATGATACAGAAACAGGAGTTCCTGCCCTCATGGGACACATGGAACTGTGTGATCATCATTATGGCCAGAGGGGATGGATTGCGTTTATTAAAATGCCAAACGAGCTAAAATATACAGTATAATAACCATTAAAACAGGAGGAAGTAATAATCTCGCGTAGGCGTAGCCAGACAACTATTCCACAATCTCTGAATGCTATATTGAGTCTGGAACTACACCTCCCGAAATACGAAATATTTTTTAATATCTTTACATTTAATTATTTTATTTCCTTTTCTGCTAAGCAGCAAGCTATATATGCTTAGATTATTTCTATTTATATTAGGAGACTTTTGCGCAACTGTAAAGATGAAACAGAAATGGGGAGGAGGCTCCACTTTGCGAGAGGCAACAGTCTGGTAACGCGAGACTAACATTGTAATTCAAGTGACTGCTACAAGAAAATATAAAAACTCTGTAAAAATTGCATACAATGTCCCTGCTTACCCTTTGAATAAAATTTGTTTAAAAAAAAAGTGACTGCTACAGCTACTTTCACTCCCTTACAGGGTTGACACTAACGGCTGCCCGACAGTCAAGTAATTAAAATGTTCTGGCAAGTGGAGTTTGCGTTCAGGTTGCCCGACTGGATTTTGCATTCCATCATGCTGCTCAGCTGATTGTCAAAACTGAACATCATTTGTGAGTTTACATGTGTCACCAATTCAAAGTGGTTGAATGGTTATTTTCATCCATACATTTATAATTTCTCCTGCATTCAAAATCTTCCTCAGTCTAATATATTATGCAATGTGTACTGTGTAGGTAAGAGCATTTAGCCTACACAAAACCAGGTCTATAAACGTTCCACAACGAGTGGGTGGACCGATACCACAGATCAAGCCTGAAAGATCCATCTTCTATTTGTGTGAATTGCTTGTCTGTAGCACCCTCTTGACCACACAGCTAAACCAACTTAAACCAAATTAGTCATGTTTCATATAAAACAAACAGTATAGTTATGTAATCTGCAGCAAGAAGCTCTCCACGGACCATGAGTAACAAACTTTCTGGTGCACGCACGCACACGCACACGCGCACGCGCACGCACACGCACACGCACACGCACACACACACACACACACGCTCTCTCTTCCTCTCACTCTGTTACTGAGACTCAATGAAAAGGCAGGTGACCTTTCCAGAGAGCCTGCTGGGAAATGGGTTATTCGGTCATGTCCACCGACAGTGTATTAGTTCACTGCTCTGTGTGGGTTATCACCTGATATACTTCAATGACTATTGGGGGGTAAAACATCTGGCAAAACTTTGCTCTTCTAAGCCCATGTGGGCAAGCATACTTCTGCCTTTAAATCCCTGGTCAAATGTGAATGTGTCATGCATGCATAGTTCCATAGTCATACATTCATTGTTTACTCATTATATGCTGTTAATATACTCTTTGAAGGCGTGTTGACACTGACTGTACTTTTTAATAGTCAGTCTCATATTCACAGTTGATGATTGTAATTAAGACAGTGCATATAGCTTCTGCTGTAAAAGAAAAAAGGTTCTGACAATATAATTGCCATACAATGACAACATTCTATCATCATCATGTCACTAGAGCAAAAGGCAGCCAAATTTGCAAAAAGAAAAATATATATTTTACTTATCACCCTTATTTTTCTTAGATTTAAATTGTACACTGGAAGTTTTCCTGACATACCCAACTTACTTTCAACCCTTTTCATATCAAGGTCCATTATTTATTCAGCATTTGAGCCACGGACCATCATCTCAGACCCAAGACTTAAAATGTTGTCCACAATTCCAAGGTGTATTGATGTGGTACCATGGGAGAGATAACAGACGCAAATGTTAATCAAAATAATAATTCTTCTACACTACATGGTCTAATTGTGTACTGTAGACTTCTTGCAAATTAAGAAATGCATACGTTTAACAATAAGTTCAACAACTCTTGATAGCATAAACTTAAACCAAATGATTTTTGGTTTCTTGTTACACTCTCAAGAGATAAAGATCTAATAGGCACCATTTTGGTTACCAACTCTCCATCATTTAGCTGGGGACCATCTGGAATGCCCCACGAACCACTGGTGGTCCTCGGACCACTGGTTGAGAACCACTGCACTATATCATCAGGGTCAGATTTAGGAGAGTGGGGGGCCTTGGTCTTGAGTCATTGGTGGCCCCCCCAACACACTGACACAACACACCACAAAATGATAAGCTACAGCTACTCCAACCAGAATGTATGACCGGAAACACATGCATCCCAATGGAGACATAATAAGAAGCACAGTTTGTTCTTTGGGGACACAGAAATTAATATGCAATGTCAATGCTATAGGCTAGTTGATACAGCATGGCAGGCCTAATAGTCACAATAGAGTCGCAAAATAGCCTACCGGTACATTGCATCACATGCACAAATCAAATTCTGAACAATTATCGTCGTCAATAAAATGTATCTGGACAATTATGTTTTTATCTCCTGTCAATCAAAAGGTGCTATTTCAAATATGATGTACTCATTCTGAATACATCATATTAAAAAAGCTTCTGATAATGGCATCTGGAATTTGTCCCCTCAGCATTCAGCCCATTCTAACTATAAGGATCAGTGAGCAATGAACAATACCGTTGGGAATTGGGATTCGACACTATTGAGGAGCTGTGGTCAAACTGGTGACCTTGCGATTGCAAGACCGGTGGCTCTACCACCTCCTTATCTTATTCACTATGCCATCTGGTTGTTTCATTAATAATTCATGGAATTCTTCCTACCATTTATAACCATAGGATGACTTCAATATTGCTGCCCCTGCAGTCTTGCCCTTGTCCATGGCCTGTCACCGTTGTGCTTTTGACCTCAAGCACTTGCAGTGAAACGTCTGTCCTACACAGCTGAGCCGCTCCAGACTTAATTTATAGCCTACATAGCAGATCTACAAGCTCAGTCACAACGTGTTGCATCACGATGCATTGTGAGCTTGCAGATGTGCTATTTTAGATGTGTGACATGGTGCACGACCAAGTATAAATGAGGCATATTGAATTTGAATCAATCAGGCAGACTGCAAGTGAATGTCATACACATACACCACTGGCCACCATCACAATATTAGGTTTCTATTAAGCCAGCTTTGATTGATAAGTGACCTTACCTTAACACATACTTAGACGCACATCACTGCTAGCCTTGCACTTATTAGTATAGTTGGGCAGCCAGTGTGGCAGAAATCCCAGAATACAAGTCGTTTACTGAGAGGAGATATCAAGCATTGTCTGATATTCCCATAATGAAATATGATCACACACACACACGCCAGTGTGACGTTAATAAATAGGCCCAGACTGCGCTTTGATTTAATAAACCCATGGCGAGGAGGAACTGCTACCTACCCAACCAACAGTGTATTTGTGCAACTGTGCATGTGCCTTCTATACATCACCAGCCTACTCAGCATTGGCCACAACTGGCCACATCATCCACATGTTGCCTTAGCATCAGGACGTGACGTGGAGAACATATATATTCTTGTCCTATCAGGGGGGGAGGGCATCGTGCATTCCGGTCATGCCACCGGCATTCCTCAGCATGTACCAGGGGGGAAAGGTGACTCTCTACGAAGAAGCACGACCCCCCCCCCCCCTACGGCCACCTCCCGCCTGTTATCTCATCACTGTGCATCCCTAAATTCCACGGCATTCTTCGAGCACCGGTACATTGCATCATCATATTGTGTCCATGTCCAACAAAGTGCTTACCTTTAGTGGCTACATTTGTATCAGTCGACTGTCTCGGCAGATCATTCGAGTAGGCTGTGCACTCCACCACCAACCCCAGTACCGCATAGATGACGAGTCCACGTAGCAATATATTCACTACCTTGTGGACGTAAGTCATGTTGAAGAAAACTGAGAATTCGTATCCGTGGGGGGAAAAAATGTTGGGGGGGAAACAGAGCAAAAAGAAAGAATGAAAGAAATGAAAAAAATGCAATCCCAGAAGGAAAGAAAATGAGTGCTGGATGCCAAACAATACGCAGTCACCAAAACTGCCTTTTGTGCACAATTAACAGAATGTGTCGTGTCACAACTAGGAGGCAGTTTCAAATGCAAACAACTTTAATTCCTGCAGTAGAATACTTTGTGTGATAGCCTCGGTCTCAGCCAACATACCGCCTAGCAAACCAAATAGCCGCCGTCATTGTTATTTTACTACAGCATAAAAAGATGAACGGGACTCATAAAGTGCTTGAAGAGCTGCAATGTAATTGTGACGTTTAACGTTGCTCCAAAAGCCAAATTAATTTAAAAAACCAAAAACTCATACAGCCTCTGTACCCTCATAGAGCCTTTATACGTGACTTAACTACGTAACGTCAAGCGATCCCTTCCATGCCTCCTGTGAGAGCAGATTTTATAGAATTAAAGGAAGCCTAGTCCTCTGTTAAATCGATAGTCCTATAAAGTGAACTTGTAATGAAGGTTAAATAAACCCTCAACCCTGGCCGGATAGCGACGCTAATGGCAAAAAGAAAGAAAGAATATCCCCAATGTTGATATCGTGGAAATCCGGCTCTTCCCCCGCAATAGCACGAGTCGTATTAAATCCTTATGTTGTTAGGACAGAACAGTCAGTGTGTACTTCCACGTACAGTATGCAAACATCACGCCTGGAGAGAGGTCCGCCTCTTGCAGCTTCAAACCAAAGTAGCAAATCCCATCGCATAGACTACTAGACTAATAATGTTGTGGACTGTGGTTGTCCTTTCCTTCTGCTGGTAAAGTAGAATATAGTCCTGCTGCTGCCTCGACCCTCCTGTAAACCCGACGCGGCTCCACACAGAGACAGACAGACGGATCGGTCACTCAGGCGACGACAACAGTAGCGGCGGCGCACGACGACATTGATTTCACCTACTTTTACAAAATGAAGTTTATAAGTGTCGCCGATGGCGGTGGTGATATATGATCCTCTGATTCCTCTCTCTCCCCCGTGTGTCATCAAGATCAACTGTTACTGTGTGTTGCTTGCTGAGAGAGAGAGAGAGAGCGCGCGAGAGAAGCCGGCTGATGCAGAAAGCATTCAAAGCATGGGGTTTATGCATCGTCGTATGACGGTATGTGTGTGTGTGTGTGTGTGTGTGTGTGTGTGTGTGTCTCGTCTCCCCCCCCACCCCACCCCACCCGTAAGCCTAGAGACCGAGGCTACCCCCCACCCGATCTAAAAGCTCACTCACCTCACTGCCTGACCTGTTGCCTCCGCGCCGGCGCTCTGTGAGAGCTTGTAGATCGGCTTTTTTTTATTAAAAAGGGGAAGCCTCGGAGCGGAAGTAGCCTACAATATACAAATCATTTTAACATCTGGGTGATGTCAACGTAGGCTACGGACGGTGCCACCCCCACCCCTCACGCCGTGCAAGAGCAACCACGATGTGGTGTCACTGGTGTCATGTGTGTGTGTGTGTGTCAGTGTGTGTGTGTGTGTGTGTGTGGGGGGGGGGGGGTTTCTACAAATCGATCAAGACGGAAGATATTCGCAATTTCATGTGGCACGATGCGGTGGTGGCGCTTGTTGTGTGGCAGCATGCATCTGGCATGATGGAGCAGGCTGTGGTGCTCCTGTGGTGGCGGGGCAGCCAGGGGACTGAGGGAGGGGAGCCTAGGCCTGCCCTCGGGTTTCCTCGTGAAGTGCATGCCATGCATCCACAACGAAGAGGAATTCTCTCTCCTCAGAAACTTCGGGGGTGTTTTCCTCGTCACGGTGACGCGGATGCTCGCCGGTCCATTGTTCTCTTCCTACCTCCCACTCTCTCTCCATCTCCCTCCCTCCGTCCCTTCCAGAGTCTCTCTCTCTCTAAGTTTTCCTCCTGTGTGGAGAGGCGAGTGTCTATTGGCCAGAGCGTCCCAACATGGCACACTGTGATTGGCTGTTCCACACAACACTTTGTCTCTTTTAAAGGTCCTGTGGTGGTGCGCGCAGCGCGGGGAGCTGTTCACTTCTCATCAATCGTCGTCATCATTCAAATTTGATAATCCACATGCTGGACGAAAAATAATGATAAATACTACTACTACTGCTCAAAATAATAGTCATACTAAGCTAACACAATCGACTTATACAACTAGGTCTACTTGTTTTAAAACAATATTCGTTAAAAGTTGATGACAAAGCACCTGAGAAAAGGCTCTGCCTCTGAAAACTACATGAAAAAACGAAATGAAACCATTTAAAAACGGCTGTAGCCTAGGCCAGGGATACTCAAATAGATTTACCTGTGGGCCACATTACAAAAATGGCAAGGGGCCAGGGGCCAGTAGATAAAATTACGACATTAATGATACTTGATAACTTCTCTCTTTCAATTGCTTTATTTTCGCAAAATGTATCAAAGTACAATGTGCATGCACACAATATGTAAATAAATAAATGTGTTACATTTTCTTGCATAAACACAAAGAGCTGTTTCCATAACTGCACAAATTATTGCACATAACATGAGTAGCTGTTATAATAACATAATAACATAACATGAGTAGCTCTTTGCCTGCCTGCCTGCCTGTCTGTCTGTCCATGAGTAGTTATTTGTCTGTCTGTCAATGAGTAGCTGTCTACTGTCTGCCTGTCTATGAGTAGCTGTCTGCCTGCCTGTCTATGAGTAGCTGTCTGTCTGCCTGCCTGCCTGTCCAATTGTCCATGAGTAGCTGTCTGTCTGCCTGTCTGAGTAGCTGTCTGCCTGCCTGCCTAATTGTCCATGAGTAGCTGTCTGTCTGCCTGTCTATGAGTAGCTGTCTGCCTGCCTGCCTAATTGTTTATGAGTAGCTGTCTGTCTGCCTGTCTATGAGTAGCTGTCTGCCTTCCTGCCTGTCCAATTGTCCATGAGTAGATGTCTGTCTGTCTATGAGTAGCTGTCTGCCTGCCTGCCCAATTGTCTATGAGTAGCTGTCTGTCTGTCTATGAGTAGCTGTCTGCCTTCCTGCCTGTCCAATTGTCCATGAGTAGCTGTCTGTCTGTCTATGAGTAGCTGTCTGCCTGCCTGCCCAATTGTCTATGAGTAGCTGTCTGTCTGTCTATGAGTAGCTGTCTGCCTTCCTGCCTGTCCAATTGTCCATGAGTAGCTGTCTGTCTGTCTATGAGTAGCTGTCTGCCTTCCTGCCTGTCCAATTGTCCATGAGTAGCTGTCTGCCTGCCTGTCCAATTCTCCATGAGTAGCTGTCTGTCTGCCTGTCTATGAGTAGCTGTCTGACTGCCTGCCTGTCCAATTCTCCATGAGTAGCTGTCTGTCTGTCTGCCTGTCTATGAGTAGCTGTCTGCCTGCCAGCCAGCAAGTTGGTTAACAGAAAATAAATTGTTATGGCTGAGTAAAATAAAATACAATAAACACAATTTGCCTGAAAATAGATTACCCAGCTATGACCTTTTTCATGAAAAAAAATGAGTAGTGATATGGCTGACTGAGTAGAATAAAACAATCTACCTGAAAATAGATAGCTATAAGTGAAGAGCAATTTCCGCAATTACCATTTCCGCAATTTCCGCAATTTCCATTTCCGCAATTTCCTCAATTTCCATTTCCGCAATTTCCATTTCAACCATTTCCACAATTACCATTTCCGCAATTTCCATTTCCGCATTTCCGCAATTTCCATTTCCGCAATTTTCGCAATTACAATTTCCGCAATTTCCATTTCCGCAATTTCCATTTCCATTTCCAACTATTAATGGCAGCTGGGTTTCATCATTCAAATAAAATAGAATTCTGTCCGTTTAGCTATAAAATTATGTCAGGGAATAGGGATACAGAGTATATGTCTTCCCCCCCCCCCCCAAGCTTTTATTTTCGTTCGAGTAATAGTACAACTCTAATAGTATTACTTATAATAATGTAATTAAAGATAACTTCATTCAGATTTATTTATTTTTATTTTATTTTCCAGATTTTTTTTTCTTCTTTTTTTTTAGATTTTCATTGGTGGGCCAGTCATAATGGTCCCGCGGGCCTGATGTGGCCCGCGGGCCTGAGGTTGAGTATCACTGGCCTAGGCCTATATCCATTCGCATAGTGGGCTTGAATTTCATCAAATGAAAGCTGACAGACAGTCATATATAACTGCACAAATTATTTGTAATGTGTCATTCAAAATTCAACATCATGAGAGCATGGGAAATAAACATTGAAACAATGAGCACATTTTCACATTCTCGCTACTCATTCTTCAGCCATGTCCAAGGGCCATGACCCAGAAACACATTCAAGCTCCACCATCTGGAAGGATGTTACAATTCATAAATTTGCTTCCATGGATGTATAAGGGAGACACAAGGATGGACAAATACAGTAACTATTGTGAAAAGGCCCATGTGTTACTGTCCAAACTGAATTAAGGGTGGCTGAGGTAAACAGGCAACTACTACTTTCAGCCACTGCCAAGAGTGCCAACCTCAGACTAGTTTCGGAAAAACGCACGTTTTAGCCTCAGACTGATGATGAAACCTTTCTGAGCTTGTAGATTCGTTATTGTCAGGGAAGAGATTTGGTGTAGAAAATTATAGACACCTGGAGGACCCAGATTAATTTAGCACCACATGCCTCACCACACCATATCAAAAATATCTACCGTTGTACACTTGGGTTCATCCGTCCATCCATCCAAGTGATAATGCCCATTGTCCAAATGATGCATCATCATATACCTGCCCTAGCTTTGACATGCAAAGGTTAAATTAAAAGTTTTTTTCCCCTTTTTTTTACACACAACTGACAATACAAACATACAAAAAACAACAATGAACAATACAAGACCATTACTGGTATAAAGAAAGCAAAACAACAATAACCAAAAACAAAAAAAAACCAACAACAGCACTACTCCTCTTCAGCTCCATCCATTAAATGTGACAAATTATTGTTCTTTATGTAACTTATAAAACGTCCCCACACCTCCTGAAACTTTTCTTGTTTGTCCTTAAGAATGTATGCAATCTTTTCCAAAGGTAAACATAAAGACAGTTCCCTGAACCACTGTGTAAGTGTAATACTTGGTTTGTCTGGCCTCTTCCAGGTCAATGCTATCATTCTCTTAGCTTGTTTAAATTAAAAGTTTAATTTAGATGCTTATTGTAAATCGCTCTGGATTAAGAGCGTCTGCTAAATGCCTAAAATGTGAATCGTCACACGATCGTGTCGCTCGCAGAAATGATAGATCTTTCCAAACAAAAAGAAAATTATCGTTTAAAATCTATTATTTTTGGGCAGGGTCATTCAACAAAGCTGGCTATGAATTAGCCACAACAGAAGTGGTCCTCAGACAGGAGAGTCTGCTGTGGGAGTCCTAGTCAACAGGTGGCATATGTAACATGGACCAGCAAGAGAGGGAAAGGGAGGGAGGGAGAGGAGGGGGGTATTTGAAAAAGATGAGCAGCATAATTTGATACCGGCCTGGCAGAGAGGATGGCAGGCAAGTGAACCAATGGGCGAGGGAGCAATATAGAGTGGATGCTAGGAAGATGGCCGAAGGGGCAGGCTATCATGTTCTCCGGCCAGTGCTGCTACCTGTCAATTATCCTTTCTGCCTGCACAAGCTCAATACCTTTGGTGAGCTGCCAGAATGGAAGACACCCTGCCCAAATATTTACACTATCACATAATAGGTATGATATTCAATAAAGACGGTCGCTTCAGCAGGATTGAGGATGGCTGCAGCACAAATCCGAGGACATACTGTATGTGATTTATTCATATATAAATTACACATAAGCACAGATTTAACAAAAAGTGATTACATTAATCAAAGAATTTTAATTATACATTTGTTGTAAAAGAACAAAAAATACTGGGAATGAGTGACAAGTTTCCTAATTACAGTACAGGCCAATTGCAAGTGTAGAACATTGCAATTTGTAGCTGCTGTGGGAGCTTCCAATCTTCTCAGTAATAACTTATAAGCAATAGTAATAATACGGTAGTTGCAGTTACACTTATCAAAGTTGATGCACTTATTTCTCACATGCTGTTAATGCAGTACAAATACTGCTTCCTGTTAATAATGAGCCTCTCAGCTAGTCCAAGCATTGGCACACAAATATGTTCATTCTTCAGCAAGGAGGTTAGTTTAAATACTTGCTGTTCTGCAGACTATATTTACAGTATAATCTAATAACACGAAACAGTGTAATGAGTAGTTATGGAGCATGCATTCTGAGGGGGGGGGGGGGGGTATGGCTTTTTAATACCAATTTTAGACCAATCAATACTAATTGAATGGTCTGGGATGAATGTGCATAAGTACCAAAGATTTGTTTTGTTGCAGTTAGTTGGTGTTCCATACACAATAAGTCAGCAACTCCTGTTGGATGATCAATGGCGTCGGCACGGCAACAGCACGGCTGCCTGGCATCTCTTCACCCAGGTGGTGCATGCATACAGACGCACCACGCCATGCGATGCTCATCTCTTTATCACCCAGGTGGTGCATGCATACAGACGCACCACGCCATGCGATGCTCATCTCTTTATCACCCAGGTGGTGCATGCATACAGACGCACCACGCCATGCGATGCTCCTCAGATGTCGGTGGCAAAAAGGAAGATCTGGATGAGAGGCATGACCTTCAGAGTTGAAAGGTCGGCGAGGACAGCCTGTGATGAGGTCAACAAACGAAATGCAAATCAGACACCGTTTTGCCGTCAATGCTTGCACATCCCTTATGTAGCAGCTATGTAGCAGCATAAGGGATAACGAATCATAAATTCAGCATTTGAAAGATTAACCACAGTGACAGGATCCTCTGCAAAACGACAACTTGCACGTTGGAATATGCCGTTCCCCACCATGGCCTCTTGGGATTGACAAGAGATTAAATTTAGGGGGCCTATCATGTTTAGAGAGAGGGTCTAATATTTCAACGCTGGGCCCCGGACTCTAAAAATAAGGTAAGGAGCAGTGTGTTATAATAGCTTCTCCACAGGGCCAGGTGCTAAATGAGCAAGCAAATAGTTCCGGCCAGCATGTTAGACCATCAGGTCAGCTTGACGCCCTGTGCGTCACACCCTGGATTAACCGACCCCCCCCCCCCCCCCCCAACCCCCTCCTTGTCCACCCACTCACACAGGAGGCTAGCGGGAAGGAGGGAGACAGTGTGGAGGGAGGAGAGGTGAGGAGAGAACAGGGCGAGTTATCATCACAAGGATTACCTTTGGGAACTGGTGAAATACATAGTATACTGAATAATGGTTCCTGTCAGGCGGAAACCATGTATCTCCATATATTTATTGTATTTTTGTAAATTAATGTCCTACTTCTTTGTATGCGAGTGTCCCGCAAAAGTACTGAAAATAGCAGATCTACAAGATCACAAGCTTACAATTTGGAAGATTTTGAACGTGAAAGTGAAAATGGTCTGTTTGTGGGTTTTATAAATATCTAATCAATGAAAAGTACTAACAAGACAAGAGCTTGTGACTAAAGTATAACTGCACTGGCTCTTTACTCCATGTCCTGAAAACTAACGGTTTTGGAAACACAAAGTTTCCACCCGACATTGTCACAATATACACTGAACTGTACGCCAGTGATTCTCAACCGTTTACATTTCAAGGACCCACAGGTTGATGTGCATTAGGCCACAGATCCCCATTTGATGTGATTTGTGTACAAATGAACCTAAATGGACCGTCACGTTTCCATTTGGTTCGATTTGTGTCGAGTCTCTCAGAGTTATAGACCAGTAATGGTACATTTTTTGGACACACTGGTGGGACCCGACGTTGAGAACCAGTGCTGTGTACACGACATGACATTGTCACGATGTGCGTCAATGATGTACTGACGTAATAACCCCTCATGAAATGAGTGTGGGACGTCGAATATGTCCACCCACCCACGTTTCAGTCAAATCTATTAGGCCTCTTTCAGACAGCGACTGTCTCCAGTTAAACGGCAAAGTCCCGTTGCATTCAAATTTTTTATTGACCCTTTACACAAGAACGCACACTTTATGAAAACGCTATAATTTCGCTAGGTGGCGGTAACGGGCTGCCAAATAGACCGTCGCTCGCTGCCTGCTTTCTATAACGCATTGAGTGACACTGCAGTGCACAGGCTGACAGGCATCCCAGAGGCTTGCAGGCAGAGCGCGCCATGGGATGGTTATATATTTTATAATACATTAGGCTACATAAACGCTGCTGCCGCCTATCACAAGGCATTTTATTTACATCATTGTTTTACATTCACCATGGCCATCATTGATGAGCGGCGCTTTGTAGGCGAGGAGGGAGGCGTGTCCACTGAGGAACTCCATTATATCATATATGGCTCTGCAATGAATGTAATAAACATGCGTTGTGAGCCAACAAGTTTTGCGGATTCACCGTTTTGCCTGTTTACATGGAGACGGGAGGAAACGGCGTTCTCAAAGATTTCCACTCTGGAAGGTGGTTTCACTTTGTTGCGTTTTCTCTCCTGAAAACGCCGTTCTCGTCAAAAAGGGACCCCAGCAAATGATTTTGCCGTTTTCTATGAACACTGTTCTCGTGTAAAGACCACCTGAGTCGCACCTTTCGCCTTACTCACCTTCCGACCTTTTTTTGTTTTTGACATGACATGCCCAGTGAGCCCAGAGAGTCTAAAAAAAGCTAAATACAGACACATGCTGGGCTTTGTATATAAAATCACCCCGGCGAGTACTATTTCAGCTGGAGCAGGGGCCTTTAGAGGAGGTGGCAGTGATTGGGACGGGGTGGGGTGTTGGTGGTTGGAGGGTACGGGGTATAAGGTGGTGGGTGGGTGTACATAAGCAAGGGGCCGAGCATTCTAGAGTGTCCAGCCAGCATTTCTTTTATTTTTTCTCTCTTTTTTTTAAGATGCGTGCATGCATGCAGAAGACCGGGTTACAGGCACCGTCTGGTAATCATGGGCTATTTCCAGCCCTCTGGTGCTGCGACGGCGAACATGGGAGCAGACTAGTATAGGAGTGAAAGCACAGTCCCTCGCATCTACGTACACACATGTACGCCCCATGGACGCACAGGTGCGAAAAGCAACTCACCTCGGCCGAGGCCAGAGACGTCACCTCCATCAGATTCTCAGCGCGGAAGGCAAAGACAGCAGCTGCTAGGACTGGAGGGGGGAGGAAGAGGGAAAGAGAGAGAGAGATGGATCGGGGGTGAACAGTTTTATATGCATTAGGGCCACAGACGCCCATTTGATAAAATATTTGACCTCTGGGAGTCCAATCTGACTGCTTAATCCTCTTGATTGAACTCAGAGTGTACAATGTGTATTGGGCGGCGGTGGCTCAGGGGTAGAGTGGCCGGATGGGAACCGCAAGGTTTCCAGTTCCCTGTTTGAACTAGAGTGTAGAGTAGGAGAGTAGCGACACGCTTTGATCTCACCGCAAAGCGGGTGCCTATGGGCTATAGTTCCAAACATTGCTCCTATGGCTGGAACTATCCCATTGAGATAGAATGAGCACTTCCGCATTCCATTGTTACAATGGGAGTCAATGCTAGTGTCGCCACTCTCTTACTATATTACTCTAGTTTGAACCAGGGCTCCCCCAGAGTTAGTGCCGAAGTGTCCTTGAGCAAGACTCTGAACCCCTAATTGCTCCCGATGAGCATGTTGGTGCCTTGCATGGTTTCCCCCGCCATCGGTGTATGAATGTGTGCGTGAATGGGTGAATATAATGCACAATCCAAACACAAAAGGGTCCATTTCAGCCCTCGCGCCAGACCCAACGTTGAGAAACAGTGCTATAATGCAAACATGAGTTCAAACGGAGTGCTGCTACAGTAAAACTAAAAGCCTACCTGCCACTATCTCCAGTGAGTCATAGCCCAGGATACGGTCCCAGAGTAGCAACAGCTGGTCAGTGGAAAGATAGCCGGAAAAGGCCCGCACCATCCACTTGAAAGCTATGCGTAACCTGAACACACATAGTTAACAGGTTATACAAGAGCAGTTGTTTACTGATGAAAAACAGAACAAGATCTATGTAAGTATGAGGCTATATTATATCATTTATTGTAATGGTTTGTTTACTTTGAATATGCCTACATAAAGTATGGGTACTCTAAGCCCGGTGTGGGGCATAAAGAATTCAAATACAGGTCAGTTTAGCTTAAAACAAAACCTTTCAATAAATTAAAAAATAAAACAATGTTTAGCTTTCACATACAGCCAGATCACTTCATCTGTTCCATGAAAACACATTGTCATAGGTGATTTCACCAATTCACCACAAGGTGGTAGTACAACCTTATGTACAACCTTGTGTATTTTGCAACCTCACTGCAACAACTGGTTAGAAGGATGAAATGGAGTGGGTGGTACATCATGATTCCAAACACAGTACACAGATTCAAACACCACACGAACAGTAAAGCATAATGTAATAATCCAATAGTATTAGTGACTGAAGAACATATCAAATAGGGATGATAGGGGTTTGTGTAATCTCTCAAAACAGATTTGAAATGCCTTTAAATTATACAATATTTATTTTTAACCAAATGTTTTCCCACTATAGGACTTTTCTGTTTAGATGTATGGGCTGTCAAGGCCAGAAAGTGACTGGACAGCTAAGCTAGGCATGTAGTAACGTTAAACGGTTTGCGGGTGGCGCCATTTCTCCACTTATCCATGCATTACCGTCAGATGAGACATCTAGTAGTCAACTACAGTAAGTGATTAAGAAAAATAAATATAAACGTTCCATCCCCGGTGAAACCATGGTAATATGAATGCTGCTACATTAATTCCCTCGGCTTGCAATGGCAATATTTGCATCTATTATTTTATGGAGGGTATCGTATGCGTGTGACATCATCATTATACCCCCGGAATGCCTACTGATTGGCAAAAAAACTATCTTCTGGCCTTGACAGCCCATCCATCAAAACAGAAAAGTTCTAGCTGATTGCATTAAACGACATTACATAACGTTAAACTCACTTTGCCAATCGATGTTCTATATACATGCGCATACCCTCTATACTTGTGGAGACTTTTGGCCCTCACAAGTATAGGCTAGTAGTATATGCGTGCACACGCATGCACGCACGCATGCACAGCTAAGCTTACAATGCATTGTAACTTGTAGATTGGCCAGTTTTGGCAAAGAGTGTGCAAGGGAGTATTAGTTTACTGGGAGTAGAGGGTTCAAGTGGTTTTAATAAATAGCCTACAGTACAGTTGAAAGCCGTGCATTAATTATATCGCAGTGGTAGTGATCATGTTGTAGCAGCTGCTGCTGCTGGAAATCCATACATTACTGATATTGTGGTTGTATCAGTACTCTGCTGTAAAGCAGTGTTTTTCAACCAGTGGTCCTTGAGGGGGTTCAGATGGTCCCCAGCTAAATGATGGAGAGTTGGTAACCAAATGGACCGCCAGACAGTTGAGAGTGTAAAATGTTCTACTGTAGGAGAAGATGAGTTTCAGTTACCATTGTCTGCTATTATGTTTAAAGATGCAGAACACCTCAAGCAGACTGTAATAAACAAACCTTTTAATTCATTGTCTGGTTCCTGTGTGATCCTCAACACAGGATCTGATAAATCCAGACTCAAATTATTAGTATTATTTATTTGAGCGGATGATTCAGCTAAGTCTCTCATAAGGAGAAAAGATAGGTTGGAAAAGCTAGTTAGTGATGAACTCCTTAAGGTTAGTGTCTGGCTATCAGATAACAAACTGTCTCTCCACCTCGGCAAAACTGAGTCCATTCTTTTTGGGTCCAATCACAAACTGAAGAAGTCTCCTGGGTTTAAAATAGTGGTCTGGGACTTTGAAGTGACAGCCAAGGAATCCATTACTTACCTGGGGTGTATTTTGGATAACAAGCTTTCAGGAGAAAGTATGGCACAAAAAGTAGTTTCAAAGGTAAGTCAAAGAACAACATTTTTAGCTAGAATATCCAGCCTTTTAAATACACCTCAAATATCCTGGATGGGGCTCTTGTACAATGTCACTTTGACTATGCCTGTACATCTTGGTATACTGGCATTTCTATGACCCTTAAGAAGAAACTTCAGACCTCCCAAAATAAATTGGTTAGAGTGATCCTTAAGTTGCATCCTACAGTAGAACTCATATTCTCCCTGCCCACTTCACCAGTCTGGGGTGGCTTAAAGTGGAGGAGAATGTCCCAATGTAAAATGTGTCTAGTTCACAGGATTAGAAATAATGTAGCACACAAATCTTTCCGTGATTAATTTTCAAAGGTTAGTCACAGGCACGTCTTCACTCTGTATGCCACAAAAGAGTAACGAAAATAAAACAACTTTTGGCATTAACCACCTTGCCTTATTTAAACATAACCACCCTGGACTCAGTGAGTCGTTACAGGCACTACTACCGATTTTAAACCCTGCCTTTTTCGCAGAAATATGGGAAAAACATAATTCGTTCATACTGCAGCAGTTCAGTGGAATGACTTGCCTTCCAGCCACAAGTTGATCAGTTCCTTTGATGGTTGGCCGATAACATGACCTAATTTTAAATTCATGTACTGACCTTTCAGTGTAGAAAAGATAAAAACAAAACAATCTAGATTTTATTGATCAGTTTTTATGCAATTGTTTTAGTGTAGAAAAGATAAAAACGAAATGAAAACAAAACAATCTAGATTTTATTGATCAGTTTGTTGTTTTTCTTTTTGTCTCCTGCCCCCCTTTCCCAAAAGGAAGCTGTTAGAGAAAAATACTAAGGTGTTTTGTTTTTGTCTGTGTTTTGTGTTGTTGCTCCCCATGTCCCCTTTCCCCAAAAGGACCACAACAGAAACAAGCCTAACAGATTTCTCGTGTCTGTATCTTTTTGAATGAATTTTCAATAAAGTAATCAATCAATCAATCAATCAGTCAACATGCCAGCTTGTGATGGACAATTAATATTTATTTTTTGCTGTAAAGCGTTTAGCTAGTTACCCAGCGAGACTGGGAAGTTATCCAGTATCCACTGTATACTGGCAGGTCCTGAGACAGGCATTATATGTGGCATTATGCCTAGTCCAAGTGTATTCCATGTTTGTACTTAGGTTAGGTGCAAAGGTGAATGGGTGTGTTCAGATAGATGGCTTATCAGAGGACAGTGTTACTTGGGGACATGAGGACACAGGACGTTCTACAAGCTAAACCAGTTTTGTGTTTGTCAACTTAACTTAAATAGTTTCCATTAAGGTAATTGTCCCCCCCACCCCCCATGGCGCCCCAAGCGGCTGTTTCGTCGGCCTGTGGGAAGGGCCGGGCCTGGTTTCATTTTACACTCTCTAGCGTTTTTTTAAGTCAATTATAGGAAAACAGACTGGAATAGCCAATTTATTTTTGTTGGTGACAAAGACCTTTTTTCTGCAACGAACAGTGCCATTTCACATTTGTGGTGCCCCTCCATGTATTATTCAAATTTGGGGTATATTGGATGCTGTGTTAATGATGTTTGCCATTCTTTGTAAAAATAGGCGACTCCTGCAAAATGTGGAGGAAGGCAACTATAGCCATTTGGAATGGCTATAAATGTGTGTTTTGAAGGAAATTGAAAAAGGAAACTGGCAGACGTGTGGCCTGCATCGGATTGTGTCATGATTCAAGGAATCCAGGGGAAAAGTTTTGATTGTAACACAGCCTGGTATAGCTCCACCATAAGCCTGATATGGGATGGAGTCTCAGCCAATCAAATCATCACGTTCCGTGCTACAAACACAAACACGTGCTCAAACACACCTACACACAAAGCTGTGCAAAGGAGGGGCTAGCGCCCCTCAAAAATATAAAGCAAAATAAAGCCTGGGGTTAAAAAGAACATGAAACTATAGCATTTTCCCCATTATACGGAATTGTGTGGAAAGAGAAGAAATGGTTAAACAACTCTTTGTAGGTGCAGTTGATCCAGATCAACTTGTCTTGCAGCTTTGTAGATTTTTTTTAGCAGCTACATAATATGTTGGGAGTGGCAGCGGTGGCCGAACGGTTTGTGGAGCGGTCTTGATATCGGAATGTCGCTAGTTCGTATCGCCAGACCGGCAAGTTAAAATTACCACCGCTGAAGTGCCCTTGGACAAGGCATTGAACCTCTACCATGAAATGTTCTATGAGCAGGGCCTGGCTGTAAACAAGTTCTTGAGCTTAGTCCAGTTACCCTGGGTAAACATAGTACCTTTCTCTTGGCTTTAGTATCTTCATGTTGCTGGCTTCCATTAAAATATGCTGTATCTTTGCATCTTCATGTTGCTGGCTTCCATTAAAAATATGCTGTATCTTTGCATCTTCATGTTTCTGGCTTCCATTTTAAATTAATCGTAGCCTGCACCTTTGTATATTCACGTTGGCACAAGCAGACTGAGAAATAGCTTCTTCGCCCAGGCCATGGCTGCTAAATAAGTTAATATGAAGTGATTCACTTGCACTACCTTTGGTGTAATATTTGTGTACTACGCTGCTTTCGATTAAATCTTTTTTTTAGGGCTATTCTTACTGTGTATTTATTTATTTGTGTGCTAGGCAGTGGTTCCCAAACACTGGGTTTCTTTGGGTCACAATACAATTATTATTTAAAAAGATTTTCAAACTGTCTAAAAATTAAAATAATATCAAATACAATTTGGCAAGAAAAGAATCAAAATAATTTCTGAAAATCTAAATGAAACCCATAATTACAAAAGAAATAGAAAAAAAAACTTGAAAATAGAACATAATGTCTCTGCTACAGTGCTCCCTCTGAGGTTTTCTACTGGCTGTCTCTCCTACACTCTCACACTTCACTACTTAACTGTACTGTAGCCTGTAAAACGGAATGCTAAATGTTTTTCATCTGCACGTCAACACATTCCTTCTGGTATCGGTTATACAGGTATTCTTGGTTGTTTTGTGTTTTGTGAGCTTTGAATTTAATGTAAGTGTGTGTGTGTGTGTGTGTGTGTGTGTGTGTGGGGGGGGGGGGGGGGGGGGAGGGGTTGAGAGAGTGGGAGGAGGGGTGAGAGTGACACACACAAACACACACACACACACACACACACACACACACACACACACACACACACTCAGGAAGAACCACCCATGTCATGTGATCTCTGAAGAATGAGGAAAGGAAGCCACATTGTTAAAAGTCAACTCGGTCAGTGTGTGACAATCATTCATCACTAAGCTGGAAAATGGACCTGCACTTGCATCCACAGCAGATTCTGTTGGACGAGGACAAATTGGCCTGTTCCATCTGTCTGGATACACTGAGGGTTCCGGTGACCATTGCCTGTGGACACAACTACTGCGCTAGGTGTATCGGCGGATACTGGGACAAGAATGAGCAAACGCCGAGAGTCCGATGTCCACAGTGCAGAGAGTCGTTCGACCCAAGACCCAGGCTGAGGAAAAACCTCCTGTTGCTCGACCTGGTGGCTATAATGAAGGAGGCAAAACTCAAAGGTGTTATTCCTGAGAAGTGCTTCGCTGGGCCTGGAGACGTGGGCTGCGATACCTGCCCTGGGAGGAAGCTGAAAGCGACGGAGACTTGCCTTCAGTGCATGGTCTCGTACTGTAGCACACACATCCTGCCTCACTATAAATCTCCTGCCTTTAGGAATCACAAGCTGGTTAAAGCCATGCCTCAGGGGAACACCTGCGTGCGGGAGAGAATCCAGGAGAGAGGGGAAGAAGTGAAGCTGCTTGAGCAGGAGGTGGAAAACATCAATCACTCTGCCGACAAAGCAGCGAGGGAAAGTGACGACATCTTCGCCGAGCTCATCTCCTCCATTCACAGAAGACGTTCTAAGGTGAGGGAGCATCTCAGAGACCAGCAGAGACATGAATGTAGCCGTGCCGAAGCACACAAGAAGATTGTGGAGAAGGCGGTCACTGAGCTGAAGAGCCAACATGCCGAGCTGCATGAGCAGCTCTCTCACACAGAGAATCCCAGCCACGTTCAACACAGTTACAGCTCCCTCTCAAGGATCAGTGACAGCGTGTCCACATACCGAGTCAGCATCCATGACCGTCCTCTGAGACACTTTGACGACGTGACCGTGGCCACGTCAAAGCTGACGGACAAGATGACGGCCACTCTGAAAGAGGAAGCGGCACGCATCTCAAAGACGGTGAACAGAGTGGATGTTTTAATGTCAACCCTAGAGCCTAAGACCAGAGGCGAGTTCTTGAAATATGCTCTCGCGGTCACAATGGATCCAAACACAGCACACCAATACCTGGTTCTGTCCAACGATCACCTGACAGTAACGAATACCAACACAGTGCAAGGACATCCTCCGCACACAGACAGATTCACAGACTGCTGGCAGTGTCTGGGCACAGAGGCTCTGACCGGACGCCATTACTGGGAGGTGGAGTGGAACGGAGAATACGTCGACATTGCAATCGCGTACCCGGAGATCCAGCGGACGGGAGACATGGAGCGTAGATTCGGACTGAACAAAAAAACGTGGTGCCTGCAGGTTTACAAGGGCGGGTGCCATTACAGAACCAACGACATCGGTCACGAGATCGACATCCCCGTGAGGTCCAGAGTAGGAGTGTACCTGGACCACGGCGCCGGCATCGTGTCCTTCTACAGCGTCTCGGACACCATGACGCTGCTCAAGAGAGTCCAGACCGCGTTCCGTCGTCCCATCCTCCCCGGGTTTTGGGTATGCGACGCCGCCACCATGGAGATGTGTCATGACATCACCAGGTAAATCCACTGGGCTGTGACTAAATACATGTGCTCACGTGCAGCACGTAAGTCAAATTTGGAGGTATGTTTTTACTTTACTCGAGTATTTCCATTTTGGAGGGGGCGCTAGCCCCTCCTATGCCCAGCTTTGTCTGTTTGTGTGAACACAAACACGATGATTTGATTGGCTGATCACCCCATAGCGATGATTTAAGTGATTGGCCAGAATTACATTTGTGATGATTTGATTGGCTGAGCACGGAATGTGATGTATGATGATAAGAGGGCCCCTCACTTCACACAAGTGTGATTTTTGTATATACTTTTACTTCTACTCCACTGGATCTCAGAGGCAAATAATGTATTTTTCACTCTACTACAATTATTTGAAAACTGTAGTTAGGCTACTAGGTGTATTGAAGATGTTTTATTGTGTATACAAGCCCTACTCTATTATACTTCTTCCATCACTGAGCAAATCAGATTTTGTCTGTTGAGAAGATATTGCATAATTATGTCCTTATGATTTGCCAGAAGGACAGAGGAATTCTTGTGGCTTCTTCTTTTTTTGTTCCATTTTGTTTAGCCTGGAAACCAGACAAATTGTCTTGTTATGAAGTAATCATCATTTTGTGGGTTTGATTTTCCATGTGAACATTGAGTGATATTGATTTACCGTAGTTTAAATTCAACGATTATGTAATAAACTGTAATGTAATACATAGTAACCCAACATGATAATTAAATTACAATAAATGTTTGTGTATGACGACATTATGTGTATTGTGTTTGTCATCTTTAATGCTGTTACTGTATATGGACTGAGACTTATTTTGTGTATCATCATCAGATGTCCAGCTTAATGTCATGCAGCCTCTGACAGTGGTCTGTTCCGAGACAGGTGGTGATTATGTGTGGTATGACATGAAATAGTTTGCGCACCACTGACACAGAAAACTGTCAGGATTTAGAAGACATTTAGTAGAATCCAGTGTCAGGTCTAAATGGCACTAGCGGCATGACCTCAGCATTCTGTTACGCTGCTCGGCTAGCTGAGTCTGTCTGCCAAGACAACTACTTCCGCCCACTTTTCAAGCTGCCTATGGGACAAAGTGTCCCATAGGCAGCTTGAAAAGTCCAGACTGATACCGGGGAAGGGGGGGGGGGGGGGGGAGAGGAAGCAAGAGTGAATCCACGTTATCAGGCTGTCACAATGACATATATGTATGAGGATCAGTGAAGAAGGTGTAGTTGTGTACGGGCTACTCACGGCTGAGCATCGATCTGTCGAAGGTGGTAAAAGAGTTGGGGGAGGTGTGTCTGGAGCAGACATTCAAACTGGAGACACAGCGATACGATGCCCTGTAGACGCACACACACACAAACACACACACACACACACACACACACACACACACACACACACACACACACACACACACACACACTATGAACTATGTGTGTGCACAAACACAAAATAGAGGATACAACTGAACCATGAACATAATTGATATTTATAAGAATTTGTGAATAGAAGTTAAGCTAGACAGTGTGTGTGTGTGTGTGTGTGTGTGTGTGTGCTTACTGAAGGCGAGGAGGAGATGGAGTGCAGTCTGAAGAAATAGCGTACATACATCTCTCTGAACACACTGTACAGCTTAGATGGCTCATTATAGAGGAAGCACAGAGGAGCCACTGGAAGAGAGAGAGAGAGGCGCGCGCACACACACACACACACACACACACACACACACACACACAAGTCATCAATATTTTATATATACGGCTCACACATTTTTGCCCCTCACACGTTTACTGTAGACGTTGATAATGTCGACGTATAAATTGTACTCACCGTACATTGAAAATCCATGAAACGGAATGACACCTGTACGAGGGACATTTTCAAGTCAATTCAGTGCATTGCAGTTGCACAAGATGAATAACTAAATCCAATGGAAGCCTTTCACAAGTGGCTGTTTTCACGGGTGAACGTGGCTAAAAGGTAACAACGTTAATCATGATATGCTAATAAAGTTTCATATAATAGCTTTGTTTCTGCATGCCAACATGAAGTTAAATGTACATAGGTGTCTTTCCTGGCAAAAGTCAATGTTATTACTACATTATTGTCTTTGCCGGGACGAAGGCGTGGCTGAAACTATGTATTTGTTAGACAGACAACAGCATCTAATGCTGCTTGCCATGCATTAGGTCAGGTGTATAATATTTTAGATAAAATAACCTAAAAGGCAGTGTCTCTCCTCCGCGAATGTTTGTGGGAATTATTGATTTATCCTGTGTTTATTTATTACCTACAGTAGATGCAGTTACTAGTTTGACCCAGGGCAGGTGCTACTGTTTAAATCAGCCACCCCAAACCCAATCTGAGAACCCATCGTCAAAAAATAAAGGAAAAACACTCTTTTGACGGAGTCAACAGTCTCACATTTAACTGCTGTTTAACCCATTCTGAAAGGGAATCTCTTTTGGTGTTTTAAGCATTATGTTATGCTTTAGCTATTGAAAAATAGCAGATCTACAAGCTCATAGTGCGGCACCGAGTGCCATGCTACGAGATTGTAGGTCTGCTATTTTTGAAAAATCGTGAAAATGTGGCGCAAATCTTTGAATCTATATTCTTTCAGAGCGAATGTTTTAAACTCAAATCTTTGCTTCTGGGGGGTCCCTGGAACACCATCTTTTCAGATGGGGGTCGGCGGCCAAATCCAGATAATTCTGGGGGTCCTTGACATGAAAAAGGTTGAGCACCACTGATATAGAAACATAGGGTTTTTCAGAAAATTGTGTAGGATTTAGAAGACTTTTGTAGAATTGTCCTCAGGTCAAAATGGGTTAATGGGGACATTTGGATGTAATTCCTTTCCATTGACTGGGGTGACTCAGTACGTCGGCAGGCTGTTTCCCGGGCCCATTTTCCAAGAGATTTCTAAGAGATCTCTAAAGCGATATGCTTGATAATTCATGCTGGCAAAGTCTGCTCCTGAGCCTCCAGAGTAGACTGAAGGATGTGAAAGTGAAGTTGCAGTCTCACCGTTAGGAGGATACACCACAGCACATTCTTCATTGCCCACTTTTCCTAAAGGCAGACACATAGTTGTACACATTGTTAATATTATTCTGAGCATCTTGATCACCATAAACATTACATTAAGATGGTGCATCGGGGCGATATTTCGCATTAGCCTGGTCCCCGAGCGCTGGGTGGGTGTATTGTGGAAAGCCAAAAGTGGAAGAGCCAATCAGCATCAGGGCCGATTGACGCCGATTATTTACCAGGCTAATTTTGAAGCACATCTGGATGCAAAGGCCAAATAATAATAATAATAATAATAATAAATACCTGAAACAACAGGTTTGATAATGCCCATATATGGACTTTGTGTGTGTATGTGAAGGACCGAGAGTCTCACCCTGGATGTAGGATTTGGGAGGAGTGGCGCTGTTGTAACTGAAGTGTTCCAAGACAGCTGTATCTCTGGAGAAACACAGCAGCACCTGAACACGCACGCACACGCACGCATGCAAACACACACACACACAAACATGGAATTAAGAAAATTCATCACACACGATATACCCCCTTCAAAATACAGTACACACAGACACGTACACCGCCCTACGCATGCACTCACATGTGTGTGTGTCTGTCTCTCTCTCTTCCAGTGGTTCCTCTGTGTTTTCTCTGTACAGTGTGTTCAGAGAGATGTACTGTATGCACTCTAGTCTATCTCCTCGCTTTCAGTAAGAGCACACACACAGTTGCGCGCGTGCGCACACACACACACACACACACACACACACACACACACACACACACAGACACACACACACACACAGGCTACCGTTCTTAAGTTACCAAGGGCTTCCATTAAAACACTTTTATTTGGTCACTGGCGAATGATGTGCTCGAGTTGCTTCCATTACTTTCAGGCAAGGAGTCTATTAAAACAGGCTAGCTGGAGCCAACATTCCAGGATGTTCTGAGATAGTGAACCGTAACAGGCTCTGGAGTGAAGTGGCCACTCGCTGCACGAAATACGAGTGGAGGTTTCTTTTCCCATTACAATCCCATTTGGGAGAATTAATTTCAATTCCCCTGCCCACTTGAACTGTATTATATTCAACAAAGTAGCCCTGAGATGGACCGACCTCACGGACGAGACAGCAAACAATGACTATGGGGTGTTTCGGCAGAGTCCCTAGGGTCTGCTCTTTGATCAACCTGTGGGACTGGATAGTAGACGACGGTGGTCATTTTAGAAAGAGGCCAAACTGCAAAGAATGTATTATTCAATGAATTATAAATGTATATTTCTTTTGTTTGCTTGTTATTACAGTAGGGATGCAAATGATTTTACTCTGTAGCACTTGAAAGCTGCATTATAAATACAAAGTATTATTATTAATCTACAATATTACACTAATCTACTTTTCCCTACACTAAATATATTCAGACAATAGCTGGTCTACATTCATAACTGTTACATCTGCAGTGGTTGGAGATGGCCCCTGTAGGAGCCGTAATATGTTGCTTTCTAATGTGCTATTATTATTGACGTAAGGTATGTCACTTTAATGGGCACTGCCTAGGTAGTGGGCGTGTCACGGGGGCTGGGGCGCTGCCACTCTAGTTTTCATGGCGTTACCTGTCACTTGGGTGAGGGAAGTTTGATAGAGAGAGGAGGTGAGCGTGGGAGAAGACAATTCTGTTGACCGTATCAATCGCACCTCTTATTCACCTTAACAACCACGTTCAGTTATATCTAAAGCCTGGGAACTGTTGTAACTTAACATGTGGTGACAAGAATAAATGGTAAAACCTACAGCTGGAATGGACCTGAATTCAGTGCGTGCGTGTCATACAAGCGTCTCTTTAATATCATGTTTAGCTCCTCGCGGAGGCCTATAAACCGCCGCAACAGCCCCGATACTCTATAACGTAGAACTATGACATGCTCTGTGAGTTTGTAGGTCTGCCTTCTTCGCTGAATGTTCACCTATTTTCACCAAATGTTCGCCTTCGTTACATACCCAAGTACAGTGCATACCTACAAAGTAATTAAATTAAGAGTATTGCTCATTCCAACTCCCTTCCCCTACACTAATACTGCCCACCACTTCCACAAGATTTCACAGACTAGTGTGCTCACTATCGGCCAATATTGAGAGAGATGTGAGGCTTTTGAGCCACGCCTGTGTAATCACGATAAGGTGGGGGTCCAACAGGTGAGAAGGCAATCAAAGCTGTGGCTACTGGAGCGGCTAATAATAACAAACGCTCAGACTGGAGACGTTTTCTGAGTCTGTCGGCGATAATCTCTGAAGTAACGTGGCAGAAAATAGAACAGGTGAGGTGGTGCTGCTGCTATCAATCGCTAGATGCTATTGCAATGAGTTTAATCCTTTGGGACATCCAAAGACGAAGTATGAAGCTAATAAACATCCAGTTTTGTGTCATCTAGTGGTATGAAACAGGAGGAGGATGTAACATGGATACGAGAGAATAGAAGTGTGGCCCTGAATGCACCGTGGGTGCCCAATGCACGGCACCGTCGACACATGAATGCACACTGCACCTTCCTGGGTGTATCCTTAGTGGCAGTGCATAATCATCGCTGTCAAGCAGAAACCATATACTGTCCAAAACTGTTAATTTTCAGAAAATGGGAAAAATAATGTGTGCTCCAATAGATCCAACATAGTTGTTTAGTCACAAGCTGCTGTTTATACTTTTCATTGGTAAAATGTATAAAACCCCACAGTCAGATTGTGTTTTTGAGTAGTATAGACTCATTTTGCTATTTTTGCGTGACACTCTTGTACAACAAAGTAAGGCATTACTTTATGGGGGGGAAAAAAGGTGAAATATGGAGATACTAGCTTTCTGTCTGACAATGATATGTGAAATAAAGGTTATAACTAACACATTTATTTGACCTTTGTGAAAATGGGTGCACTTGAGTGAACAACACATTGAACACAAACTAGGACAGAAAAGGATGCGTTGAAAGCTGGAGATGGAAGAAGCTCACCTGATAGAGATGAAGATGGAATAATTAAGTTCACCTGATAGAGATAGTCTTCAAAGACAAAGTAGTAGTCGTCATTACTGGCCGTGAGCTTCACGTCCTGGAGGATGGGACAAAGCATCGAAAACAGCTGATCTACAAGCTAACACGCTGCATTGTCTTGTGAGCTTGCTTTACTTTATTTGTCGATTTAGACGGGACAACGCATTAATGGACACTATATAAATGCAGTGTATTAATATAGTGTGCATTATTGCATACACCGGATTTAACAAAAATGAAAATTTCCATCTGCATTCCCAACATGAAAACATAAAACAAAACAGGCAAACAGTACCTTACATTAGGAAACAAAGCATTGAAAACATACATGCACAAGAAAAAAAATCACACACGTGTGAACTGAGTGGTGCAATCACCAGTTTTTGGTCATTTCATTTTATAAACCAAATGAAGTGGAGTGTACAGTACCTTGTAGATGAGGTTGTCCACCAGCAGGTCATGTTGTATGACCCCTGCCTTCAGCTGCTCGTAGTGCATCACATCCTGAACACACACACACACACGTCTCATCATCAGGGCTCATCAATATGTCCGCACACGGACAAATGTGTCCGTGGCAAAGACTCGGTCTTGTCCGTGGCAACTTTGAGATTTTCTGTTTTTAAACATCATTATAATGTTCTTATTTTGATTATGAGACCCAATTACTGAATGTCAAGTCTCCAGTATGTATGACACTCACGTATGGTACATTTTAGGAGTCCAACTAGTAGAGGTTCTCAAACATTATATTTGCAAGGACCCCCTTTAACTCTGAGAGTGTACAAAATGGTTTCATTTGAACACCCTTTACAGACCTGTGTTATGGTCATTCAGGGCTTAGCTTGTCCACTCATTTTGTATATCTGTGGCAAAAACGGAATTTTGACAAAAATGTCCACAACGAGCCAACATGGTGATGACCCCTTCTCATAATCATCAACCGACAGTTCAAATCTCTAAGCACTTGAACCGCAGCATCCATATTGTGTGGAACATAAGTGGTTCATTGTGCTGACACAAGAGATGAGGGTGAAAATCCAATTTAATGCTTTCTGAATGTCATAATTTTCTAGTAATGCGATTGCGATACCAATGAATAAAAGGAGCTGACTATCTGTAAGCTCTGTACTAGGACGTGTTTCGAAAAATCCCTAGCGTGCAGAATGAACAGTTTGCGCCATATATTATTTAAAAGAAATCCATTAACCACCTGACCTCACGGAGGTTGTTAAATTTAAGCTATTATTCGCTGACAGTGACGATAGCAGGAGATGACTCTCATGTTTCCGGCAGCGTGGTTAATCTCACAGCTGTCATAAAATAACCAGAAAACAGGCAATGACGGTGGAAAAGGGGAAATAAAAATGTCTTTGGTAACAGATGTTAAGGACCCTGGAAATAAATGAATGGCGGAAGCAGAAGAGACCCAAAGGTACTGTAGACCTTCAAGTTGTGTGTGATCGTGTTTCAACACTTCCAATTAAATTTCTTTATCCTGTATGACTGACTTCTCTCTCCTCCTGATCCAATGGAAATGGTATCCTGACCTGAAAATGTATTTTCTGTTATAAAGAAACTAAAGAGCAGGAGTGACAGGGCTATTACCCCTGTTTAATCTGAACCAACTCTCAATGATTGATGTGGTAACATAGAGCTATTTAATACTTATTTAAGCAATAAATAAATAAATCACTTGCATGATGTTAACCACACTTGACCCCTAGAGAGCCCCTGTTCCACATTTTGGCAAAGGCATGCAAATATTCCATGAAAATAGCAGATTTCCGTTCTCAGTGTGTCGCATGACACTGAGCTTTCTGATCGGCTAATTTGGCGAAGAGAATTTGGGAAAATAGGAGGGGACCAAGTCCCCTGGAGGGCACCAGCAAACAAACTATATACTGTATGGTTTAAGTGCAAAACAAGCATGGGCACACGGCCAAAACCAGATTGGACAGGAGGGAATACCTGGAAGGAAGAAAGTGTTCGGCTCATATTAATACAAAGCAAATTATTTGTTTTCTAATAGAAATTTTGTTTTTAAGACACATTTATCTGACCACGGATCAGATCATTAGCATAACTGATGTGGGGGTTAGAAGAAGGCCAGTAAAAGCACCCCACCAAAGTATGTGAAACTGGTCTGCAAACATTATTGCGGTGGATTTCATGGTGAAAGAATTGCAGCATCAGTGGAGAACAAGTCAATGTCACATTTGTGTTACATTTTAATGTGCAAAATGTGCTATAAAAACTAAGTTTGATGTTGAACAGATGCAGGAATTTAATGTGCAATATGTTATGTACTATAAAAACGAAAGTTTGATGTTGAACAGATTCAAGTATTTAACAAACCACTACAGTTAAGCAATGACTTCAAACTACAGCGGTGCACACAAACTGAAAGGACTGACACTTGCTGACTTTCTGTTCAATGCGTGGGTCTGGGATCCTGCAAACACTCTCCAGATCTCAGCCAGGTGCCTGTTGCTCTCCCTCAGAGATCCATCTCCTCACGGCATGCGTTGTTTTATCCATGGAGGACGCTAACTTGGTACATTTACTTGAGTCCTGTACAAACGTGGTAGATCTTTGAATAGCCAACGCTGAAATCTAAAACGACACAGATGCTTTCCCGATTTGAATGGGCTATGTCAATTTTGTTGAGTATCTGTACTTTACTTAGTATTTGTATTTTTGGATACTTTTGATTACTTTCCCTCAACTACATTTCTAGCAAGGAAAATCTTAGAATTTCTTTAGAAAATACATACAATTCAATACAGAAATACGTTGATATCAAAATGTAATTTGTACTTTTGTATTCTTAATAGTTCTACTGCGTAACCAGTGTTCCCCACTATTTAATGCAATATTCTACGCTGCCTAGATTGTCTTATTACCTTTGGAGCATACGCCGAAGTATTTGCACCTTTGATCCACGGAAATCCGGCGGAAAATAGTCAGATGGTTTGTTGTTGAAGAGAAAAACATGCCGCCATTACAATGCAAAACAAGAACCGCCTCCACAGCATGTTGTAGTCCAAACAAACACCCCGTTCACTTGCATTGAGCTCATTTTCCCATAAGCCCTAGCAGCCCAGAGCACCTCGTCACCAGGTCCACGCCAAAGCCGCTCTTTCTTTTTAATTATTAAAAAACGGCGAATTAACACATTAAACAAATAGTGGGTTTAGCGTATTAAGCAGAGGGGAACGTTGGATAAAATCATTCAAAGCCCTCAACGTCTGGAGCTCTCTGCTGGAACTGTTGCCCCTGCAACAGGACCCCGGATGAACGGATGCAGATGGATGATGGATGGATGGACGGACGGACGGGAAGTATTTTTTTTAAAGCATGTACTTTTGAATACTCAAGTATTTATTTTAGAGCAAGCACTGCTGTACTTCAACGCAATACAGATATGGCAGAGTAATGGGCTCCAGTACTTTCGGCCACCACAGTGCTTATCATCAGGACAGATGGGATATTAGGGGAGGGGGATGTTCTCAACCTTTATACAGGGCAATTGCCACACAGGGAGCAACCCATTCTGTTTGAGCTAACTGATGCTAAATCACCAGCGTTTGATTACGTTGGCATTGGAGCAGCCAGGACACTGTGGTGTAAACATTAGGGCCCGCTGGGATATGTCTGCCTGGCTGTATGTGGGTCCAGCTCAGAAACATGCAGGGGGATCTACTGGAACTCCATTCCTTTGCACACGGAAGCTCAATGCAAGTCAGTGCAATCCAAAAAACAACTTTGGATGCAAGTTCACTGCTTGAATGACGATGTCAAACAATATAATAAATCTGAATATTTGTATTCAATAGTGTAACATTATCCATCTATTGATTCACGGAACCTGTGTGTGTCCCGGACATAACTTACCAACGAAACAGCCTCAATGACCCGGGGTGTGCCATGGCCAGTGGCAACTTGATCGGATTCCGACCGAACTGTCCGAAGCTCTACAAGCTCAGGCAATTTGGTGTAGACTAGAGGGAAGAAAGTATAGACCCCTGGGTGGGCCCGATCAATGAATATACTGTAATATCAAAGTGGTTATAGTCAATGCTAAATAAAAAAGTATTATTTTTAGCGCACATCCTCGGTCATATGGTTCACAATATATGCCAAAAAGAAAATAAATCGATATCAAAATCCAATCGAGTTTATATTGAATATATACCAACAGATTTGAACTATTAACCACTCGTCCTGCTGTTGCTACTGTGACACCTGTATTTCCCCGTGGGGATCAATAAAGGTTTATCTTGTTTATAAACAAGAATGCACATCCACTAACGGCGGGGCTCCACCGGGCGCGTGTGACGCGGGTCAAAAAACAAACCGGGGCAATTTTAAAGCAGTCACCGAGCGCAGCGCAACGCAGGCAGGGGAGCCACCCTTCATTGTTTAAAAAGGGAACATTCCCTGACGGTGACGGAGACACGACGCTGCCGCGTCCAGTGGAGCCCCGGTGTTTATCAAGCCCCACCGTCTGAGCGGACATTGGTTCACAAGGCTACCCACAAAGAAACCCCCAATGGATAATATGTGGCAACAGCTCTCTGAAAGCCGAAGAGGGTGTGTTAACAGCGAGCTGAATGTATCACATACCAACACAGCCTGTGTTGCATCATTAAGCATCTCTCTACACAGCAGGCCCTTAACAGCCTCCTCATGATGAGGTGAGGAAATGGGATCGGTTGAAAAGTTCACCTTGTTGTACACAAGATGAAGGCTGAGAATAGCTTCCTCCGTGCACGCCACTTTATAACAATCACTGACAGCGGATAAACACGGCGAGGGACCGACTTGTAGGCATGCGCGGCATGTACGACTGGGTATGGCTACGGTATATTGATATATTGACTCAGTTTGGAAGAAACCTCAGTTATTTTATGACAATATCCATTTAAATTACAAGGGGAAGAAGAAAGTACTGGCCTCTAACATCACCCGTCAGCTCACCAATACTGTCACTACATGACGCCAATTACTAACTAACTAACACATCCCCTTCCTCCACATTTCCACTCCCCTCCACCACAAATTGCCTCTGTTATCCCGGTTATTATATCTCACCAACCCCGTAATCATGTTCCACCCAAAACATGCCTCCAACCGCTTCCACAGGTTCCCACTGATGGAAGTATTATTGGCAAGAAAACATTTCAATCTGCGCTGAATTTGCGCTGAAGGTCTCTGAGATACTCATCCCAAGCCCTGCTGGTCGTTACACCCACAAAACTAAGAACTAAAGGTGATCGAGCCTTTGCTAGTTTCGACTATGAAACAATCTCCCGGACCACCTGAAATCTGTGGCCTCTGTGGACCTTTTTAAAAAACATTTAAAGACCCACCTTTTTAGACAGGCCTTTGCTGTATTGATTTCTTGATTTTTACCAGTGCCATTTGCTCTGTCTTCTTTTTATTTGCTTCATTCTTATAATTTGTATTCTTATTATTAATATTACTATTGTTACTATTGACACTTAGTAGTTTGTGACTATGATGTCTGTGAAATGTGCTCTATAAATAGAATCTACTTACTTACTTACTTACTGTGCGTGCATGCATGTACAGTACTGTACCTGGGGCTGGTTGGTGGAGTTGAGGATGAGGGCCCACAGATCTGCCCGGAGCCCCGTGGGACAGCCCTGTCTGCTGTACTGCTGTGCTGCAGCGCAGTCCTGCGCAGACAACACTGATAAGGGAGAGAGACAGAAACAGTTACCAACAGCGAAGGCAACCGACATCCATCACCAATCCAGAGTGTGTGTGAGTGTTATTTTATTTTTTACGTTCCGTTTATTGCATTTTTTGGATGCGTTATATATTCAGGGATAAAACTCTCCAGTAAAATTAGTATACAGAACAATTCATTGTCTTGAACACATCAAGATAGGCTGACAAGCTACAAGCTAAGAGACTCCCTATTGTAAACAAGTGTAATGCTTTATGGTGTCGTCCACAGTTTTTGTATTGAGTTGTGCTTGACATGTACTGTAATTCTACAAACTGTTAATAAATACTTCAATCAATCAAACAAACAAACACACGCAGAGAACAGAACACTGCAACACTTTTGGCAGGGTGTAAAGCGAGTGCAGGCCATGGCACAGTGGCCTTTCTGAACAGTTTGGGATTCACCCCCTTGCCTGAGGACAAGCGTCTGCACAGAAATGGCTCTGCCAAACGCCTGTTAACAATTAGTCATCACATTAGCCCAGAAAGCCACTCAACAGTTTTGAACACAGACACTACAACAAAAATCGAAAAACTCCAGTCTACTTCCATCAAGCATGACAGTGCCCAAAACACGCACGGTCCTTGACTTGAGGTGTTAAGTCAGCCATAAACATGAAACACCCTTCACGACCGTATACGCTGTGGCCCCCTGGCAAACACACGGCAGCCAAGGAGTGGGACCGAGCTAACACACAGGCAATTAAGCGTGTGTGTGTATATATGAAATGGTGGCTGTGTGCTTAAGAGTCCCGCAGATTGGAAAGACTGATTGGGGTTTAGAAGAGGTCAGTGTTTACATTGGATTCATAGCACGCTGATGAGTGTTGAGTTAAAGTGCGCCTCTCGGCCTGTTAGGAGAGATGGCGGGGGACGACGGCACTTGAGAGGGCGAAGGAGACGATTAATTATGGCAGGAGATGACATCAGGGTTATGTGTGAAGGAGAGTGAGAGGGGGGAAAGACAGACATCAGGGTTATGTGTGAAGGAGAGACAGACATCAGGGTTATGTGTGAGGGAGTGGGAAAGACAGAGCAAAAGTTGAGTCAAGGGCAGAGGGAGAGAAGGAAAGAATCGCTCAGACATATCTGCTTTTATGAATTTTGCAAAAGTAAATGTAATGCAATTTGTAGTCGGCACTAACACTATTTCCGAATATTCTCATATTTTCACTTTCTCTTTGTATATGCAGAACACACTTTTGAAAAGGCCTGATGTTGACCAAAACTGTGCTATACAAAATGTAATAACACGAATAATCATGGGATAATTATGGGATGATTGAAAGGATACTGTACTAAACAAACAGTAACAACAGTAAGCGAGCAGGTCAAGTACAATATGTCCAGCGGTCCCAGCAATATACAGAAAATAAACTTGTTCAAACACTAGTGCATTGCCCGGGGTCCCCCAGGGGTCTATACTAGGTCCCCTCCTTTATTCCCTCTACAACAGGGGTGCCCAAAAGGTAGATCCTGATCTACCAGTAGATCACAAAGGCTCCACCTTTGCACCAGCACGATAGACCACATGACATGCCCCTAAAATATATATAATCTACCACTTGAATTAACGTGACTTGATTGATTGACATCAAAAAGGGCCTGTTAGCTCAAACTCAAATACAAGTTATTTTCAAGAGTGTTGCACACAAACATTAGTAGCATTATAAAGTTATAATAAAACCTACCAATTCCATTTCCCCCCTCTATTTCCCGTTCCAAGTGTGTCTTATGTAACTTTAAACTTTTTTAATAATGATTTTGGTCAGTAGATCTTGTTGAACTGGTCATTTTGAAGTAGCTCTCAAGAAAGAAAAAAGTGTGGGCACCCCTGCTCTACAACAATAAGGGCCTTTCTCTGCCCCACCCCTCGCCCACTGTTTATATTGCGTTTAGTTTCCAAGATGGCTGCAGCACCAGGAGGGTGTGGGGCGGAGGTGAGCCTTGTAGATGAGCTTGTAGATGCTATTTTCACAGAATATTCACCTATTACGACAAATCCATAACAGGGCCGTCAGGGTCCAGGTGGATCAGCTTGAACAAAGTACAAATGATCACAAGCAGCCCCACAGCAGCGACACGTTTCGGCCGGAGCCTTCCTCCGCGTAATTAGCAATTATCACACTCAGGAAGGTACATGGCGAAACGTCCGCTGCTCTTGCGAGGTCATTAAAATAAAATATCCTAAAAGGACGTCCTGTGAGTGCTGGTGATCCTTTGAGTTACCTATCCACTTCGTGCCTTGTGTCACTTCCACTTTTCATGGCCGGTGTTTGATCCTTTGTACTAGTATCTTTTCAGATCCGTTCCCGTTCTCCTTTTCAAGCTTTAACCAGGACTATGTATGGAACTGCCAGGAACAACTAATGGTCCTCGACAGTGACCTTTTTGAGGGCATGTAGATCAGAAATGGAAGAAGTGGCCAACCCGTTGAGAACTTTAATAACTAGAACTGCACTCTGTCGAGTGCCTACTTGCACATTGCACACAAGTAGGCCATAAATGGCCTACTAGTGCGCAAGCAAAGTGCGCAAGTACTGTCGACAGCTACAAACTTTTATATCTCAGCCTCTCTGTAAAACATTGAAATTAATTACGAAAGTAATTACGATGCGTTTCAATATTGGTTGGGTAACAGGTAACGTACCAGTATGTATGTATACGTACATGTAATGTATGTAAGTTGACAGTACTATACTGTGTTCGCCTGGCTTTTTTATGCGTATGCTCGGAGGTATATATTATATACTGATGTTGATGGTGACGTAATTGTATCAATGGTTATAACTGGCTTTCGAAGGTGACGTAATAAAGATAGGTTTCAGATTACATACATGTATACATACAGACATTACCTGTAATTCACCCGACACTGAAACATATCCCAATTACGTCACCATTAACATCATCAGTATATATACTGTACCTCCGAGCATACGCACACACGTACGAGCACGGCCACAGTACTTGTGTGCTCTGCTTGCGAAAGTAATAAAACCTTCCGAATGGATACTGCAGAGAGCCGATGAAGATCGAGGCCCAAAGCCACATGGATGATTCTCTCTATGTCATGGAAGAAGACTTGACCTTCAACAAGCTTTGAGAGTGTATTCGCTGATATTAAATCTGAGGTGTCCTGAAGATTTTCAGCATGTGATTGTACGTATGGTGTGGATGTAAAACTCTGGCCATGTCAATGAGGCAATGTGAAAGTGTTTAAATAGTAACCAAACCCCTGCCCCCCCCTTACCTTTATTCCCGATTTGAACATACTCGCTTTCAAACAAATCTGTGCAGCGATGGGAGAGAAGGAACAGGAATACATCAGCGATCACCAGGGAGGGATCCGCTTTAAAATCACGCCAACTTTATCAGCTTGATTTACAAACACACAACCAGACGACAATACTATTTAAATCCCGAGACTATAAAACTGACTATGACTGTTCATACAGAGATATGGTTTGAGAGACACCAGAGCGGCACGGTGCAGCCCTGAAGCCTGCTCTGTTTACACCCGTTTGCATCTGCTGTGTTTATAAAGTAAACACATGTTTATCCCTGTTTTCACTGATGAATCCATCAGCGCCAACATTTTCCTACAGACTAAGTAATGTTCATTACTGGAAGCCAGGAAAATGTGTCATTTAGATCACAATTGTAGTCATTCTAATTTGTGACTAACTAGTAATTGTATCAACAAATAACATTTCACCTCTGATCATGATTTTTTTTTCAATTGAACATATAGATGAAATTGTGTAAATCGATCTACGTCCATTTTCTATTTCAGCTTATCTGTAGATCATATGAGTGTCAAAGACCTCATACAGTATTTCGGAATATTGCCACACATGCACTTTGATCATATAAACTCCTAGTGACTGAATAAAATGAATAAAAGTGGACACAATTCTAACAAGACATTTACAGTAGTTGACTGACGTTTTGACGATTACCTGGATGCATGTGAGAGTTGTCGTCGATACCCAGCTGGCCAGTGGTCAGGCTTAGTTCTGAATAAGCCTCTCTCTGATGGGTGAAAAACAAACGGGCTTCAATCAGACTGTTACTCGACAACCTTTAGAGAAACTTTGTACCATTTATATTTCCAGTAATTGCAGACACTGCTATATACAGCATTTGATGTATGGTATGTGCTAGTTCTTCCAGGGAATCCAATTCAGTTATTATTTAGTCACAAGTACTTACTTTGACATACTTTTCATTGATTATATTTATATAACACCCACACAGACTTTCACTTACAACATATTTCAAAACATTAGCAAAACAGCAGTTCTCTCTTCCCTTGTTAACTCTTTGCCATATCCAAGGCATTTCAATGTAGTTGATAGGATTCTCTATGGCAGAATGCCATTTTTGAATGATTTATTGAAAATTCTCTGTTGTGACTGTGCGACAACGAAAGACCTTCAGAGAAAGCTTGACTTGTCTGCTTCCAGAAACTGAATGTTTAGTTTTTGTGTTGGAAGCCATTTAAAAGAGCCTGCATTTACACTGTGTAGTGTTTCTAGGACAACAAAAAAAGTTATGCCCGTTTGAAGTTTTATTTTCCAAATAACTTTTGATTTCATTGGACCACGCACAGAACATCGGAAACAAATGCAAACAACGGCCGCCGGGCCGCAAGGCACGAGGTTGTGACACACAAAAAATAATCATACTAATATGGGGGGAGTGAACACAACGGAGACAGTGCTTCTTTCACCTGACAAATATCACTATGTGATCATTTCTTGTTTTGTGAGGTGTTGTGAGCTTGTAGATTGGCTTTTTTGTAATTATTTTGTACCTTTATACAACACTCTTGTACGATGAAGTAAAGGAAACTAAAATAAAATAAAGTTGGAACAGAAACACACACAAAGGGCGACAGTCAGGCCCCTACCATCTGCCGGACGTCCCTCACATTGAGTGGCACTTGGATTAGACCCCAGTGGCTCCGGGCGCTGACCTCCTCACAGTTATCGTGGTTGGGGTTCCGCAAGCTGACGAGTACCTGACGAGCATGGGAGAGGTTGCGTTACAAACATGCCCGCCAAGCGCCATTCTTCTCCATCATTTCAAGACCATTTACATTGAACCGCTGCGAATAATTTGATAAGTCAGGAGTCCAATTACCTCCAGAAAGTCCTTGGGGGCATAAACAGGCCTGAAGCGACTTAAATCTGAACAGGAAGACAAGAATGTAAGGAAATTGCACATGAGTTCATGTCATTTTGCAATTATGTACATACTGTACATACTATTGAGTACATCTGACTAACATAAAACTAGCTTTCCATTACGCTCATTAACGGTCTCAGCAAAAGCTGTATGTGAAGTACAAATCGGCCTTGAACCAGACGACATCTACAGAAGTCATGGTGATTCCGCCAGACATCCATAAGTAGGACGGTGAGCCAGTGCAGCCCAGAGAAGGGCTACGTTTAGCATCGAGGTGGAGGAATTCCTGTCGTTATCACGTCTCGGTCTGGGGAGTCTGGACAGCCTCTACTGTATGCTCACAACCCCTGGTGTTTATAGGCTGGGGACGGCACATGGCTTGAAATGTTATCATAGCCTACTCTGTACAGATAGCATTGTTAGGATACTAGTGGCTCTTTTTAACTAAAAGAACTAGGCGAACCATGCCGTGTCGTGTGAAGTATTTAACAGGTTCTGGATTAGTTTGCACGAGCTACAGTATGGCTCGGTTCCAGATATGGTTCTTGTTCTCGGATCCAAATGTTGGCCGTGCTCCAACACTGCTCCCCCTTCAGGGAACTTCTGGTTATAATGGAGACGAGAACAAAACGAAAAAACGACATGACAATGTCCTCTCGTTTTAACATCATTGCTTAATGTACTGAGAGTGGGGTGGGGGGAGGGGGTTGTACAATTCTTGTCAGCAAGGGAAGCTACAATATGACGACCTGTGAGCTAGTAGACGCTAATCTGATAAAATGAAGACATGCCAGCACTCAATATATGTCCTTTTCACATGATTTATTCATCTCTGACGAGCAGACAACGTAGTTTACCTCTGACGAGCAGACAACATCTCGTTAGAGGTAAATAAATCATGTGAAAAGGACATATATTGAGCGCTGGCATTTCTTCATTGTATCATGTACTGTACCATGGAGCCTTGCACCTAGAAGCATTGCTTCTCTAACCTGGAGTACTGCGGGTTGTCTGCTTCGGCAGTACTCTCTACTTATGCTAATCTCAAATACACCCGTGCCTGATTGATGCCAAACTCATCTAGTGAAAACTTGGGTCTGGAGAAGAGCTAGTGTCCACACCTGGTTCATCGGTGCCCATCTCATTCCATTTGTTGGTCAGCTCATTCTGCTCCGCTACAGGCCTCTGCGGAGCAGGAAGAAGAAACGTGTCCTGTCAACACAGCCCTGTGGGCCTAAATCAGCAGGATACATCCTGAATAAGCATGTTTATTAAAATAATAAAAACACCGGGAGCTACAAACCCTGACCAAACCCGTTTCTCTTGTTCCAAGTCTCTCCTCTCTGGAGATATGACCGATTATGTAGTTATTATGACCTTGACCTTTTTGTCCCAAAAGGTCTTTAAAGGTAACTTGTTACGTTGATAAACTATTGATTCGGAGAAAGCGAGCAAGTTACTTTACTTAGCTTAATTATTACCGAATGAGTTATTTAATTACTAACTTTTTTCTTTTAACAGCTGATCATTCCATGTTTCATGGATATCTGCATATCTGCTCTAAGGTTTTACCTTGACCTTCATTGTTAACTATGCTTTGAGCAGAGGTTAGCTACAGAGTTAGGTAACAAAGCTTAAGCGTGAACAAAGTGCAACCGCCCATAAAATGCTACGATAAACTATACAGTGAAAGGTACAATGTGAAAAAAAGCACAAGGAAATAATCCCAGAAGCTACAACAGAGAATTATTGTGAATATGCTCAGCTCAGCCTTGATTGAAAACACATTTAGACACCTTGCGAGCCAGTGGGACTTCCAGTTCTGTACACATGCTGTTTAGGCTTTTGAGGATGCGTTTCTCCCAGTTGGTCTGTCAAGGAGAACACGAACACACGCGAACACACACACACACACACACACACACACACACACACACACACACACACACACACACACACACACACACACACACACACACACACACACACACACACACACACACACACACACACACACACACACACACACACACACACACACACACACACACACACACACACACACACACACACACACACACACACACACACACACAGTTAGTGGCAGATACGGTGCTACAAAGAACATAGTGGTAAAAAGTGGACCACATCTCCCATGTGGGCAGGCAGAGACTGAGGGAGATAGGAAGAGACAGACTGACCTGTGCCTTGCGCATGTATGACAGAGGCTCTTTGAGGTGTTCTGGAGGGACTGCAGGATGACTGGGGGGAGGTTGGCTGCACAAGAGTAGTGTATAAAAAGTAAAAGCCCATGAAATACCAATGGAGAATATTGTATATATAATACAAAATATACAGTACTGATTAGTGTGTGCGTGCGTGCATATATATATAATATAGTGTGTATATAAAATGTTATGCATGATAATATGCCAAAAATAAGTCTGGAGGGACAAACAAGACCCCCTTGTTTGTATATTTTAGTTATATAAATATGTGTTGCCTACTATTTAGCTTTTTTTCTTCGTTTTATATTTACAATAAAGCATAAAGGGT
Organism: Protomyctophum bolini; assembly: GCF_963924005.1. Classification (NCBI taxonomy): domain Eukaryota; kingdom Metazoa; phylum Chordata; class Actinopteri; order Myctophiformes; family Myctophidae; genus Protomyctophum; species Protomyctophum bolini. The sequence continues at coordinate 19,796,990 of NC_137881.1, read as the reverse complement.
CAGGTTCAAGGATTCCCACAAATTTCAACTCTAAATCCAAAAGATGCATGGTGTCTGCCCGAGACCCAAACTGAAGCCATGTTTTTTAAGTGAAAGTGCGACGCTGCGGTGAATTTCTTAATTAGATTTTATTCTTTTCAGTCTTTATTTTATTTTAATTTGTGAAATATATATTTCATATACAGTAGGAAACGTGGGACTGCGACCCAGAAATGGCTCCCGGTCCGCATTGTTTGGGGAAAGACTGCTTTAGTCCCCTGGTGAACTCCTCTAAACCAAGTGTACCACGTGGTTCCCATCTAAGCCCACTTATCATGCCTCAGACATATTGCATGACTCATGGTCTCCTTGTGTTACACAACCTTCACCCCAACATAAACACCCTACAAAACATCGGGTTGACTCGTGCCTAACAGGGGGGGTGTTTTATGTCACCCTTGAAGAAAAACAGTGGGCGAAGCAGCTGTAGGTGTTTCAATCTATGCCAAAGTCTAATTTATAGTCTGTAGTTGGACGTTCACGGTGTCACATCACTTGCTGACAAGAATTATACTCGTCGACTCGGCAAGCAAAACTGTCATGCGATAGATTGGGCTTAGGACGACAGGGAATATACACCAGTAAAGGGCAAGATCGTGTGCAGACATCCGCCTGGGTGACACCAGACTGCTGGGCGAGCACTGGCGCTTTGGCATGGGGGGTCAGATCAACATATGGAATGAATTCTGTAGGCTACTGGCCATATATGGAGCGTGTCTTGAGTGTACAGGGTTTGATTGTAGTTTTAGAGTTGCTGGCCAATATTGATGACATCAGGGGTCTCGATATATGGGCATTCCCATATATTGATGACAACAGGGATCTCCATCCCTGATGATGTCACGAGGCATGACCATATATGGAGACGTGGGGTGACGCACACACTGAAATGCACGTTTTCATAGACCTGTGGTCGCAATTATGTCACCTTTCCATCCATGTGAAATGGTAGAGATATCATTGTAGAACAAACGGTTTAATGAATGACATGCTTTTCCCTGTTTGAATTGAATAGAAACTGCATGTTGAAAATAGCACTGTGTGACTGTAAAAGAAAAAGACTGTTTAATTTCCCACTGGCGAGCTGTGAACACACATAATGGGGAAACGAAAAGTGTGATTAGATGATAAGAAGAATCAAATAACACAGAAAAGCACGGAGACATATTAAACTGTGTCTTCAATATCCGACGGAGACAAATGGGTCCAACGCAGACTAACACAAATCTCATATCCAGACATTATAGGCGACAACCAACCCCGACATTTGATTACACAAACAAGGATATTGGTGCAACACGGAGGTGATGGTGGACCAGCGGTAGGTCAGGAGGGCTGAGGACATGGTGATGGTGGACCAGCGGTAGACCAGGAGGGCTGAGGACATGGTGATGGTGGACCAGCGGTAGACCAGGAGGGCTGAGGACATGGTGATGGTGGACCAGTGGTAGACCAGGAGGGCTGAGGACATGGTGATGGTGGACCAGTGGTAGACCAGGAGGGCTGAGGACATGGTGATGGTGGACCAGTGGTAGACCAGGAGGGCTGAGGACATGGTGATGGTGGACCAGTGGTAGACCAGGAGGGCTGAGGACATGGTGATGGTGGACCAGCGGTAGACCAGGAGGGCTGAGGACATGGTGATGGTGGACCAGCGGTAGACCAGGAGGGCTGAGGACATGGTGATGGTAGACCAGTGGTAGGTCAGGAGGGCTGAGGACATGGTGATGGTGGACCAGCGGTAGGTCAGGAGGGCTGAGGACATGGTGATGGTGGACCAGCGGTAGGTCAGGAGGGCTGAGGACATGGTGATGGTGGACCAGCGGTAGGTCAGGAGGGCTGAGGGCATGGTGATGGTGGACCAGCGGTAGACCAGGAGGGCTGAGGGCATGGTGATGGTGGACCAGCGGTAGGTCAGGAGGGCTGAGGACATGGTGATGGTGGACCAGCGGTAGGTCAGGAGGGCTGAGGACATGGTGATGGTGGACCAGTGGTAGACCAGGAGGGCTGAGGGCATGGTGATGGTGGACCAGCGGTAGGTCAGGAGGGCTGAGGGCATGGTGATGGTGGACCAGCGGTAGGTCAGGAGGGCTGAGGGCATGGTGATGGTGGACCAGCGGTAGGTCAGGAGGGCTGAGGACATGGTGATGGTGGACCAGCGGTAGGTCAGGAGGGCTGAGGGCATGGTGATGGTGGACCAGCGGTAGACCAGGAGGGCTGTGGACATGGTGATGGTGGACCAGCGGTAGGTCAGGAGGGCTGAGGACATGGTGATGGTGGACCAGCGGTAGGTCAGGAGGGCTGAGGGCATGGTGATGGTGGACCAGCGGTAGGTCAGGAGGGCTGAGGACATGGTGATGGTGGACCAGCAGTAGACCAGGAGGGCTGAGGACATGGTGATGGTGGACCAGCGGTAGACCAGGAGGGCTGAGGGCATGGTGATGGTGGACCAGCAGTAGACCAGGAGGGCTGAGGACATGGTGATGGTGGACCAGTGGTAGACCAGGAGGGCTGAGGACATGATGGTGGACCAGTGGTAGACCAGGAGGGCTGAGGACATGGTGATGGTGGACCAGCGGTAGACCAGGAGGGCTGAGGGCATGCGTCAGCATCACAATTGGCAGGAAATGCCCTTGTGACCACGTGTACAGCAGTGTTGTTTTCGTCGACTAAAACAATGACGAAAGATGTTCGTCGACTACCTTTTTCCGAAAACTAAATGAAAACTAAGCTATGATGACTAAAACTATGAGTAAATATATACTGTCGATTTCGTCAACAAATAAAAACTAGACTAAAATGTTAGGAAGGGACTAGTGGACAAGAAATCCTTGTCCTCATTTTACAATTAGGACTACCTACTGTAGTGGGAAATCCAATCCTTTTCTCAAACTGGCAGGGCCAGGGCCAGGCCTCTCATTAGGCAAAGTAGGCAACCGCCTAGGGCGCCATCTAGAGGGGGGGGTGATGGCATTTGCATGATCTGTATTCTATATCACTCGTTTGCAAGTCACATCAGTATGTGAAATTATCAAATTAACTTTGTGATACTGACTGCAACGGGTTCCGGTAGGGGCGCCTCTGACGGCACAGACTGTTGGCTCACAAACTGTTTGCTATGGCCGAAAGCTCACAATAGATTTCGATTTGTGTGTGTGTGTGTGTGTGTCTGTGTCTGTGCACTGTGCGTGTTTGTTTTGTTTCCACTCTTCCGACTGTCTCACAACATTTTAAAACGATTAGATTATTAGAAAAAGCGGATGTACCACCTGCCCCCATTTCCATTTCAGCTTGGCGGTCGCATAAAAGTGCAAAGCCTATCTAGCGTGCTGATTAGCGGAAATGGAAATTCACTTCAGAAACATGAAAATATATTTCCATGAATGGAAATGACAAAAATTGCTTGGTGGAGCAGGTGTGCTTCCTCTTGTGGGGATGATTGGGTGTGGGTGCAAATAATATAAAGCAGCATGTGGTGCACCATCAATTCCCTTTTAATGTGCTCTGAATGATGAAGGCGCTGGAGTCTGGATGAACCGCGTTAGCAGCTGGAGGAACAGAAATTACAGGTAACTGCGTACTTGATCCAACCGTCTTGCATTTGTATTTATTTTTGGAATGTTTGTTTGTTTGTTCTTTGTTCTTCCTGTAGCAACTTTTGTAATTGCAGACTCTCTGGCATTCATAGATTATGAGTTGTTGTGCATGATAGACTAATCAAAGTCTGGTAGTTTTTGTTTGCGACCTGAAAAACCTGTCCGTCAGTCGGGTCACGCCTCCATATGGTTGTCAGTCCATTACGCATCGTGACATCTCCATATATGAAGATCACGACCCTTACCTCATCAAACCCTGGATAGCCATACATGGAGAAGACTGAATCATCACCTAGATCTGCATACTGTATATGGAGCCGGCCAGCAACTCTACATCTGACCTCAAAACCTTAGATCTCCATATATGGAGCTGACCTATTCTGACATTCCATATGTTGATCCTCCCCACCCACCATTCGTCTTCGATGTCTCCCTTTTGACTGATACCGGTCCATTCAAACTCTAGACAGGCCCACCCTAAAGTTATTAGTGCAGCCGCGCCCGGCAGCCTGCGAAAACTAGAGTTCTCAACAGGCCCCGCTGCCACCCAGATCTCCATACAGTAAATAAATGGAGCTGACCTGTTCTGACATTCCATGTTGATCTGACCTCATCAAACCCTGTACACTCAAGACACGCTCCATATATGACCAGACCTCATCAAACCCTGTACACTCAAGACACTGCCCCCGCTGCCACCCTTAGATCTCCATATATGGAGCTGACCTGTTCTGACATTCCATATGTTGATCTGATCTCATCAAACCCTGTACACTCAGTCAAGACACGCTCCATATATGGCCAGTACAGAATTCATTCCATATGTTGATCTGACCCCCCATGCCAAAGCGCCAGTTCTCGCCGAGCAGTCTGCCGTCACCCATGGCGGATGCGTGCACGCGTCTTACTGGTACTAAATATACTAATATATGTGACAATGTGTTTGTTTTTGCATTTAAAAACGAAATACTTAAAAGAGTAGTACCAAAAAGAGTTTGACAATACTGGTCTATCCAGTAGGAATATCAAAGAGTCTGAGCAGCCACCAAGCATGCAGTCATAAGGCTTCATGGCATGTGTAATGAAAACAAGTCGTTTTTTGGGTGAACACAAATGCTATAATAGCCCAACAAAGGTTGAAATTCACTTACACGTGCATTTCTCTATATACGGCATTCTGTAGATTTCTTTCCCAACCTGTAAACATAATAGTATTTCTGTATAATTGGTGTAACTATTATTATTATTATTATAACTAGCAGTATTGTTTGAAGTAATAATAATATAAAGATAAGAATTGTGCTCACATGCATTACCAGAGACAGTACTGTATTTATAATAATAGCCAAATGATCAAATGTGGGCGTTACCGATTGCAACATGCTTACCTGATGTTTTAAGGAAACTGCGAACATCTTCTTTAAGGGATTCCAATTTTATCTCAGGTTGGTGTAAACAGTCCTAAAAAATGAAATAAAATTAATTTTCACTATTTTTGCATGACACTGTCTGTTCTGTTGTGATATAAAGTAGCCTATCAAATAATTTGATCAAAATGTTACAAACGGCAGGCTTCTTGATTGTTCGATTAATCGAAATAGTTAAGAAAAAAATAAGAATATAGGCTACATCACTGCAAAGTGGTCATCTGTTCGAGGTAAACAACTGACTCCGGACGAAATTTTAAGTTGTACACCTTGCAGAGCAATGCTGCTAACGTTAACTCACTTTGGCCTGCCTCTCAATCTGAGAGTGCAAATGGCTTCCTTTCAGTCGCTGGACAATTTGAGCAATTGTCATCGATAACTCGGTTCCGTCCGCCATCATTTTAGACGATTATGATCACAACAGGGCAGTCTGATTTCTAGAATCCATCGAGCACCCGATGATGCACCCGATCTCTGCACTAGTCTGCAGTGGTTACTTAGCAACTGAGCACAGCAATAATATGTCCTGGAGGCTGGAGGGAAACATGAGCATCCGACATTATAGTTCCTAGCTCGCTGCTTTTCAGCACACTATGTAGTGCAGTTCTCAAAGTGGGGTCCGGGAACGCCCAGGGGGTCCCACTCACTCCCTCCTTTGTGCTTGAGGGAGTTCCAGGGGGTCCCCAGCTAAATGATAGTTAGGAACCAAATTGACCCTTATATGGGTCTGTAACTAATACTAACTATCAGAGAGTGTACAAATGGAACCAAATGGACCCCCATTTGGTTTTGGTTCCATTTGTACACTCTCAGAGTTAAATTAACATTGATTTTAGCTACAATATAAATTGGGGTCACAGATCTCATACCATTAAATGGGGGTCAGTCTAGAAATGATGAACCGCATTGTGACGGAGGAGCGTTTAGCCTGCGTACCCCATGCCTCAGATTGCCCCCTGTGGGACCTAACCTGACTCCGCCAGCTGGTGGCAGCAGTGAGCGAGTGCCGCAATCTGGCCCCCACACCTGAAGCTACAGTAGCATACCATTTGAAGTGTGACTGTGTGAGTCAAACTGTAAGTAACGAATCCATCCTATCTGACTCTGACAGCCTTGCATAAAATGCCAAAGCGGGAATATAGCCTACAGCTTGAATACATGTCCATGATGTCCTCAGATTCACACACACACACACACACGCACGCACGCACGCACGCACGCACGCACGCACGCACGCACGCACAAGCACGTATAGCCTACAACCGACTAGAGGCTAGTCTAGCCAACCTAATAATCTTTTGCAGCACAGGGTGTATTCAAAATAACTATAGGCCTAAGGGAAACAATAACATTTCAGCATTTACATTATGGAAAGGTCTTTGACAGAAGCAATTAACAACACAACACCCACTTTATAGACGACCAATGGGGCAAGGAAAACAAAAAATACCCAAGAAAAATACCAATAAATTATGGGGGGGAAATGGTGGCATGCATGGGCAGTATAGCCTATAATGCAAAACAAACAAAGAACAACTTATAAATTATAAGGCTACAGGTATTATAAGTTATAATAATAGCCTATACGGGCATACACGCATATTAATGTGACATTAATTAATACAAAAAAAAGTCAATTGAGAAATAAAACCTTGTAAATAAATAAATCTTCCAATGCAGCGATGAGCCAGCATGTATAGTCAGCTGTCTGTCTTCATCCTCCACTCTGCCTGTAGCTTACTGTAATGTAATTAGGGGCCAGGCCATGAAAGTGCCAAGTTAGAAGTATAGGCTCATCAATACGATATCAACATCACATCAATCCAACCAACCAACCAGTGCAGGAAAGGAAAAGGACGGACTTCGGAGATACGGGCTGGTTCAGTCAGAGGAGAAGAGGGCTTGGTTTGGTTTGACGCACACCGTGCGCGCTGCTAATTGGGAAGAAGAAGAGCATGAAGAGGAGAGCGCACGGAACGGCACGAAATGTCCCTTGGTTAAATATTATAGACTGTATAGTAGGCAATATATAGTGCTCAGCATCCGACACACCGACACAGGACATATAGAGAACTAACTGTTATCAGAATCAGACTCTTCTTATAATTCTTTGGCTGATGTTCGACGTGTGTGTTGCTTCTTGGGCTGAGAGATCTTCATTGCGTGTTTGTATTGTAGTTTATATATATTGAATTCTCTTCTGTAGAAGTGGAGTTTTGAAGCACAGCCACCATGGAGACGTTTACCTTGCACGACATGCTTATTATAAATTCCACCGATTTAAACAAGATTTTGTGTAGCCTTGGGATTAGGAATATTTCTGACTGCGAGAATGAGCAGGGTTCGTCATCAGAATCGAAAGGTAGGTTTAATTGGGCTTTCTTTCTTTTCCCTCTCTCTTTTATGTTCTTTCAACACAAATAATATAGGCTAGGTCTACAATACAACATGAGCCTTTTTAGTTATATTCTTATTTTAAAACAAAATTGTTATTCAACCGTCCGTTCGAAATAGTTGTCTGTATAGACGACATATCGATACTCCAAAGTGATCAATTTGAGTCGTATGGCTATTTGCGAATTGCGAGTGACTTTGGGCATCTGTTGCCTGGTGCGCAAAATGCGCATATTACGCATCGTTCAACTAATGTGTATAATAGCAACTCAATTTCGAGATTTTATTTCATGCTACAGTATAGGTCACATGTGTTTTAATGTTGTCATAAGCATATAGCAATAATCCAGTTGTTTCCAGTTGATTCTGAATTGAACTAATTACGCAATTAATTTAGGCATGGTCTCATTGGTCTATAGTCTATAGATCATGTTTGCCTTGATCTGTATGAAATGTGTTTCAGAAGAAGTCACCGAAAGTGATGAATGCTGTTTACAATGTATTTGTTTTAATGCATATCTGAGACATGTAGATTAAAACAATATTTAAACCAGCAAATAAACATCTAATGATCATGGTATGCTAATTTGCTGCAGGCATGGGTGTGATTAAAGCTGCTAAGACATACATAATAGTCTACATGCAGTAGCCTACATTGTGTGTGATAGGTTATACATTGCAATTTCCAGGGCTGTCAGCAACATCATGTGTCTGTTTGGCTATCTGTGAGTCTATCCTCTCATTACTGATGCATGGATTGTTCTCAGTCTTCACGACTGATTTCAGTCATTGGGATTCCACAGCAGCTCAGTATGTCTTCTATATAGAAGCATCTCTTGTACTGAAAATAACAACTGAAAATGGGCAACTGTAAAATAGCCCAAATAGCTGCGACAGTGCGACGTGTTGTAGATTGTGGATTGGCTATTTTCAGTTGTTTTAAGATTAAAGTATTTGAAGTGGTCAAACAAAAAATTGAAGCCTCAATCTAGAAAAACTAGAACATCACAGTCCTACATAATATTAGTTCATATAGTTTAGGAAACTTTCATGCTGTTTCACAAATCACAGATTCGGGACTGACAAAAATTCTAATCTGATTCCAGTCGTTGCAATTCTTATTTAGCTATATTATCCCATCACTGACGTCATCTCCACATCTGTCCGTCTGCATGCGTTGCGTCTCACAGACCTCGACCAGCAGGTGCGGATCGCCCTCTACAGCCTCATCTTCCTCCTCAGCGTCCTCGGCAACAGCCTCATCATCGCCGTGCTGGTGAGGAACCGCCGCATGAGGACCGTCACCAACCTGTTCCTGCTGTCCCTGGCCGTCAGCGACCTCATGCTGTCCCTGATCTGCATCCCCTTCACCCTCATCCCCAACCTCATGAAGAACTTCATCTTCGGGACGGGCATGTGCAAGCTGGTCATGTACTTCATGGGTGAGTCCGTGGACAGTATACAAGCTGGTCATGTACTTCATGGGTGAGTCCGTGGACAGTATACAAGCTGGTCATGTACTTCATGGGTGAGTCCGTGGACAGTATACAAGCTGGTCATGTACTTCATGGGTGAGTCCGTGGACAGTATACAAGCTGGTCATGTACTTCATGGGTGAGTCCGTGGACAGTATACAAGCTGGTCATGTACTTCATGGGTGAGTCCGTGGACAGTATACTGTATACTGCAGGGGTTCCCAAGCGGCGGTGCGTGCAAACCCTTGTGGTGCATGAACACCCTAGGGGGTGTGTGACATGAAATGGGTAATGGCGGTTTTATGGTGTCATTTAACACAAACGGCAAAATCTAGTAAACCAGAGAGATGGAAGCTGTATAGAGCAGCTGCGGGAGTATACAGCAGCTGCATGTCTCAGTGACATTCTGTGATTATTTGCCATTAATCATATTAAAACATTTATCATTTTCGCCCCAAATGCAACGAGACTTAGTGTTGGGGGGTGCGTCAGCTAGGTGAGGAGGTAATAGACTTAGTGTTGGGGGTGCGTCAGCTAGGTGAGGAGGTAATAGACTTAGTGTTGGGGGTGCGTCAGCTAGGTGAGGAGGTAATAGGAGGTGCACAGCCAAAACAGTTTGGGGACCGCTGCTATATAGGGACGACACGGTCAACGCACATGCACCAACATCCTGATAGTATACAACAATGGGTCAAGTTGTTAACACAGAGGGTTGTAATCAAATGGCCCCATTTGTGCACCCTCTCTCTCTCTCTCTCTCTCTCTCTGTTAAATGGATTCAGCTGTAGATCAGGATGCTGATCACAAATAAAAGCCTAAAGGGGGGGTTGTGTCCCAAGGGGATTGATATGTTCTTTTATTTCCCAAGAAATACTGTGTAAAAGGATACAGCATTTGCTGTGTTCCTCGCAAGTGGCAGCATTGTTTGAAAAAAAATAATATATATAATGTCTTTGGTGGACTAATGTAAAATTCTACAACTTTTAACCACAAGTCTCTGATGGTACTGGCTACATTTCTAAATGCCAAAGTTCAAATTGCCTTATTGAGGGAAATCATTTCACAGAGGCCCTAAACAAAGACATCTGGGTTATGGCCTGTGTATTGTTAAAGGCTCTGTTTCTCTCTGCAGGAATGTAAACTGGCTAATGCTCTAGTGAAAAATAATAACCTTAATTTCAGTGACAAACTAACAATCCAGGCTAGATTTAAGACGAGAGGAAAGGTCAGCAGGAATGGCTTCTACAACCAAGTCTACCAATGTGATTTTATAAGCCCAAATATATTTGATATAAATATCATTCCATTAATGCAGATGGCATAAGGGCATTAATGGAATGAAGATGAAGTATGAAATGTTCCCATTTGAAATCCTGAGTGCCCTGATGCACACAGCTGCATTGAGGCATATTAATTTATGTTTTAATACAGCCAGTGCAACAACATCTGGTACTCAGGGCTTAAAGCAACAAAAACTCCCAAGACTGAAAATGATTTTTTGCATATCTGTACTGATCTCATTAAATGACCCCTATGAAATCCTCAGGTTGAAATCCCTCCCCAGGACTGAGAACTTTAAGCCCTGCGGGTACTTAAAATAAGCTATGCAAGATTTCTCTCAAAGTATGGTTTTGAAAATGTGCAAAACTTCATGAGGGCATGCTGCCTAATGATGGTGCGCGTGATATCGCGATTGAATTTGGTTTATTACATCGTTAATTTAATTTCTTTCTTCATCAATTCATGCAGAGCAAAAGCCTGAGCGTTCATAAATACACTGTCAGAGGTAGATGCTCAGGACTTCACCATGTGTGGGGCCGCACTGGGATCCTAATTCTCAATGTTTCAATGCTTCCTGTTGGCTGTTATGGTGACAACACGGTGCTGCCAGCCAGGGCCGATTATCTCATTTGTCTACATGTCGGATAACGTGTTTATGTGGCCCGCCGCTGGGATCGTACACCGCGATAATGTGGATGTATTTATAGGACTCAATGTTATTATTACTGAGTTTGTTAACACTGCACTGCAGGGCTGTATATTGTCCCATAGTGCAGGGTGTCCTCTGGCTCCATACAATACATTTACATTTGACGAATCGTTAAAGTGCCATGACATCACCACCATTCACCAGCAGTCAGCCTGAGAGCGTATCTCTGTTAAATTGGCAAGTGCTTCTCGTCACTTGAACCCTTCAAACGGACACGATTTGCAACTGTAGCCCACTTGGTACGCTCCCTTTTCACTCTACACAAGGCCCTATATCTTGCGCCACCCCTTACCCCTTATCCCTAAACTTATTTGCCATTTTTTACTATTTTAAAACATATAAAATAGTAGGCTACTAATAGCCGATCTACAAGCTAATAACGTGTCGATGTAGATTGGCTAGTTAGTTGAACTATTTTTAAATGTTTTAAAATAGTAAGAAATGGGAAATAAGTTTAGGGATAAGGGGTAAGGGGTGGCGCAAGATGGAGCCGCAAATCACTTCACCAAAAATAGCAGATCTAGAGCTTGCGGATTGTAGTATAATTTATTCTAAACGTTCCCCCAAGAATTTGGATGCTGGGGTTCAACATGGTTAAGGATTACAAACACCATGATGTGGGGTTTAGCTGTGTCCAGACTGGCAAAAATCCCAATTCAACTCATGTTTATCTTCCAAAAAGCCAACACTACCCAATCTGATTAGTTTCTGTCGTAGTGCAGTCCAGCAAACTGTTTGCTGGACTCTCTACACAAACCAAAACGAGACAGAACACAGATGACTGATGTCATGGATCCACTGAATGTTTGAATCCAAATCCGAGTGTTGCCAACAACATAATAATAATAAGTCCATCGTGTAGCAGAAGAAAATATAATATTATGACTATTAAAGAAACTCCCAGTGAGACTGCTTGCTCTTTGATTAGCAGTATGCTTATTACAATCATCAAATAAAACATCAACTTGAGTTACGCTGCTAAAGTCAGAGTGCCACGTGCCAAGGCATTCTCTTTAACCCTAGAACACTAAACACAGGTGATTTTCATCCGGACGATTTAGCAGTTGGGTGAGTTGGGTGGGTCTTTCAGTACCTTCATGATGCTCAGTGACATCATATAAGGTAGGTTTGTTTCCCTGCCCACATCCCTGTTTTTTTCTACAGGCAGGTGTTTGGGTGAATTTAACCCGTGTTTAGTGATAGAGTGATAGAGAAAAGAAATCCCATATAGACTATTTCTTATGGAATATTTTACACTGGGTAAAATATACCCATGTTTAGTGATGGTGCAAGAAAAAAATATGTTTAGTGTTCTAGGGTTAAGCTGTAAAGTGAAGTCTTCACTCCCACTCTACCCTACGCTGCTGCTCCACTGCTCAGATTGCAATCACTGCTACTCACCTCCTGGCCTGCATTCATCACCTCCTCCTCCTCCTCCGCCAGCCCATGTATACCTTTCATGTAGACTCTGATTGTAGATTTCCCCGGGGCACGTCTACGATCCTCTCCCTGTTTTCTCATTTGCTAATCTTTATGGTGCATGCTTGCGGAGAGCGACAGGTTCAGAGCCCATTAGACATCAAGATGATAAGATCCACCACTCAATAAATCTGTTTCATGTGAAATGTCCGCGTGAAATCTCATAATTCACATCAACTCCATTACCTTGTAACCATTAACATGGTAAATGGTGCATTTATATAGCCATGGCGCTTTACATAGATTGTGCATTACAGTCACCCATCCACACACACATTCATACACTGATGGCGGCGGAAACCATGCAAGGCACCAACCAGCGTCAACAGGAGCAATTAGGGGTTCAGTGTCTTGCTCAAGGACACTTCGACACAAACTGGGGGGAGCCCGGGTTCAAACTGGCAACCTTACCATCCGGCCACTCTACCCCTGAGCCACCGCCGCCCCCAGCATGAACCTATAGAACAAAATGAATGTTATAGTGTTGCCTTTCCCCCGGTTTGTACAGGAGTCTCAGTCAGTGTGTCCACCTTCAACCTGATGGCCATCTCCCTGGAGCGCTACAGCGCCATCTGCAACCCGTTGTCCTCCAGGACGTGGCAGACCAAGTCCCACGCCGCCAAGGTCATTTCGGCCACCTGGGTGGCGTCCTTCGTCCTCATGCTGCCGTACCCCATCGCCAGCACCCTGAAGCCCTTCGTCCGCTTCAACAACAGCACAGGGTACATGTGCCGCCTGGTCTGGCCTCACGATGTCATCCAGCAGTCCTGGTGAGAGATGCCATCCTCTTACCTATACCTAGTTTTGCTCAACACATTCTCACACTTTGTTGTGTCAAACTGGGTGACGACGTGGGACAGGAATCACAGGACTTGACCACGCGTCCCCTGCCTCAGACATCGCTGCCTAGTTGTGTGCGACTCGAACGCCATTGAGTCGACAGAAGTAGACTTCTCAACACTCGGCACCGCCTGCTTCTGACGGCAGATTGCAGATTGCCCCAAATCACTGCAAAGAAAGTAAATCTTGTCAGTACTGATGAGATGTGACGCACTGAACGACTGTTCTTCCTATATGACTCCTATTACTGCAGTTGCGCTGCAAACATGAGAGATACATCTTCTGTTGATCTGTCAGTGCTAGAGGCTGTAGGGATGTAGTTAGGCCTCTAGTTTGATGACATGTGACGCACTGAGTGACTGATCTTCCTGTGACTCATTTCCATGACCCACTTAATTTGTCCCCTTCAGGTATGTGTCTCTGTTGCTCCTACTCTTTCTGATCCCTGGGATAGTGATGATGGCAGCCTATGGACGCATTTCTATGGAACTCTATCGGGGAGTCAAGTTTGAGCTGAACAATAAGAAATCCAACAGAGGTAAGGTCATTGCTCATTACTTGGGTTAACAGCACTATATGCATTTCCTCATTCTTTGAATTTGGATGTTTTTTCCAAACACAGTGAACATTTATACCTCTTATCTGATAAACACACACACAGTGCAACAAATTGTGTGATGGGGTGCTTGTCATGACCTTCTACTGGCCTTCCCTCTGACAGAGAGACAAGCGAGCACTGGCAGCATTAAACCGGGTGACAGCGACGGCTGTTACCTCCAGCCGTCCAAAAGGAAGAGCCTGACCTTGAGTACGGCCAGCAGCAATGGGGGCGGAGCCGGCAACACCGCCACCAAGGCCAAGCTGAGGCGTGTGTGCAGCAACAGCTCCACGGCCAACCTGATGGCCAAGAAGCGAGTCATCCGCATGCTCCTGGTCATCGTCTTCCTCTTCTTCCTCTGCTGGACCCCTGTGTTTGTGGTCAACGCGTGGAAGGCCTTCGACCGCCAGCTGGCCGACCGCCTGACGGGGGCTCCCATCTCCTTCATCCACCTGCTGTCCTACGTGTCGGCCTGCGTCAACCCGATCATCTACTGTTTCATGCACAAGCGCTTCCGCCAGGGCATGCTGGCTACGTTCGCCTGCTGCAGCCGCAGCCACGGGGGCATCGGCTCCATGAGGTCTACTACCGGAAGTGGCACGCCCAGAAGTGGAGTCGGGTCGGCGAGAGCAGGGCTAAGAAGCAGCGAAGAGAATGGCCACGCCCCGGGTGGCGGCAGCTCACGATTCACGTATAACAGTGTCCGTGGATCAGCTTGGAACGAGTTGACCTGAATCTGACAGACCATTCGTGAAACTTACTGTAGATCACGGGCTCGAGTGCCAAAACCTCAAAACGTATTGAAAAGTGCAACCTTGTTATTAGGTAAGGCCGTAAAAGTGCTTTATGTGACTTGTTTATGGCCATATTATGCTGCTTTCGCTTGGAGTGTGACATGACAAGGGTGCAGAAGTTTGTCAATGCTGTGTCAGTGCTCAGTGGTGTGCAGTACATTCAGTGCATATTTACAGACTCCCCTTCAGTCTATATCAACACCACTACCTTCTATGTAGCTTCTCTCAGCTGTTTTTCTCAAGCTCGCAGCATCCAAACTCTGTCTGACACTGTCCAGACAAATCCTGAATGCCTGATTAGTTTTGGTAGATCTCAAAGTCAAACATACTTAGGAACTACTGTGTGTTCATGGAGTGGAATACCCATGAATGGGTAACCTTCCCCCACACAGTCTCGATAAACACCTCTCACCACTTTAAGGGTGACAGCAACATTGTATATAAATGTGGGTAACGCTGTCTTTTGAAAGTAATTGTTAACATTCACTTAAACCCCCCATAAGTGATTAAAAGGTGGTTCCAAATCCCACCATGTGACATGCAAGTCACTTTGGAAAGTAATTGTTATCATTATTTTTAATCCAATAAGTGATTCAAAGGTTGTTCCAAATTCCACCATGCGTCACCTAAGTAAGACAATATTGTAGAAAAATACAATAGACATTATTGTTTTGAAGAAGTTTTAGTACATTTTCCTATCATCTAAGAATAGCAACAGTTTTATGTACAGTCATTGCAATGGGCACTCATCCGGCATCTAAGCCATTTAAGATGTGTACAGAAATATTTGCAAATGCTATTATCAGGCAATTATAGATATGGTAATGGCGGATTTGAAAACCGCATAATCATGTTTGTAATTAGTAGCCTATTAATCTGTTCCTGATATGCATTCCATACCATCTGACCTAGTCCACTATAGCTTCAAAATAAGCACTAAATCCTTATAAGCACTTAATCCAATACTTAGTTCAGGGGTTCTCAATATATATATATATATATATATATATATACATATGCATGTACTCTGTGTAGTGCACTATGTAAACTCTTCATTTCCATTTTCCAGCCATTCAGTTGCAAAATAATTTGGGGACCCCGCCTAAAATAATTGGGCGACACCCTGAGGGGTCGCGACCCACGGGTTGAGAACCCCTGACTTAGTTGACCAGGGTCAGCCAGTGCTTTTCTTGGGTCATATTTTCCTCCTATAGCCACCTTCAAGCTCCCAGTGTTGTGAGCTGTAGATCATCAATTGCTGCCAAATGTTCCTCCTGGAATAGGGATGCTAGGGTTCATGCGGCCTTTACCAGCTGTCTGTGTTTATGTCTGACTTCATAGTTGTACAGAGTATAGGAGTGTCATGGAGGCCTTATCGTTCTGTGGGACTTCAAGCACCTGGCCGTCCACTCTTCAAAGAGCTTATTTCCCAGCACTGCCCGTCACTCTCACCTGATAAATATTGACTTTGGTTAAGTATAACTGCAGCGCAAATGTAGCAATTTGTTATTTCCATTTCGTTTACTCATTAAGTCGTTATACTGTGTTGCAATGTAATCGTAGCTGTAACAACCTTGCTCTGGAGGATAGATTATTTATCTGACATAAAGTAATTGAAATCTGTGTAAAATGGTCAGTATTTGGTGTTACTGTATGATAGAATGATTTCTATGCGAAGAATATGTCTTTTGAACCTGTGTCGCGACAAGTTTCTGTCTACGTGCAAGATATTTTCCAGACAATAAATCAGCCATTCAGCTTGCACAACGTGCTTCTGTCACGAACTCTACTACATCAAGTACTGAAATAATGAAAGTAATAATGGAAATGTCCTGAAAATGGTCCCATCTACTAACAAATAGAGCCTCACCCTTCTTATAATGTACACACACACACACACATACACACCGACCGAGCCCAAATAAACAGCTGCTGCTACACAGACTTGAGAGAGTAGCTTGGGCTTTTAACAGCTTTAACGAAGTGGATCTAAAAGGCAGAAAGCATTACATTATCTCACAGCCATATACTGTAGTTGCCTGAAGGAGACTCCATTGGAACCACTTCCCACACAGTAAAATCCGCAGTAACATTTTACACACTAAAAAAATAAATAAAAACTAGGAAAAAAAGGCAGGACTAAGCAGGAAGGCAATAAGCAATAAGAATAATTAGAATTTTGCGAACCTGTGGCTTGCTCATCCTAGCACCACGTGTCGCAAATGGGAAGAAGGCAATTGCGGGAGGCAATAGTTTTTTTTACTTGGAAAAGCAAACATGGCAACCCATGATGTTTTCATATACCCACTTCCTTAGAAAGTGCAAACTTGGCAACCTGGCTGAGTGGCCCTATTTTTTGTTTCTATTTCCGTACGTATTGATCAATTACCATATTGTGATTAAAGCGCGAGAGAGAAAGAGAGGCACAGACAGACAGAGCACTGCAGTAGAGGGTGGGAGAGAAAAAGAGTCTCGTCTCTTCTCGTCTCAACGTGCATGCATTTAAAATGAATCATTTGTTTTTTACACACAATCATCAGAGTTTTAGCAGAAGCAGATGCATCATGCATGTACCGGTCTTGGCTGAATGGAATATTAACAATAACAAGGCGCTTATGCACTTATAAACAGCTCCTACTTTGCTCTCTTCATAATCCACGTGTGGGGAATGGGATACACAGGAGAGTTGTCATGGTTGCTTTAATCCTTCTTATATTAATTTGAGGTTGAGGTCAACACTGTTGTCGGGATCCGTGGTCGTGATATAAAGTATAATTGCACGCCGGTGTTTTCATTCAAATCAGCGCAAGGCAAAACCATGCAGGACGGGGTTTGAATTGTGTGGCAAGTCTTGCGCTGCTGATCCTAAATCAGCATAATCATCATACGTAACACAGTCGTTCGTGTGGCTGCAACACTATCCTGATCCTAGGTCAGCCTAAATGATCACACTTTAAACAGAACTTTTTACCCCGTTTTTCTCCTCCGCAGCGATGCAGAGCATGAGCGCACATGCAGCAGACAGAGAAAAAGTATATAGCCTCAGTCAGACTGGCACACAATCACACACTGAATGAATATTATATTAACATTTGCAACAACAAAAAAGCTACTATAGATTCCCTTGTCCGTATAAGTCCAAAGTTCACGCGTATAACTTTTTCATGCATTTTGATCAAAGATCCTGGGAGGAATTGATTTTTATATAATTCGAAATGGCGGGTGATCTACAATTTACAATTTAGCAGATCTAGAGGTCAGAGGTCAAAAGTAAGCACGAAACCTTTTTCGGCATGAGGAGACGCATGTGTATCGAAGTTTCATTGCCATTGGTCAAACAGTTCATGGGCTGTGTGGTCAAAGTTTGCATTTTCAATTGAGTGCTATAGCGCCACCCTTTTGCCAATGGTTGTGGGCTTCGCATCCTCACCGTTTGGCAAAGCCCTCATAGCATATTTCCGAGTTTCACGAAAACCGACTGCACGGTTCAGCCAGAACTGCTATTTTTGGCCGGATGAGGAGAAGGAGAAGAAAAAAAACTGACAAAAACAACGAAGGACCAAGTCCTTTCAGGACTGCTTGGTCCTTTAATAAAATCTATCTATCGCCTCTGTGATGGAGATACATCCAATACTGGCATTCAGAAGCAACACCGTAATAAAGTCCGAACTGGTTCTTACATAGTTATCCATAGATGTGAATAACCCGATATGTACAACTCAACATCCTGGCAAGATGATAAAACATACAAAACAGATTTTATATCACATTTTTATTTCTCTTTTTATGCCAATATTGCAAGTTTTTTTTCTCCTATTTTTCTTTTTTTTTCATTTTCAATGACATACGGTTTTGAGCATGAACTTGAACTGCAATATGTACAAAAAAACAAACTATCGTATGTTATCAAAAAAGCTGTCCCCTTGTTTTGACGTTATTGCTAAATGTTACAAACGGCACAGGTTTCTACCATCAGCAACCCTTTGAGCACTGAGTACACTACCACACTGACACCTCGGCTTACCATTACTAGCATAATACACACACAGTGAGAGTTGAAAGATACTGTAGTTAAAGGACGTATGAAGAGGAGAGAGAAGGGTGGGGTGGGTGTAAAAAATAATAAAAAACTAAGTCTGACCGTTGCAAAGTTAAGCGTTATCAAGCTGCATGTACAGGGAGGGCAAAGAGCAGGAGAGAATTCCAAATGTACATAATGTCTTTATGAACATGGAAGAGACATTTTGAGCGCGAGTTGGGAATTTTAAAAGCATGATAGAGGAAGGGGGGGTAAAAAGAAAGACAAGTTAAGCCCGATTTATACTAGTCGTACAACAGGCGACGGAGCATAAATGTGACACTAGCGCCCGGTAGTGCAAACAGCCAAATTGACTTAGGGAGAAGTAAGGCTGAGTGCAACAGAGAAGGGGCTCCACACACCTTTTCATTGATTTAAAGCTGCCTCTCAATCTGCCCTGTTTTTGTTTAGCAGTGCATGAAAAACTCTATGTTATAAAAAAGACATTTGGCATATTAGAAGATACATACATTGTTCAGAGCTCATTATATATAAAAAAAAAAAAAAAATTAACAGCTGCTTTTGTAACGATCCAACAGACATTATGGCAAGGAGAGAAATAAAAAGGAGAAACTTATAAAAGTTAAGTACAGAATATCTTGCAATAGCATCACAAAAGTTCATGAGATGGCATTTGTATGTTTCTCCTCAGACAGCTCAGTCACCATGTTAATACAGCGTAAGAACTAAGACATAGAACATGCCTTAATGAGTGAGACAGAGATGCATTGAAGCTCATTATCTGACCCCCTTCTGTAAAATTCCTAACACACTAAAGAGAAAACGACACTGTAAACCATCAAGCCAGCTCAGATTGTCAAAATGTGTTGGTTTCACATAAACATGCCCCCCAGCTTTACTAGTTTGTGAAAACTGTGATACCCCTTCTGTTGACACTCTCACACACACACAACAGTGGTGAACCCAGCCAGGGGTTGCAATCCTAAAAGAGGCGACTGCAAGCTGTAAACGAAACGGAAACAAAAGGCTGATGCTAATATAAGAGGCTATATTAAGCACACAACGGATTTAAGAGCACACCCTCTATTGAACATAAAAGTAGAAATAATTACACACTGTAAAATGTACAGGAAGATTTTGGTGAGCATCTCCATCATCACCGCAGTAAAGGGTTCAGAACGGCCGGCGGCTTGTTCTGGATAAAACAAGGTTTCACATGTGAAAAAGTTCAAATTGGTTTGGTGATGCTACAACGCCACTATGGGCACATAGGTTGATAGCACCCCGTTTCCACAGAAAAAAAATTAAAAGGACAGACAGGAAGTTCATTTCAGGACAGACATGACATGACATGGCCTCTTTTTAAAAAAAATACACTCCCAGGCCAAACTAGGCAGCTTGGGCAATAATGCACTTAATTTATTTTTTTCAATTTTTAAAAACACCAACTAACTGGGGGGGGGGGGACGACTTTGTACCAATAATTTAAAAAATATCAATATTACAATTGCAAAACATTTAACATCAATGACGGACAAGTGGAAAGTGGGGGCATAACTTAAACTTTTAACAGTTTGGAGGGGAGCAAGTGAACCCTCTTTTTGGTTTGCTCCTTACACATATTTAAGGGTATGCTTGAAGGGCAAACATACTTCATTAAGTAGACATTCAATTTACAGCATCATAGTTATTTCCCGGAATAGCACACAGTTGTACTGTAATACTAAGTTCCAAAGTATTGCCTTTGAGGGTTTATACACAATTGTTTAAGAGTGGGAGCCTATTTGGATCGTGACGGAAGACGGTGGGACCAAAGTTATGTGAAGTCCTTTTTTTCAAGAGAAATTACAATTTTGAAGATGATCTTTTAAAATGAAGAGAGTCTAACTCAATGCTCCATTTGTATGACTATGTAGGGAGACACACACACACACACACACACACACACACGAGCGCGCGCACACACTCAGTAACATACATACATACACCTGCTGGCTGGTGAACTAGTGGTCAGGCAGACAAATCACAACACAGACGGAAAAAGAATGAAATGACCTGTACAATATTGCTGTATGTTTGGAAATACACATATTCAGTAATACACATATAGAAGGCCTTTTCGCTTCTACACGAGACTTGTTCGCCATAAATACAGACGAGTGCGGCTACTCTCGGACAGTGAGTTTACAATGTACACACATCTAGCTCTGTTAAGTGGAAACCACAGGACATGTAGTCACTTAAACCCTATATACTTAGTTGACCAGGGTCCCCCAGCGGTCTGTACTTGGACACCCTCCTTTTTCTCTCTACACCAAACCTTTTCACCAAAAATAGCCAATCTACAGCTTGTGGATCGGCTCTATTTGCTGAAAGTCCGCCTATTATGGCATGCCCAGAATAGGTACACTAGGGTTCATGTGGTTATAAAGGCTAAGAGGCTGAGAACACTTTACAGCGCTCACAAGACAATGTACCACGCACCGCAAGGTACACTGAAAAACAAACCAAAGACATGTTATCGTAATTGTACACCAAAATGAAGGCCAATATATCCTTCGGAAGGCTCTTTTGTTTCACAATGTGGTTTTGGTAACAAGTGGTACGTGGATGGACATTACAACGGGTGTACAAGTTCAATTAGACATCAGCACCTGCAACGAGAAGCAAGGCAACAGTTTTTTTTATATGTGCCAAACACAGGTGTTCTTCCAAGGTGAGTAAACATGGTATTTTGCAAAAGCAAAAAAAAGGTGAAATACTTGATGTCAAGTTATCAGTAAGGCCACATCAAATCGGAAGTGTTTGTCTTGCTTTTAGGAAAACCAATGGAAGTAAAATGCCACCAAAAATCAGAGTAGTACACACTGGAAGACACCTAGTTAGGCGTAGTTTCAAGAACACAACGGCAGAGTTCACAAGGTCATTTGATACTTTAGACCAATGTTACTTTAGTATCTGAAAGTCCAGATATGTGACATTGGATATGTCATTCTTTTGACTGTGTGCACAGGAATAATATACAGTACTAAGGCTATCCTCAATTCAATGACTACGCATATTAAATCGGTGTGAAAAATGATAAATTGACTTAGTTTTGTAGCTGCAGGAAGTCTGGTTTCTGAAGTATTCTGCAAATATCGCTATGGCTCTTACGTGAGATGTACAGACATGTATAATTTTTTTCCAAAGGAAACATAGCGCACATAAGAGTATTGCAGGCAAGGCAGAGGCATTGCTTAAAGCTTTTCCTTTTAAAGACTTCATAAAAACCAATGATATAAAATAGGCCCTCTGAGGTTATTCCCTAAAAACAAAACAAAACAAAATGTTCGGTTATGTAAATTTAAAAATAAAAAAAATATCCGTAGACTTCAGACCCCAACCCCCCCCCCCTCCCCTAACAGAAAAAGCTAAAATATTCAAAAATGGAAGTGTTCCATCCAAAAACACTGGCGCTTCTTTATTTTCAGGGAGAAAAAGCTCGCCATGAGTATGTATTTTGGACCTCAAAAAAAGGAAACAAAACAAAATTAAAAAATTAAAAAAGGGCCAAGCTCAGAGGAAGAATAGAAACTATTTGGTAACAAAAGTGTACTATATGTTTAATACAAAAAAAGGTATGGAGAAAATGTACCTTTACTAAAGCTTATACAAGATCCTTGGTCCATAAAAACTATGTTATCATCACGTCGTTATGCGTGTCCCTGGTGTTATCGTCACATCGTTATGCGTGTCCCCGTGTCCTCGCTCCGTCCCACAACAATACATCCAGACCCCTTTTCAGATACATACTACACAGATAGATCAACAGATTAAAATAAAAACACTCAAGGAAAAAATAAACTGACAGAGGAGCGGGGGAGGGGGAGGAAAGCGCCAAAAATAGACTATTTTTTCTTTTAAACACAATTTTGTACACGGTGGATGTATCGTTGTTGTGGTTTCCTTTCTCACAGCCAGGAAAAGGTGCTGGTGAATCAGTGGAACTCCTCATTCCACATCTCCTTTCTTTTTTTAAACACCAGAACCGAACAGGCATGTCCCTTTGGAAACCACAGGCGGGCGACGAGGAGCACATTTCTCTTATTTCCGTTTGGCTGACAACGTGTTCATCCTTCAGACGACGACGACGACGGGCCCCCACCCCTCCCTTCCCCCCCCACTTTCCCAAATCCCCAATCCCGTCCGTCTGAAAGATTTCGCTTCAGCTTCTTTGAGTTCCAAAATGAATATGCAGCACTTTAGAGAGAGAGAGAGTGTGGGTTATTTCTTTTCCCCCCCCAAAAGTTTTTATTTTTTCCTTTCTTTTCTTTTTTTTTTAACCACATGGTACTGTTTCACTCTCAAGGCATATTTGTCACATGTTTTGCTTTTGCATCCTTTCTATGCGTTAGGACACCACAGCGGACACAGCGGTGGAGGACGATGACGTGACTCCGGCGTTGGAGGAGGTGCTGTTGGGGCCGTAGCCGCCGCCGCCCTCCTGGCTGTTGGCGCCGCCGAGCAGGCTGCTGTTCCCGGCGCGCAGGATGGCTCCGGCCGCGTTGCAGTGCGGCCGGGGGCCTGGCTCCGGCGTGTAGGTGAACGTCAGCGTGGTGGAGTAGATGATGCCGTCGTTGCGCACCAGCGTGACCGGCACCTGGACCGGCTGCCGCACCCAGCGCCAGCCCTCGCGGAACGCCGAGATGTCGGGCACCACGCACAGCATGCTCTCCGCACACCTGGAGGGATGTGCGGCAGAACGAGGCCATGTGAGAACCGTTTATTTATTGGGACCGAGACCAGATTCTACAAAATGTTTTAAAAACCCTATGTTTCTATGTCTTCTTTACTATTACATGTAAAGGAACCGCCAGAAGTATGTGGCCCAGCGACCCCATCTGAAAATATGTTGTTCCAGGGACACCCCCCAGAAGCAAAGAATTTAGTTAAAAACGTGAAACGCGAAAGAATACATATTCAAAGATTTGCACACATTTTCACGATTAAAAAATGTGATGCATTGTAAACTTGAAGACATTTGTGGTCATGTTTTGCTAAATGTCTGCCTTTTTTGCAGAATGCACCGTTTAGCTTTAGTTCAAGACAGACAGAGACGGAAGGCAGACATACATATGTACAGAATGACTTTATATAGACTGATTAATAGATCTATGCTGATTGCACTGGACTGAGGTTAACACTGACAATTCTGGTAAAACTCGTTCAGTCAGTGTGGGCACAGGCACAGCACATGCACGTTATGTAGACAAAGCTACAGGTGACATCTATATCAAAACATTTCAGTGACAGCTTTTCTTATGTGGTTTTTGAAAACCTCGCAGCCTTCCACTAGAGTGACTAGACATACTAGTATTCTCCACATGTTTAGCAAACAGTGGCCCTGAGCAGCTTTCATCTCTTTGACCACCTCTCAGACTTAATCCTGCTCAGGCTGAATTGATAAACACTGAACAACTCACCCATTTATACAGTATATAAAAAAAGAAGACCTCAATACAGGCTCACTACTATAGCCATCAGTGTTTTACAAGGAAGGACATCTGTAGATGAGCACTTAACCCTGTAAGCCCTGTATTATTAGTTGACTGGGGTCCCCCCAGGAGTCTACTTGGTCCACTTGGTTTTCTCCCCTCTATAGTAAATCTCTTTGTTGATCCACAAGCTCACAACACATTGCCCCAGAATAGCGACGCTAGGGTTCATGTGGTTAACTCAGCTCAATGGCAAGACTTGGTCTTCTTGTTAGACATGTAGCCTCAATCCAGTTACCATGAGTCATACCATGACACATAGCAATGCTCTGGGCAGAAAACAGTTATTTTGGGAGATGAGCGCTGTTTACCGATGAACATGGTTGGAGAGACGTGAGGCGACAGTGCATGTGTAGATCATGCATCATTTCAGATTTTAGCTATACAGTATAGCAGCATAAGAGTGGTCATACAAGCTCACAGTGCGTCACTTAGTGCCGTGCTGTACATTTAGGCCTGGGCAACACGTCTCTGGATCTTTTGCAAAATGCACATTTCTTTGTGCGTTTGGGCCTTTCAGCCACACGCAAACGGCGTTTTCGGCCACTCAAACGGAGGTTTTTGGAAACGGATAAATAAGTGGAGAATTTCGAAAATATCCGTTTCAGTGGAGCTGTGTAGTCATGCGATACGGAGCTTAGCGCATATGATTTTTACTATAATTAGGTGAGAAATGCAGCTTGTGCCTGCATGGAAACTACACATATCTATCCATCATTGTTCATGTTTATATATCACTGTTAACAACTTTAAAACGTATCATATGTTGCATCAACTGCAGCGAGCAAAGGCTCTGCTCTGCTGCATCCAATAATAAATATATCAGCCTATATCACCCAGTGCGGACTGGTGATTTAATTTGTATTGGTATATATTCCGTGAAGTTTATATTTTCATTGGGTGTACAAGTCATGTTTATAATATGCCTTTATCAAATGATATAGAGATATAAGCCATGCAGCCCATTGACTGCATGACACTGTGCCTACATGCTGACAATGTGTGCGAGTGAACTTGTATTAGCCTACATTATAACGTGACATTTATTATACAGCTCGAAAATATAGCCACTCTACAAGCTCACAACTGGTTGTGGACACTTCTATAGGTCTGACTCTGCTATTCATTTCTGTGCCAAGTCGCCAGAGCAATGGTAAAGTGTTTATCATTTTTAAATTATATGGAGAGAAAAGTCGAGAGTCGGGATCTGGAGATTTGCACATAGTGTGACATGCTGACAGACAATGAAAGAAAAGGCTTTTAAAATGCGGTACTTATTCCTTCATTAAAAAATATGATTGCACCTCACCTCAAGTGTAAATATAAAATCAAATATAATATAGCCTACAATTGAAACCTGCTACTGCAGTGATTTTATCCTGTGTTCAATGTGTTTCTGCGTTTGTGTGTGGACATAGATATCTCTGTCGTATGGCCAGGGATTTTTTCTAAAACGGAGGACGAAAATATCCGTTTTGCAAAAGATCCATGTACGTATAGCCTGGGCCTTAGAGACCAGGATTACGGCATGCTTTTGTGAGGGTACCTACCCTAGGGGACACGGGGAGAACATGCAAACTCCACACAGTAGATCTGCTATTTTTGAAAAATCGTGAAAATATGGCGCAAATCTTTGAATATATATTCTTTCAGAGAGAACGTTTTTTTTTAGCTCAAATCTTTGCTTCTGGGTGTGTCCCTGGAACAACATATTTTCAGATGGGAGTCGGCAGCCAATTACATATATTTTTGTTAATTGGTTAAGAAAAAAACTAAAAGGAGTCCTCACCTGTACATGGTCTCAGCCTCGACGTCACCGAACCATTATTATTATTATTATTATTATTATTTACCTGTACATGGTCTCAGCCTCGACGTCACCGAACCAGACCCGCAGGTTTGGCGTGAAGTTCTGCCCCGTCAGCTCCAGCATGGCCACGTCGCCGCCACCGTTAAGCTGCGCACGCACACACACACACACACACACACACACACACACACACACACACACACACAATGAGAGAGAAGGAGAGGGAGCGAGAGAGAGACCTCCATTACAGAACAGTAGTGGGCTCGGCTGAACTTAAAGGACCACTTCACCACTTTTCAACCTATCTTCATATAATAGGTCCTCTCTAATGATCATGATGAAATTTAAAAACAAATCTGCCTAACGATGATGTCACTGGTGGACGGGTTTCTTAACTGCCCACAGCCCTCCTATGAGACACGGACTGAGTAAAAAAGAATCATGCCATTTTATCATGATTATTAGTGAGGTCCTATTATATGAAGATAGGTTGAAAAGTGGTCCTTTAATGCTTGACAGTGGATTGTTAAATAGATGCATTGTGCACAACTGCACGTCTGTTGAGAACGTTTCACAAGTATGTTCAAGTATATTTAGCCATAAGATAAATGTGTTCATATCAAGCTCAAGCAAAGCACGGTGGACCACACATACTGTAACAAGAAGACATAACTGTACCTGTAAGCTCTCGACCACAGGCACGGGGGTGACAGGTGCGTGGACGGGACCCATGCCCTCGTAGAATGTGTACTCAGCCTTGTCCGTGCTGATGATTGTCCAGGAGGCGCCGTCGTTGATCATCTCCTTGTTCGGTTCCTTTGGGCATGGAGTGGCCTGGCCATCGGGAAGGGGAACGACAGACAACAACGTTACACACTGAGGGCAGAGCTAATCCAATCAGTACGGTCATTTTGCTAAGTCAGAAAGATATTTACCCATTTTAGACGAGAACCCCTTTTGGTGTTTTAAGCATTCTGTTATACAGCCTTTTCAAACTCATGTTGACCGCCTTACACTGGTGCCCCCGATTGAACCTGAATAGCCGTCGCCTGACTAGCCAACCTGTCTTGTCTGGATGATGTTTGTGACCATGAACTGCTTTGTATATTGACTATATTGGAGTAGTTTTATATATATTTGTTTGAGTGGTGCAACGAGAATGAGTACCAGTAGGGGCGCTGTTGTGTCAGAAACAGAGAGAGAGTACTGCTAATGGGGGGAGTTGCACCACTCAGTTAACACGGGTGTGATTTTTTTGTGTTTTGTTGTGTGTTTTAGTTTTTTGTATTTGTTACTGTTTGTATTTCTCAATTTACTTCTATATTTGTAAAATTATATTGAAAAATAGCAGATCTACAAGCTCAGAAAACTGTCAGGATTTAGAAGAAATTTGTAGAATCGTTCCCAGGTCTAAATGGGGGACATTTCCAGCTCTGTGTTTTTGTCCCGATTTATACTTTCAATTGTTTTCAAAGTGCAGCATACAGTATTTATTCTATTCGACATTAATGTAACAACTAACAAGATGCTCAGTGTTTACTCTATGCTGCCTGTTCACGTCTGGCATTTTTATCTAGTCGCCTAGAGCTTAAATATTGAAATAAATGTAACACTGGGCGTTGAGACAAAAACGAAAAATGCTTTGGTGGATAATGCATATTGCTATGTTTTGTGCGAATGTGAAGCAGAGTTACAGTCATCTTACTTTCACTCTCAATCACTGCACTATGGCCCATTCATTTGTAAACTGTGATAAATCTTTAATAAAATTTAGGTCATAAAAAAGTTGAAAAATATCAGATCAAAAATAAAATAGCAGTACTTTTTTGGTAATTTCCAATTGTTTTTTAAAATAGGGATCTAGTTCGATAAAACAAAATCACAGCTTAAGTGAAAATGATGGTGCACTGACTGATGTAAATTTCTCTCTGCCTAACAACTGAATGTAAAGTAAGTTGACCCTGCAACCCATGTGTGCGTGCAGCCTTTTTATTGTTTGTGTGGAGTAAAGGAGAAGCACTCACTTGAAACTGGATGATCCTTTCTTGGGAAAGGCACAGGTACATGCGCTCTGTGTCTTTCAGGTAGAAGGCACACTTGTGGAGCTGGGACACGGGGTCGTCAGCGTCCAGCAGCGCCGTCTGCTTGTCAACCTTACGGATGATCTGACGGGGAGAGGAACACGTCTATCATCGGCGGATGTGAGGAGGCGGAGCGCAATGCGTTGTATAAATACGCACAACCACATATATCCCCCCACCCAGATACTCTCCCATGCTCACACTCATTCATTCACTCACTCATAAACACATTTATTTATTTTTAATAATGGCATTTGTACATACTGTATGACTGTATTGATTGTATTCATTGTCAATAAATATGTCAGTAAAAAAAAAAAAAGCAAAGGAGGTTTATTTTATTCTTTTAACAGTTTGACTGCAATTGACTTTTGCAATTGATCCCAGCAAGCCAAATGACGTCATGATGACGTCCTCCGGTGACGTTCAGGGTTTTCAGGACTAGGCCAGATCACAGCCCATATGGGGATGATCTTTACGTCATCGCCAGTTGAAATAATGATGCTTATTCTGGGCCAGATCTGACTAATTATGATATGCCTTAAGTTGATTTGGCCCCAATAGAGACGTCACTAATTTGTCCAGGTCCTGACCGTGCTTGCTGGGATGTGAATGAACGTGTGTCTGAGAAAACAAAAACCTTGTGGATGATTGACAAGACCACAGACAGACTAAATGACATATGACTAAGAGTGTGTGTGCTTACCAGTCTAGGCAGGGCCATGCCAGTGACGGAGCAGACCAGTTTGACTGTCTGGCCGTAGTGGATGTAGCCGTCTCTCACAGTGAACTCTTCTCCTTCTGACTCCTCGTCATCCACTGAACGAACACACACACACACACACACACACACACATACACACACACACACACACACACACACACACACACACACACACACACAAGCTGTTAGTGCTTCAAACTGAAACACTTTGGACTGAAATATAACACCAGTCCTACTAATTAAATCAATATAAAATGAAAGAGATCGCTCGTCTCTGAGATTACCCGTCTGTGTGACCTGATCGTCTGCAAACTATCGCTTCAGTGCGTCGATCTTTTATAATTATTAGCATATTAAGGCCTGATAATAAATAAATAAAAATTCAGGATCTGTTGGCAACTCACACTTAATGTAACCCACAAACGCTCTGTTATTCTAACATACAGTACAATAAAACATATCAGTTAATTGAGACTGCGTTAATAAATGCAACAGCTTTATTATTAATTGAATAAGCCGTGTCAAAAGCATGCAGGTGTTTGCATGCATGCTGTTCATCTCACATGTTTGTGCATTCTTTTCTGCAATATAAGTCTCTCTCTGCATCCTTACCAGACTAAACCTCTATTATTTAATTTCCTAAATTAATTGAGCAAATGAACAACAAAGCATGTATAACGTGTACACACAGAGCTAGTAGCTACACAGAGATGCTGTTGTTTCAAGGGGTTTCCATGGCTCGAGACTTACACAGGTGGATGTAGAAGGCCCCCCATTGCTGGGAGCTGGCGTGAAAGTTGCCTCCTTCCACATGGAGGTAGCGCGTGCTGACCGTTTGGGAACGCAACCGGTTGAAGAGCGCCACTTTTGTTCCGGACGCGATACACACTGTGGAAGCACATGCGCGCACACACACGCGTACACACACACACACACACACACACACACACACACACACACACACACACACACACACACACGCGCAAGTTATGCAACAACCCAACAATGACCTGCAATCCAGAGGTACTGTAGTGTGTTGACAATGTGATAAGTGATGTGAAAACAGCCTGGAAGCAAATATTACCACATTGATCACCATGTACTCTGCATGTGCTGTGTACACAATCATACCAGCGTGTACGGCTGCAGTGTATACCACAGTGCCCTCTGGAGGCAGAATTTATCATAAAATGTTTCTAAAACTACAGTTAGGGGTGAAATCCTCAGTTAAAGGTGGTGTGATATATATATACTAAATGTTTTTGATTAAAAAGCACTGTTTCCCAAACCGTGGGTCGGGACCCGGGCAAACGTCTAATCTCTCTTTTGGGTCTCGACCTGAAATGCTTGGGAACAGCTGCTATAGCCCCACCAGCGCTTTAGTAAACACAAATGGATTTTTCAAGCGCGTTGCCAAATTCATCCAATCAGGGGCTTCACTTTGATAGTGTCCCAACCTCGTTTGATCCTCTTCCACCAATGTAAAATGTATATTCTGTTTGTGCTGGAGAGACTCAACTCAACTGTATTTATACAGCTAGCATATTTAAAAATGACCAAGGTCGACCAAAGTGCTTAAAAAAAGCATAAAAACAGAAAAAGAAGACAAAAGCTGTAAAAGACAAAAGACAGCTGCGGCAAATGTTTGGTGACCTCTGGATGTTTGGCTGGTTTTTGGTCAGAAGATGGAGCTGATAAGCTGAATTCAGGTTTCTGTACAAATTCCAAAATGGAATGTGAATCAACCAGGTTGTTGAGGTCACTATAAAAGCGGGGCGAGGCCAAGTGATGTGATCAGGTGTTTTTTAAACGTAAGTGATGTTTGGTCGATTCCAGCATGATAATTACAGTAATCAAGCCTTGAAGAAATGTGTGAATTACGGGGGTCAGTTACTACAAGAGGGCCATCAAATCTTTGAATAATAGATTTTTATATATACTATTTTTATATTAATCACTTGAACACTAGCATCCCTATTCTGAGGGGACCATTTTCCCCTTTTAAAAAATAACTAACCGAATACAGAGCTAAAGATCAAATTGACCAGAGTTGAGTTTATAAATGGTTAAATGTCTGAAGATACACATCAACATGAATCCAACAAATTAATATGAAACAGAATATGTAACTAAACAAAAAACATTAATATATTGAAGGCCCCTGCTCTATAGCACTGACTATATAGATCTACAAAAATAAAGAAATCAATTACAGGCTAGCACCTTATGGGTCCGATATGCCGACACAATACTGTTCAACTGCTGGCTTAGTTTACATAGCGAGTACTTTGTAGCAGACTGCGGTCAGGTTGCCCAAGTAAGGTCAAAGTAAACTTTATTATCGCAGAGAGAGGGGCAATTTGTTGCACAGTCAGCAGTAATTACAAACACACACACACACACACACACACACACACACACACACACACACACACCTTTTGTTCCCCAATTTAGTCATTATGCCAATTATTCCTCCCCACACACACATTTGTGTGTCGTCACTGCTGTTGCATCCTACTGACTCACCTGCCAGTGAGGAGCCCCCACCGGGAGGATGTAGAGCCTTCGTCCTACTCCTCCCGCCCAACGCTCCCTGCTGGCAGGTGCCTCCCCAGCCTGTAGGAATACGTGCAGTGACAAGTATCACCTTCCCGCACGGCTTCCCTCCCCCAAAACACGGGCCAATTGTATATTCGTGTAGACGCTCCAGATAGCCGGGATGCACCATTGGCGGCTTCGAACCCACAACCCCCGTGGTGGAGGGCAGGTACTTTTACCACTACACCAACCGGGCGCTATAGTGTCATTTAAAGCAGTGGTTCCCAAACCTTTTTCATGTCAAGGACCCCCAAATTGACACTAATTAGCCCACAGACCCTCCATCTGAAGAGATATGCCAGGGACCCCCATAAGAGAAGATTTTTACGGCTCTAGTAGTGATTCTCATCCGTTTAATTAGCCCTTCACTAAGTCCCTCCACAACCCATCCTTGTCCAATAGGCACGTTAGCAGCGAAGAAAGCTTGACCTGCATAGCAACCGTTGCTAAACTATTTGGATTGGCATTGGACAATGGCTTTTTGGGGTGAGGTTTAGTGAAGGGCTAATTTCAAGGACGCCCAGTTTGACATGCATTAGGCTACGGAGTCGGACCACCCATTGAATGGCATTTCTATCTCTGGGACCCCCAATTTATATTGTAAAATCAGTGGCGTGCAGATAGACACTAGACGGTGCTAGCGCACCTGCCCTTTGCACTGTGGACAGCAATGTGCCCTTTGAAAAAAAGAAAAGAAATACAGTGTATATACTGTACAGTACAGTATGTCGACCATGGTGACATTCTTGATAAAAAGCTTCTAATATTTATGCCCCAAAATCTATAAATCTTTTTCACTTGAGCACCTGCCCCTCTAAATGTCTGTGCACGCCACTGTGTAAAATCGATGTTAATTAAACTCTGAGTGTACAAATGGTTCCATTTTACAGAACCATAAAGGTCCATTTGGTTCCAAACTATCATTTAGCTGGGGACCCCCTGGAACTCCCACTACCTCTGGGGTCTCCGGACCCCACTTTGGGAAACACTGGTTTAAAGGGCCCAAAACAGCAGGGACAAATTACTTCTTAATTTATTAATTAATAATAAGTGAAAATTCACTTCAGCTTTAACCAGCTGAGTGCTTTTCAGGTGAGCACTCAATGGTAAAGATTTTATTTTTATTTTTACAAAAACTCTTGAGATGCCTCTGAAAACGGTGCTTTCTTGAGGATGCTGTTGGTGTCGGTGACTAGAGAACATGTGGGCCTGACATGTGTATACCAAGAAATATTAAACTATCAACTATTTCAATAGATGACAGACCCATTGACAGAAATAGTGATTTCATCAAATGCTTCTGAAGTAAACAATTAATTATTTGTGTCTTATCGACATTTACAAGAGCACCATACAGTATATGCATTTCATGTGAATTTTGATGCTGTGAATGATTAACATCAGCAGCTCCCAACCATGTTTTGGATCAGGTCCCACTTGAAAATCTGACCAGTCCACCAGGTATGATGAGGTGTGCATTTTCAGAGCACGGTATTTTAATGATCAGTCAATTGTGTTCCGGCTTGGATCGATGGACTGTACAGTAGTTTACTTTTAAGTTCCTATTGATCAATATAACAAGGATTTTTTTATATTTATTTTAATTACATAATTCTTTACAAATTCTTTAACATCTTATCATAGTGTTTTTCCAATTTCTTTGAAGGCCCACTTGCAATATTGGCACAGCCCACCAGTGTGCCACAGCCCACAGGTTGAGAACCACTGATTTACATACATGCACAAGTGTGTGTGTGTGTGTGTGTGTGTGTGTGTGTGTGTGTGTGTGTGTGTGTGTGTGTGTGTGTGTGTGTGTGTGTGTGTGTGTGCGTGTGCGTGCATGCATGCATGCATGTTCAGGCATTAACATCGTTCAACATGCTCCGTGTTCGACTCACAGTCTGCGTTCTTGAGGGACTGCTTCTTTTTGGAGGGCTTGGAGATGACTTTGATCCTCTTACTGAGGAAGACGCCAATCTCTGCGCTGTTGCCGTAGAACATCTTGACGGACAGCATGAAGTGCTTTCGCTTGTCGGAGTCGGATATGTACAAGGTCTTGGCTGTGCAATAGTTCTGGCAGGGCCACGGAAAGAGGAGGAGGGGGGAACGGGAGAGAGGTGGGTAGAGGAAGAGATGTGGAAAAGGGAAGAGAGGGAAGTTCGTTAAGGCAGTGGTTCTCAAACGTTTTCCTGTCAAGGACTCCTAAATAAATATGTATTTGGCCATCATTTGAAAAACAATTGAGCCAGGAAACCCCATACAAGATTTGTGTTGTTAAAAATTGCTTCAAACATATTCCAACTTTTGGATTTTTTTAAATAGATAGAGCCCCTAACATCGATGGTCTGTTCAATCACCTCAATTCTGATAAAAACGTGGCCAAAGATCGCACTTATAAAGGAAGTGGACAGAGGGGAAACATTTCATTGACGGACCACAGCAGAAGAGAGCGTCCGGGAAGCTACTATACGGTAGATATATAAGAGACGCTATTCTGAATTTAAAAAAAAAAGACATCCAAGGCATTCAGCAGGGGGCGCCATTGGAAAATAGGACGTCAAAGATCATTTCGGCAGGGAATGAGTCAATATAGATGAGCAATTCTTAAATAGCCCATGTATAAGGTTGACATGATTACAGAGATTTTTATGCTAGAATATAAACTAATTTAGCTGGAGACCCCCTGGAACGCTGTCAAGGACCATTAGGGGGTCCCCAGACCCCACTTTGAAAACCGCTGGCATTAAGGAGCCTTAGGGGATCTGTCAGGCAGCTGTTGGGAGATTTAAGGTCTAAAATCAGGGGCTATGAGAGTACGGCAGATTAAGCTACAGTCCATGGATGTATATATGCAAATGAAAGGGAAAGTGGAGACAAAAAATGTCAGTGTGAGAGAGTGTGTGTGTGCGTGCGTGTGCTGTACCTTTCCCTCCAGGTTCAGCTGTTGCATCTCCTGGTCACTGTTGCCGATGCCGATGAAGGCGCAGGGCTGCGACTCCTGCTCCGAGCAGCCGTCTCGCTCCATCTGCTCCTTCTTTTTCTTCCAACCGCTGCCCATCAGGTACACACATGGAGGGGGGCAGAAGAACCTGCGCAATGGACACACACACACAAACGTTTGTATTACAATGCTTGTGAGGACATCAACCTTTTAGGTTGTCAAAGTCAATGGATTTGTTTGGGGGGGGGGGGGGGGGGGGTCACAGTCAAAGTGATGACAGTCATAAACATAAGCATTCATATTCAATATGGGCTTTTATCACCCTATTTAACGAGGTACACGGAGATCCATTATCCTCCTCACTCTCGAAGAACTCTGTCGAATCGATTTCACCGTGTGTGTATATGCATATACACAGTATATCATGGTGACACATTGCCCAGCCCCTCACTTGCTTGATAAATAATCTACAGACCGGGAAAGACAATCTGGGCTAGGGAAAAGAAGAGTCTCTCCTTCCTTAACAGCATTAACCCTGGTGTCACTCTTGGGGCACATCATTGTAGGTGAAGAGACACTCTCACTCACTCACTCACGCACTATCTGCAAGGTCACAACACGTTGCATTGAGACATTGAGCTTGTGGCTTGTCATTATTTTTATGGTTATATTTCCTATTATCCCTTGCTTTTGAAGTATATTAAAACATTGACACATTATGCATTTCATTCCATACTTTTTCATACCACACCATTATATTTTATAGGGCTGGGTGATAAACAGATTTTTTAAACAGATCTCGGAAATGGCTTCTGCAGAGCAATGATTTATTCAGAATCATAATTTACACTAAAAGCATGGTGAACATTGTTCTAAACTGCACATTGCTGTGAATAAGAACAAATTCCAAGTCACCTTGCAGGAATGAAACCATTTTTAAGAAAACGTATGACTGAAATATTAATGAATGCATGAGAAGGACCTGGGCTCTAACCAACATCATGTCCCCGAGCCCTGACACAATGTCAAGCGGGTCTCATATCCTTGCGGTCCAATTATCACATTCCCCCACAGTCACCATGTAGAATGTCATGATCACTTTGTCCTTCAAGGACAACGAGGACTTTCAGGAGACCCCTAGTTTTCCAGGCAGTGATGTCTGTATTGCATAATAATGTAATATATCAGCCCTTGGCTGATATAATAGTTGTACATAATGTGCATGGTCTGGGTTGTATAGTATTTATTGGATTGTTTTGTAGTTATTTTATTAAGCATAAGTGTGTGTATGTGTGTGTGTTTGCCGTTTTGTCTCATACTTGTAAAACACAGTCTCAATGAATTTCATATTATCGCATTTACTATGAAAACCTGCATTTCTGTGTGTCACGTTACGCCTACATAATGGTCACGCCTCGTGACATCACACCTACATCTCCATATAAGGACATTATGGATTGGAGTGGACCTGTTCTGACATTCCATATGTTGATCCGCACCCACCCGTCCTTCCTCTTCGATGTCTCCATTTTGACCGATACCTGTCCATTTAAACTCTAGACGGGTCTCAACAGACCCGAAACTTAACCAATACAACATTATCTTTGCTATGATTCCATGCTTTCTGACTCACACCTTCAGATTGATGTATAGCTGATGCATGAGACATATTTACTGATGCAAGCTCGCAATGCATTTCCAATGGGTGTCACATGGTTTGACACAACATTTGTGTTGTATGAGGGGGAGGGGGGCAGTCACCTACATGACACAAACCATGTAACTTTGGAAATGTATTGGGGCGGCCATGATACTTACCCTTTGTTTACATCTAGCATGCATCAATGTTGTATGCTAGATAGAAAGGTGTGATTGAAGCCATAGAAAGAAAGAAAACCACAATGACATTCTGATAAAAGTATACAGTAGTCACCATTTTGCCTTTCAATAATTGAAAGGCAACACAACATACTACACTAGAGTGACATACATTAGGATATTTGCTATTGTGATATGGCAAGTATTATATAAAAATATAAAGATTGGAAACGGTATGTCTCAAAATCAAATGATCGGAATTGGATCGGGAGCCAAAAAAACATGATCGGAACCGCACGCACGCATGCACGCACGATAAAAGACAGTGTACTGTAATATACTATAATTATGCCGATATACAGAAGCTGCTAGACACTCTACTACTAGTCTAAAGTCTAGTATTACCAGGGTGTACTGTACACTATAGTTTTCACCACCAGAGGGAGGGCAAGTACCAAACCAAACTACAGACAAGGGAGAGGAAGAGGGGGGACATATTTAGTCTGGGGCTTATTGGGTTATTATAATAACCAACAAAAACACAACACAGAATCTCCCACTTTCTACCAGGCTTCATTCACGAGAGGCCAACACATTGCAATGCATGTCAACGTGAATGAGTCCCATTTGGGAAACCGGGATAGAACAAAAATAAATAAATAATAAAACAAAATTACACAAATAAAACCACATCCATATGCTTGGCATGTCGTACGGTTGGTTATTCCATGTTGTAATTAGGCAAATTGCATCTCAAGTCAGCCAACGGTACTTATCTTTTCACTGGAGCCAAAAATGTCGAGGGGGGGGGGGGGGGGGGAGTGAATAATGTTGTTCATCTCTGATAGAAATCCCCAATGCTTCATCTGAGTGAATTACAGTATACTCTGTGCGCGTGCGTGAACGTGCGTGTGTGTTGAGGGTGATGTTGCATGGAACTCTTGTGCAAGTTGCATTTAAAAGTTTGTGTGTTTTGGTAGTCCTGGATTGTGTACACCAGGAGGACAGTGCCCCTGGTCTCATGGTACTAGCGTCTCTGAGGGTGTTTGTCTACTTTCACATCCTATAAATAGATGGAAATAGACACAGACAAGAGCGATAGAGGCTAGGAACTCTGCCCACACATTCTCATCGCACTCGCTCACTTCTGTGAAACTTGCACGTAAACGAGCAAATAATTTACAAATGAGAGGCGACATTTGAGGACACACAGTCACACACAACCCAAAAGACACACACACAAGGCATTACATTATAAATGCTTTCTCCATCCAAAACACATACAGCAGCTGAGCAACAGAGGAGCGCCCACAGGGACTTCCACGGAGAGTTTGCCGCGACACTCGCCTGTCTGTTTGAAATTAATTGGGAACACTTCGCTTAAGGCCCTGTGTTCCTCTTGCGTGTACCGTGCCCTGACGGCACATAATGAAAACAGATCGTCCACAACGCGCACGCACGCACATAATGGAGTCCCGCAGTGCGCCGCTAGTCAACCGCAAAGTAAAAGAGAAGCAGGGAATAAAGTGAGCTGAAGCAGATGAACCATGGTTTAGTTGTGTGTCAAGACTCGACGCACTGCAGTCTGGATTGAACTAGTGGAACACAATCCTTTTGGCGGAAATGGGCCTGAAATGTAAAGCTCTGTTTTATTTGAATAAAACTGGCAGAAAGATGAAGGAGGGAAAAGCCTCGGGGTATGTGTGTGTTTGTGTGAGAGAGAGAGAGAGAGAGAGAGAGAGAGAGAGAGATGTCCTGTGTCGAGATACACGCCTCCCAGGGGCGTTTGACTGGCTCCTCTCACTACTCCCGGCCTTGCCTGCATGACTTTAACTGGACAAGACAGCAGACATCAGCTGAGGAATTCAGCATCATCTATCCCTCTGTCCTTCACTCTCTATCCCCTCCTTATCCTCCACCTACTCCTCCCGTGATCCAACTCTCGGAGGTGTCTCAGAGTTGGCCGGCAGCAGCAGCGCCTGATTCACCAAGAGATAGGCCTGATGAGATCCCAAGCAGCACTACGTCTCGGGCCAAGAAAGCAAGGTTGAGGACGAACGCATGGGGAAGGGAGAAGCAAGAGAGAGGGAGGGAGGGAGGGGGAGGGGGAGAGAAAGGATGAGAAGATAGTGAAGAAGATGGGCAAGTGAATCTGAAAACGAGGAACAATAAAAAGTGTGGGACAGAGAGAGAAGACAAAAACAGAGGAGAAAGAGAGGGACAATGGCAACGTTGAACTGTATATAAAGTCTGCTGCACGCTTCACCTGGGAGTCGTAACAACCACTAGAGTGTCACCAGCTATGGCAGAGCCACAAGTTTCTTCTATGGTGTGCTCCCTGTGTGTGTTTTCCTCATGCCGATACCCAACTCACCCAGGGAAGTCTCAGCAGCCCTGGCGCTGTCATGCCTGCTAGAGTTCTCAAAGGCCTAAAACTTATGCTAATCAGTAGGGCCAGGCCTCTCACACGCACGCACGCACGCACGCACGCACACACACGCACACGCACACACACACACACACACACACACACACACACACACACACACACACACACACACACACACACACACACACACACACACACACACACACACACACACACACACACACACACACACACACACACACACACACACACACACACACACACACACACACACACACACACACACACACACACACACACACACACACACACACACACACACACACACACACACACACACACACACACACACACACACACACACACACACACACACACACACACACAGAGAGAGAGAGAGGAGGGGGGGGAGAGAGAGGGGAGTTGCACCACACAGTTCACACGGGTGTGATTTCTTTTTAGAATAATGAATAATTCTGTTCTGTCTGCTTGTGTATTTATCTATTATGACGGTGGTGCTGACTGCCGTTTCACTGTTACTCTGTTCTCAAACCCGACCCTACTGTGAGGCTTTAGGGCCAGGCCGGGCCTCGGGCCGGACCACTTAGGGCCCAGTGAGGATCCTACACACTCCGGACCCGTCCCGTGCACTCTGATCCTCCACGGGGGTTCACCCGGACGAGGCCCCTAAGCCTTTCTATTTCCTGTGCTCCTAACGCGTGAACCTACCGACCCCCCTCACCCCCTTTGGTCTCTGTACCCCTTCCCCTGGGTGACCCTTCACCTGCATGTGGCCGCGCTTCATTTCCTCCTCGGACTACCATCTCCTATTGTTGACTGGAGAGCCATGTGCACGGATCTGCTTTGTCTTCACTGCTAGGTGTCTCGCTCTCGTTAGCTCCAACCCCATTTTCTTCTTGTACCGTTAAGAAAACACTGGTTTATGCCAGTCCACATAAACCCCTTTTGGTGTTAGCATTGCGTTATGCTTTAGCTATTGAAAAATAGCAGATCTACAATCTCATAGTGGCACGCTACGAGCTTGTAGGTCTGCTATTTTTGAAAGATCTAAGAACGACTGACATAGAAACATAGCTTTTTCAGAAAACTGTCAGAATGTCAGAAAGACATTTTTAGAATCTGATCTCGGGTCAAAATGGGTTAATCAACTTATCGTCTTGGTTGGTGGCCGTCGATGTCACAGAGGTGGACCTACCTTTTCTCATTGCCATAAGACTTCTGTGCAACTTTGGCATGCAGGATCAGGACAGTCTGGTCTCCCCGCTCCTTCAGGTAGTTCCTCATGGCTTCTCTGTGGATGGGGAAGAGGGAGAGAGAGAAGCAGTGTTCATCAGTGTGTCGTTACACGACGCTGTGGAGGAGAACCGGGCAAATAAAGACAGAGCAAAAGGCAACTATATTATGTTATGTTATATATGTTCTTTATGGTGCATACGGAAGTGCATAGCGGCAACATTAGCCCTAGTGAGACGTGGACGTGGTGTAATGTGAATAATGGATTAAACTTGTGTCTATGACTCATATATTCACATTCACATACTCACATATTACACAAATAAAGACCCCAGGAAGTGTTCTAAATCTTCTAAACGTCATTAACATATGTTTTTTGCAAAAAGGGTGAAGTGTCCCTTTAACTTAGCTACTGTAAGTGTTAACTCCTTTTTATTTATTTTACTTTGAACAGAGATTTTTAACATTATCAGATGAGAAAGTAGAATATGGTCCGATCTGATGTAGTATTATGGAGGATCAAGTTGTTAAAAACAGTGGGTAAAAATGAAGAAAACAGACAAATAACATTGACATTAACTGCATCCATGGATCTAATGTGCTCTTGAAATCACCACTGAAGTGAACTTTTGGAAAGAAAACGACGTCATTGAGACAACAAGTGAACTGTACTCATTAATGCCGCTCAATAACTTTGAGCTATAGTCTACATTTTGTGAAAAGGAATTAAAACTGCAGTAACTCTATCCAGGCCCCTGCAATGTGTTGTCGTTTATTTTAAAATCACCTGGTAATTATATCGACCAATCTGCAGAGCGCTACCCTGTGTGCCGCTTGACACCGTAGTTACGATTGCCGCTCGGCGGATACATACTACAGTATTTTCAGGGTACTGCTTTTTTGTAACAGCCCAACACTAATGCAAAGCGATGTGCTATTCATACAGTACATACATTGGTTAATAAATGGTAAATGGTGCATTTATATAGCGCCTTTATCCAAGGCGCTTTACATAGATGTGCATTACATTCACCCAGTCACACACACATTCATACACCGATGGCGGCAGAAACCATGCAAGGCACCAACCAGCACTTCAGGAGCAATTAGGGGTTCACAGTCTTGCTCAAGGACACTTCGACACCAACTCTAGGGGAGCCCGGGTTCGAACTGGGAACCTTGCGGTTTGCGATCCAGCACCTCTACCCCTGAGCCACCGCCGCCCCCACATTCACACCCCGAGGCCTAGACAGGCATTCAAGGCACCAACCTGCTCACTGGAGCAGTTCAGGGTTCAGCATCTTGCACATTTCGACCTGATGCCAACCGGAGCTGGTCAACAGGAAACCTTCCAGTTCCCAGCATCCCAGTTCCTTAAGCATCCTTGCAATCCAAAAACTGGGTGCAAAATGTGCACGAATATAGCAAGAAGGGGCTACAGCACGGCAGTTACATGATGAAAAGCATAAATTGGAGGGGCATGTCTCTAGTCATTAATCAGACGTGTCAAAAGCAGGTCTATGAATGGAATAGTTCTTTAGGTATCTCATGTAAGCAGCTCAATGGGAAGTTTGACTTATTCCGAAAAAATTCAATCCCTGTGTGATTATTGCGTGCATGAAAACAAAGCCAACCGGATAAGCACTTAAGCAGGCCACACAGGAGAGG
Source organism: Protomyctophum bolini (assembly GCF_963924005.1). Lineage (NCBI taxonomy): Eukaryota > Metazoa > Chordata > Actinopteri > Myctophiformes > Myctophidae > Protomyctophum > Protomyctophum bolini. The sequence goes on along the minus strand of NC_137881.1, from coordinate 19,755,499 downwards.
AAAAAAAACATTCAGGCGTAATAGGTGTAATATGGACAGAGAGAGAGAGAGCATGTACCACGTGCATGCATTTGCAGTCACCCCTGGAACACCTCAGGATCCATGTGGTTTCAACACCCTCCTCCAATAAGACCAAGCTGTGGGGATGAACGGCTCAGAGGGACAGTACAGAGAGAGACAGAGAGAGGAGGACAGACAGCGTGTCTGTACGTGGAAATAGAAGAGAACGAGAAGGAAAGGGAAAACAGCAAGTGCTGAGCTCACCGCCCAAGAATCCGCATCTCGTGTCAAAATGTTGCAAGGTCCGTGCTCCAATTACCTCTGTCAGCCAGGCCACCCCCCCCCCCCCCCACACACACACACATACACACACTGACTCACACACAGAGAAATTAATTCAATATTTTTTTGGGACCGGTAGAGCTCATGTGGCCGAAGCAGTGGGGGTTGACGATCTACCACATGACATGCACAATAACAACGCAGTACTACACACATGGTCACAATGCACACACACACACACAAGGACCGCTTGCACAGATGTCAATGACACCTGACACGCCGTTTTTGCTCGGAGAGGTCCCGGCTCAGGAGGACTGACACACACACACACACGCGCGCGCACACAGAGCTTTTCCACTCTGCCACGCAATAGCAGGCCACACGCTCGGGTTAGACAGGCCTTTGTTATGGAAAGTAAGGGGCCCCCGAGACACGAGAAGGACGGATGGATGGAGCAGAAGGAGGGGTGACGGAGGAAAAGAAGGACGCATGGACGGAGGGGGGCTTGGGTTATGCTGAGCCGTCTGGCAGGAGTGTGAGGGTCATTTTATTTTTCATTATTTCAGCATTCATTCGGGAAAATTACTTTCCAACCGTACGGGATATTTTGCTTTACCAACAGTGCTGCGCTCTATATTTCATTCTCTCAATTATTAAAAAGCTCCGTGAACACTTGAGAGCCCCCGTTAGAGTCCAACTGCGTTTCATTGGCGTCACTGTCGATAACAGTATTGTGTGTCTCTAATACATTAACCGGGGCACAGAGCGGGGCCATGGTGGCACAGTCGGTAGTGCTGTCGCCTCACAGTCACAGCTAGAAGGACCTGGGTTTGATTCCCGCTGGGGACGTGTTCTCTCCTCCGCGTCATCAGTGCCCATACCGGAGGTGGAGTTTGCATGTTATCCCCGTGTCCCCTAGGGTAGGTATACCCTCACAAAACAACATGCAGTAGTCCTAGTCTCTAAACTACCTCCCCCTGGCCAGAGCCATAGAGTAAGACAGAGTTACGTCAACTCCGTTCACTTAATGGGGCCAGGCTCTTCTACATAGACTTCTATTGAAAAGGGACAACCGGAAGTTTACGGATTGCATTGGAGTCTATGGGCTCGTGAGAGTACATGAACCGCGTGACCAGGCTGTTTTCTGCCCCCTTAATGTCGTAACTCTGTCTTACTCTATGGCTCTGCCCCTGGCCAGCCGGGGCGCCTGATGGAGGGGAAAGGAAATGGTCGGAATAACGTGTTCCTTCCACGCGCTACGTCCGGTCGGGGGAACTCCCCCTGTCAGGTGAAAAGAAGCAGCTCATGCATAGAAGGAAGCGGAAGTGCTGCTGTGTGGGCGGCTGTGGCAGGTCGTCCAATGATCCCTGGGTCGGCGGTTCGAATCCCGGCTCCTCCTGTCCACATGTCGAAGTGTCCTTGGGCAAGACACTGAACCCTACATTGCCTCCAATGAGTCGGTCGGTGTAAGCTTGCCACCATTGGTGTGTGAATGTGGGAAGTGAGGACGCTGGCGTCGACTGTTCGCCGCTTCACCTCCCAATGTATGAATGAATGAACCATTGTAAAGCGCTTTGAGCACTTGGAAAAGCGCTATAAAAATGCAATTCATTATTATTATTATTATTATTATTAAGTGTAGCGCCCAGGATTACATTAGATAATTGACACTGGGTGAAAAAAGGGGTTGCAAAATATATACAAAAAGGAAAAAAAACAGGGGCACATAAATACACAGAAATAGAAGCCTCGTCTCTAGTCTAATGTGGATTTTCTCTGGGCAGATAGATTGTTTATGAACATTCAGATGAGTCATAGTCCAAAATGTAGGCTGCAGAGGCTACATTTAGGTTACACACACACACAGTAATGAAGGAACCCCTGGAGCTCCCCTAGAGATTACAGCGCTGGCTGATTGAATGTGGAACATGATGTCCGAGCAGCACGATGATGTCATGCCTACAGGTGAACCTTCAACCTATCACTGGACACCTCTGATAATGGCTGTGACCCAGGCAGCCACGCAGAAAGGATGACATCAGAGATAGGGCGCCACTGAGCCCAGTGTACACACAGACACACACACACACACAGCCTTAAGATAAAGGTCACGGTGGCTGTGAAGGGTCATTTGTGTCATAAATTGTGCTCACTTCCATGTACTGTAATGGTGCACCATGTTGCACATAATGCTGAGTAAAGGCTGGCTAATGATGCAACAGGTTCTTCAGTTGAATATTTCGAGTTACTCTCGTCAAGCAACACAATAAGCATCAAGTATCCTTGAGCTGTACGACAAAGTATAAATCAGCCATAAGCGCCATTTAAAACTCTGGAACGTCTTCTATCTCCAAGGTAGGCGGGACATGCCAAAACTGTCAGTGTCAGCCATGGCTTGTTTGCATGCTCGTCATCAAACCATTCCACTTACCGCTTTAGATGGGGGGGCATTGTCATCCAGTGAGAGACCACTCCCGTCAGGGGCAGAAATGGCTCTCTGCGGGATGTCACGCAGAATGGCCCCTTGAGTATTGTCATTTGTGCTCTGCCTGGCTACTCATTTCGCTGCTCCCGAAAATAACCACACAATAGATAACCACAATATTCAAACAGTTGGCAACAATCAGATGGAATTTTAGCGGCCCGTTTGTGTGCGCCAGGAGTCGATGCCAAGTGTTGCGACTTGGGAATACATAAATGACAGGCTTGCTCTGACTGTGCCACTTAAAATGGGTAATATTTTTTCAACTCATTTTCAACAATTTTGGCAGCAAAAGAAAGCCCACATTCTCTTATTAATCAACAGGCTGGCTAGACTCTGGATTTGTTACCAGACCCAGAGATTACAAGACCCAGAGTGCATCTCAATGAAATATTGTTAAGACCCATTCTATATGACTAAATTAATGACAAAACAAACAAACATGGATGTGCCCAATTATAATATACTGGACCGGGTATAGAAAATTAAATATGCAGCTGTTAAAGTGCTTGAGCCTTCGACTGAGGACCATGTTTTTTCACCTACAGTACTAGGCTGTGCAACTCTTCAATTGCTCTATGTCTGACGTCTTTCTGGCAGAAACTCAGAGTTAGATCCAGGACTTGTAATAAACTAAGTAGAGTATACAAAGCAAACAGGAATACCATCTGCACCCAGCAGCAAAGCATGGTTAATATAAAAAAAAATCTATTCACCTCGTTTCTTGGCTATAAGAGCTTATCCGGTGCTGATTTTTGGTGAGTTGCCCTCTCAGAGTTAAATGAATACTCCAGATTTTACTGTGTCAAAGAAATGGGTACTGTGTGGCAACAGGGGAAATCTGACCATTATTGCCGACCACACACACACACACACAATAGAGAAGTGAGAGTGACAGACACTAGACTAGACACTATGCAACTTCCTATAAGAGATCTTTACATACTAAAGGGCCCGTCTGTGTGTGTTAGTCTAACACACACAGACGGGCCCTTTAGTAGTACTGCTTTTTACACTCACACACGCATACAGTCCCTTTGGTACTACTTTTACACTCACACACACTGACAGGCCCCTTGACACTGCTTTACACACACACACACACACACACACACACACACACACTTTAGTACTGCTTTACACTCGGGCACGCAGACAAACCATGAATTTCTCTCCTGGGGTCATAAAGATTTATCCTATCCTATTACAGTGTTCCTCTACCATTGCCTTCCCTCCCAAGGCAAAAAATCTGTATAGCAGATAACAAGGGACATCCGTGCCCTGACTAATTTGATTTCAGACATTATGACCAATGTGGGGATTTCATCCCCCTTATTCAAGTGCACTGCACACATACATGTGCAAGAGAGAGAACCACATGCAATAAGACAACTGGCACGCAATACTGAGTCAGAGATTGCAAAGGACAGCAGAGCCGTGCGTGCAAAGTAAACAGGACAGGAAACTAGTTCCACGAACTGACATGTCATTTATCAGCCAAATAGGTCAGTATAACAGAAATGAAAGTCAAAACGATGGCTGGTTACTCGCTGAAACTCTGACCACATACCAACCAACCACATAGTAGCTTATGTCGTTATGGCCCATGGTAAATAACCGAGTAAATAACGGAGTGCTAATTTGTAACCAACAAACTGTCAGACATTCAACACACAAAACAGACATTTCGTTCAATAACCATTTACAAGAGAGATCCTATTAATTAAAGGGTGCTTTCTGGATTCTAAAGTGATAGAGACTATTAGACTTTGATTGGCCTATGATTTTAAGCCAACATACGACAATATAGATTAGAACATTAATCCAGAGCCTAGGATGTGTTAAATTGTGTGTGACATGAATTCATATACTAGAGGCAATGCAGCTGTGACCAAAGGTGAAAGGTACATGCACTATATAAAATCCTACACTCCTGAACTCATTTTACTGCACGTCATTTTGGCAAATTCAGCCAGTAGTGAACCATAAATAAACCATTAAATGTAGGCAGAAAATAATCAAATGATATGTTTAGGTCATGAAAATAATACAGTATCTTAAGTAAAACTTCCTTAACAAATCTTATCTCAGCAGCTTGTAATACAAATGCAAATATCAAAATATTCAACAAGTCATATTTGCTTGCCTTAGATGGTAAAATGCGTCATCAACATATGGCCACATTCTAGACCAGTATAACAAATTAACAATTCAGTTCGTTCTCATCGTCTGATGCTGTTCCATAAGAGTTTCTTCCAGTAAGGCGATGTATTCTGCAGAGCTGAACGTCACTCTTTTGGGGGAAAAGCCGCCACTTCAAGGGTTTATTCTCGCAAGCAACAGGGGAGGCGGTTTGTCACGCGTGTGTTGTAATGTGTATGTGTGTGTGTGGACGAGCGACTGTGTCTGTCTTTCTTTGTATATTATCCGCATGCGCACTCGGATAATTTTCTTTTGCATACGGTACATGTGCACTTGCGTTGTGTGTCATGAATTGTATTTCCAGTTGAGCAGCCTGCCTGACCGGGCGACCCTTCAGGACCCACAGTTTTCGCTGCCCTAAAATCCCCCAAAAAAAGGAGTCAGGACCCTGCAGATTTTTACCTTACTACACAGCTGCCGGAGCGAAAATCATGGACTGGTCGCTCGGCAGGGGAGAGAACTGGACAAGTGCGTGTGAGTGAATGTGCAGACCCATCGCAGCAATTATGGGGGGGGGGGGGGGGGACTGAACAGAGACAGAGACACACACACACACACACACGCCTTTCGGCAGGCTGGTGAAAATGAGCTGTAATTCTTCTGGCCATCGAGTCCATCAGACAAACGGAGGGGTTGGTAGAAGCCAACAGACTGGCAGCACATGAATGAGAATGGGGACACATCAAAAGGTGCTGGGGCCTTATTTTCCTCCGAAACCACGCCTGGCTGTTCCAGGCAATGAGCAACCCCTTATTTTCCCTGCTGAGAGCCACGCGCAATAACGCGCACGCACGCATGCACGTCATGACACACACACACACACACACTTTGTACTTGACACATAGGAGGGAAACGACGGAGAGAGAGCCCGAAAAAAAAAGACACACCAGAGGCAAACCACAGAGACCATGAGCTTTCTATGTTCAAAACCATGTTCCTCCAAATGACTTGGAACAACCAGGGGCAGAGGATGGAGAAATCTAAACGCTCCACTGCTGTTCAGCACCATGAAGAAAAATAATATAACATCAATGCCGTTTCTTCATAATGGTGATACGTTTCTTATGTAGCGCTTAGAATAGAGTTGACCATGATGCACTGCATTAACAGACACAGCTGGTTGAGTTTAGATTATTAGTTAGAGATTGTTTAGTTAAATTACATTCGTTTTGGCAATAGTTTTTAGAGATGAGTTTGAAGATTCATTTTGAGATGGTTTAGCAAAATGTAGGTACTAAATGAGATTAGAGATGGTTGACTTTATGCATTTAATTAGAAATGGATAGGTTTACTATAGGCATTCAATTAGACAAGACGTGGATTCGTTTAGGCATTCCTTTACAAAGGTTTTATGTAGTTACGGTTATGGGATGTGTTTTGCGAGGATTAGTTACTGTCTGAGAATGTGCTTCATTCGTCTCCACACGTTGAGCAAGGCATGCTGGTTATTGCCTTGCTAATATACACATTCTAATGAGTACCAGTTCAAAAGGCTACAGGACAGCCTTATGTATGCTCAGGCAGGTACGTTATGAACAGGGCACCTCCAAGGTCAGATGTTTGGAGCTTACAGTATCTGACCTTGTGCCATGGCACAATTCTTGCTGAAGAAAATAAGGTAAGAACTTGAGCATGGAATGGAATCACTTGTAGTTGCAGCCATTATATTTGATGTTCATGTATAACACTGGAAAACCTTTCTTGTGACAACCACACTTTGACTTATGGTGCGTTACCCGTTCAGATCATATACTGGACACACCAAGACTGCATTTTATTCTTTATTCTTGCATGATGGATCGAAGACAAACGTTTGATTCATCATGCAAGAATAAAAACTAAAATGCAGTCTTGGTGTGTGCGACCCATTACCTTTATTTCATGTATATATAATTGAACCATTTCTAATGGGACATAATGGTTTAATTGCGACAGTAGGTCAGTATGGGATCTCACTTCCTTCCTGGACTACAAAGTCACACCTCCATGCAGCCTCCCCCCTCTCCACAAGGAAGGGAAGTGCACTAAAGCATTATGGGCATTGAGTGCAGTTTCATCCAGCGGTGAAATGTCCCTTTAAGGCCCTAGATAGGCCCTCATCAAACCCTTAGATCTCCATATATGGAGCTGACCTGTTCTGACATTCCTTGATCTGACCACATCAAACCCTGTACACTCACAAGACAAGCTCCATATATGGCCAGTACAGAATTCATTCCATATGTTGATCTGACCCCCCCCCCATGCCAAAGCGCCAGCGCTCGCCCAGCAGTCTGCCGTCACCCAGGCGTATGCGTGCACGCCCTTAGGGCGTCTTACTGGTAGTTGAACACAGAATTTTTATTTGAAAAAAAGAACTTGAAAAGGAACCCAGAACAATACAAAAGGTGTTGGCCGTGCGTGTGTGTGTGTGTGTGTGTGTGTGTGTGTGTGTGTGTGTGTGTGTGTGTGTGTGTGTGTGTACGTGTGCGTATATGCCTGTGTATGTGCAGTGTGTGTATCTTTTCTCACCTTGTCAGGCGCTGTGGCTGAGGGCGCTCCCCAAACTTCCTGCAAAGACACAAAATTGAGAGAAGAGCTTTTAGAAGGCTGGTTGAAAACCACACACACACACACACACACACACACACACACAAGAACACAAACATTGTGTTCACAACTTCACGCATTGGTGAGCTCAAACATTGCACACGTCCTGTTCTTGTCACCGTGGCCATGTGCCAAACTGAGGCAAGTGACAAGGGCGGCGGTGTGTATCTGTATCTAAATGACACTGAACTCCGTTTCACCCCACTTCACTCACTCCTTTTGCTAGTTAAATTTTGGGGGGGGAAGAAAGGGCTCATCTATCTGGATGCGCTGCACAAACTGTGTTCGCTTTATGAAGGCTTACAGATGCTCTCTTTCAAAGATTGAAGTGGAATTGAGTGCAGCATTCAAATAAAAGCTTAAAGTCATCATTACAAGCAACCAACAGAACTACTGTGAAAAACGTATGAAAGAAGTCAAGGACATTGCGTAGCAGTGTTTTTGTGTCCTTCCAATAAATTACTTGAAAACTGAAAAATGCAACTTGACAAGCGACCTTTGTTGCATTTCAGAAATGTGCAACATCTAAAAGGCAAATCCCTCCTGATGTGGGAGAGTAGTGTGTTATTACATTTCTTAATACCAATAAACAGTGATGTAAATAGGTTTTCAATGTAATGAGTCCCGGGATGCAGGGATGGTCTTTTAGATGAGTCCCAGGGACATTTTATGAGTCCCACTTCAGCGACGTTAAGAGTCATATTTTGCCATTTTTACAAATTGCAGCATTTACCTCCCATTTGGATATAATGTGGTTATATTCATGTAGAAAACAGAAGAAGAAATGATTATAACTAAAGCTAGCAAAAAAAAACTAGAATAAAAAAAACAGTACAGTAGTGCACAAAACGGAGACATGCTCACAGAGCTGAATATATAAAAAAAGACAGCGTTGCACCAGACACCCCTTAAAAGAAGTAAAGTCATCAGAGTCGCTGTTGGGCAGAAACCTTATATTGTATCATCACCATATTACTTTGTTTTGTCAAAACTTAGGATGGCACTATTTAGCAAACATAGCTGGCATTAGCCTCAACATGACACGTTGTAATCTTGCAGATCAGCTAATTTCACTATTTTCATTCACCTATGCGTGAAATGCCTAAAATGGGGACACCAGACTGTCTGTGGGCATTACAAATATTTAACCGATGAAAAGAATTAACAAGAGTTTAGGACTAAATAACTACATTGGATCCATTGGAAGTTTCTGCCCAACAGCGACAACATGATGCATGTACAGTATGTCATGATGGCTCATCGCGCCCGATAAGCCTAACTAAGTTTCACGATATGGTGGTGTAAACCCATCACTGCTTTTCTTTATATTCTGTTCTAGCCAAAGCGTTAGTCACACTTAGCCCTAATCTTATGACCGTGTCATACTTTCACATGCTAAAATAGAGTCTTGTCCTTCCTTAAATTTTTTTTTGATAGCAAAGCTTCTTGGAAATGCTGATGTGTGCTGCTAGCGAAACACAAGTCGCCGAAACCACAATGTGGGTCACAGGTGAAGGGGTTTGTGACCTTAAGACTGTGTGCGTATTGATAAGCTACATGTAGTAAACTACTGCGACATCTTTGAATGGAGCACATGCTATTGGGTCGGCCGATTCTGCTGAAGAGGCGTAAAGGGTTATTTACGCAGACACAAGAACTACCAGAAGAGGAAAGGGGAGAGATGGCATTTTAAATAATGTTTTATTTTAGAAAAAAAATCTATTTGTTCATTAAATATAATATACATTTTCGAAACATTTAAACCCCCCCCCCCCCCAAAATACAGAAAATAGTCTATCTATAAGTTCATAACATCGAGTCACCAGGCTTTCCACCACGGAGGAAAACCTGGTATTTGTTCCAAACTGGTCTGTGTGATCCGGTTTAGAACTTAAGTTACGGCATGATTGCATCGTTTTTGTTCGTTTTTGTTCTCGCTAGTCACACTTGCACTACGAGTTAGAATAAGAGATGCATATACCAAGCAATTATTATATCAAAATAAATGAAACGATTATACCAAACTCAACACATTCTAAACTAGGGGAATCATTTGGAGGTGCACGCCACAGAGCCGGAGGTTTCTGGTTGTGGGTTCCAGAAAGTTATTTCCACTCTGACCGGATCAAAAACCCGAAAGTGGTATTGAACCCAGGCTAATAAGTTCAGCTAACACGTTGCATTGTGATCTTTTTGATCAGATTTTTTTACCGCAATGTTTGTGCAATAATCATACCAAAGACAAATGGGACCCAGTGCCTCAGCATCAACGGTTGGATTGGGGGTAAGTCCCTGCGACATACTAGCGTCATGTCCAGGGGGTGTACTTGTGCATCAAGCTGCCTCACGCTACAGAAACAGGAGATAGGCTCCTGCCCTATGGGCCTCATGGCTCGGCAAGGCTACTTACTTTTTGTGCAATAATGCTGTGTATGTCTGTGTACTAACCCCAACTACAAAACAGGTCTTCAGTGGTTGATCAGATTATTCTAATTGGTCACAATCTTACGTCCATACGTTTTTCCGTCAATTCGCTGATATATACTCAACTATTGAGAAAAATGTATGGATCGAATAATTGCCAAGAAAATAAATGACAGTTGCAACCCCACCAAAGTCCAGAGTAGACAAAACTCTACGGTATAAGACCTCCTGATACAGTATGATGCAGGCATGCAGTCTAGTAGTAGCCATACAGTCTAGCCAGATGAACCATAAAGAGAGCAAGTGAGGAAGACGGGAGGGAAGGGGATAGAGAGATTGGGCGGGTAAGGGAAATAAAGAGAAGGCTGGAATAGAAAAATCAATGGCCTGAGTGCTGCCTCTCTCAGTCTCTCCTCCCTGAAGAATCTCTTTCATCGCACCCATCTGTCAGAGGGGCTACAGTAAACCCTGGCTTACAAGCCCTGGTTGGCACAAGTCTGCATCGAAGCTACAAGCACAAGGCACGTGGAGGTGGCTGGCAAGGGCAAGGGAGGCTGTGTGGAGTGAGTGAGTGAGTGAGTGAGCCGTGTGAGTGAATGAGTGTTGTATTGTAAATACTGTATGTGTGAGTGAGTTGGAGAGAAACCGAGACACATTTCCTCCCATGTTGCAAGATGTGGTAATTCTGGGTCACTGAGAGGGCTGGTGATACAGCAGCCAAAACGCTGTACCAAACACACGCACGGTTAAAACATTAAGATAAACAACGAGAGACAGGGGGGAGAGAGATACATGAAACGGAGACGAAGAGAGACACATTGCGTGGCAGAATAAAGGCAGATCCACCATGCAGGAGGGGGGGGAATAGAGGTGGAATAATTAAAGGGGAGTCTGATCAATAAGGTTCCCACACTGAAGCGCTGATGCTTCAACGGGCTAATGGATTCCAGACGGCTCTCTCTCTCTCCCTCCCTCCCTCCTGTTTACCCTCGCCCTCTTGCACTGCAAAACAGTGAAAGATGGCGGGATGGTTAGAGGGGTGCGTGATACTGTAGTGAGTCTAGCACAGGGCCAAGGCGACAGACGAGGCAACGAGAAGCAGAGAAGGAATGGAGGAGGAGGAGGGGGGATGGGGGGCGGCTAGATAGATGACAGGGAGAGGGTGGAAGAAGAGACTACTATGGGGAGAGAGGATGATAGCACCAGCAACAGTTACAAATGTGAAATGTCCATGAACTCTACATTCGGTATGCTGTTACTGGACACTTTTCCACACATGTACGCAGACACGCACGCAGACACATTTTCCAGTAGCAGGCCAAATAATCCGATTTGGAAGTGTGTCTTCACTTGTCACAATCAATACACATAGGGAGAGAGGATGATAGCACCAGCAACAAGAACAGTTACAAATGTGAAATGTCCATGAACTCTGCATTCGGTATGCTGTTACTGGACACTTTTCCACACATGTACGGATTGTACGCACGCACGCACGCACCAACGCACGCACACATTTTCAAGTAGCAGGCCAAATAATCAGATTTGGAAGTGTGTCTTCACATGTCACAATCAATACACAATCAATTAGACGACAGAATAACTTTAATCTAAACCTCCATTAACTGAATGGGTGTCAACAGACATAACTAATGCATAAAAACTAGTTAAATGGATTGCAGACTACTAGTGAAAGAACATAAAAACTAGTTGAATGGATTGCAGACTACTAGTGAAAGAACAAACAACTTAAGGACTTGATCTCCAAATGAGAATTAACTTCAAGATAGGGGAGTGCCGTCTGCTATAATCCAGAGGCTCTGTGGGAAACCGTTCCAGCGTGCACGGACAGGAGGCACAGTTATGGAACAATGGCGGAGATGCAATCAGTTAATGGGAATCGGCAGCGACCCGTTGCAGCTGTGTTTGACAGAGTATATGCTCACCAATGCTTGCCAGACATATGAACTGACCCGCACAGAGGTATCCATCTATTGATACATCGGACATGCATTGATTGCCTTCTTGTTGAAGATCTCTCTCCAATTCAGTGCACATGGGATTTATATTTGTTGGCTTTTGGTTTTCTCTTCCTCCATCATACTCCTTTCTCATTAGCGTATATCTTCATCTTTAGTCTTGTGGGACCATTCCATGTGGATATCGTAATCGCACGTTCATTATAGGTTTGTTCACTGGAACTTGTGTTGACAGAAATGTTTAGTGTATTTAGTTATTAATGAAAGTGTTGTTTTATTATTGTGCTTGTGGATAAATAAGGCTATAATAGGTATGTGGTTTTCTAATTATTGCCCGGCATTCACCTCACTGTCCAACCGTGGCCTTGCCTGGATGAGCCTTGCCTACTACGGCTTGGTGCCGGCCCTCAGCTGGATAATGCCCCAGGTGATAAATAAATAATATATATATCTAAATGTCATAACGACATCATTAGTTCCTGATCTTAAGAACTATAAATCACCAGAGTCACAGGATTATTTAAGATGATGTCCCTGAGGCACAACCTGTGTGAAGTAGTAATCAGAAGTAGTAATCAGAAGTATGAGTAATCAGAAGTATCACAGAGAACGACCATGGACTGCTACAGTATAATATTTATTACACCACTAATACTATATATCTTAATATTCATATACATAATATAACGGGATTTCCAAAAAATATTATTTATTTTTCGTTTTAGAATGGAAGCCTTCAGTTGAATTATAACCTAGAGTGGGTCACCAAAGCTTAATGAAAAATGAATCAATGCAAAGTCTGTTCAAATTCAAAGACTCCTCTTGTCCCGGCCTGTAACTTTGAGGCTGGCCTGCTAGGCCATCCAATGCTCCCCCAAGATGGTACCCTGAGAGCGACTTGAAAGTAACATCTGGCAGTCTGGAAAAGACCATCACTCACAGCAGCTTAAGCTACGAGATACAGGTTTGCGCCGCTGAAATTAGTTCTGGCATTTCTTACAGGATCATAAGATCCGTTTAGCCCATAGCATTGGCCTGAGGGCCCCGTTTATATTATTTTATTATTGGATGGAGGATTTATCTCAATGTTCAATCAGTACTGACCTACTATACTATAGCAGGTCAGGTTTCCTCCTCTGGCCACGGGCCAAAGGAGGAAAGGGAAGCTCTGTCAGAACACAGGTTTCATCCGAGTTGCTCCCACGTCCGGTATCCCTTTTTCTCTTCCCTCCTTCCTTCCTTCCTTCCTCCCTCCCGCTCTCCCTCCTCACCTCCTGAACATTATCAGCGATCCCATTGGATACACAATGGGGGCAGACACAGCAGCAGGGGCAAACAACAGGGGTAGGGTGGTGTGTGCAGTCAGGGCCAGGCTGCAGGGGCAGACACAGCAGCAGGGGCAGACAACAGGGGTAGGGTGGTGTGTGCAGTCAGGGCCAGGCTGCAGGGGCAGACACAGCAGCAGGGGCAGACAACAGGGGTAGGGTGGTGTGTGCAGTCAGGGCCAGGCTGCAGGGGCAGACACAGCAGCAGGGGCAGACAACACGGGTGGTGTGTGCAGTCAGGGCTACATCAAGCTTCACCGTGCGGAGGAGGAGGGCAGGAGGCATTGATAATCTGAGGCGTCCGGCCACTGAAAGGTGTGGCGTCAGCAGGAAAGAAAACGACAAAGGGCTGCATGTGGGACGGCAACACAGTGGGCCTCATTTATCAAATTCTGTAAAACATTAGAGTGAGTGAGAGAGGGGGGGAGAGAGAGAGAGAGAGAGAGAGAGAGAGAGAGAGAGAGAGAGAGAGAGAGAAACACACACACACACACACACACACAGAGAAAGAGGATTCACTCCCTCTCTAAAGAGAGAGGGAGGACTCTATATAGTGCCCCTGAACTGATTTGTTGCCTGGGTGTTTTTTCAGGAGCTGGCAGGGACGAAATCTTAAGGGCAAAGTGTGCAGCCGGTAACTGTAAAATGCTAACAGCCATGCCTACTTTAAATGTGAACTCCTTGTTCAACTTCTTACAGCGTACAGGTAGCTGGTAAAGACTAAAGACTGCTATGCATTGGCGCTCGTCGCACCTCCTCCGTGGTCGTCAGCCAGGCAGGAAACACCGATCCTCATGGCCTTGATATGCCATTGAAAACGCCAATCCCGTTGATTGGTACCTTCACTTGGCACGGTTGTTAAAGAGGCCCGCGTGTGCCAAGGTCGTTGAACTGGCATTAAACTGGCACAGATTCCAATCAGACCATTAACGACCAGGATGTCCGTAGTCCTGTGCTTTCCAGAGGGAAGTGAGAGTGATGTCACCAGCTGCTCTTCAGCCAAACACTTAAAATATAAGTTATAACCTTCATTTCAACAGGAAGGTTAGTTGCGAGCACATTTTGCACAGCTGCAGGTTTTGGGAGTATAAATGAAATAATGTGTTACCTTTGTTAGTAGCTCCCGTCACAGATTGTGATGGGAGATGTGTTCATGTGCGTAGTTGTTGTCAATGCATACAGAAGATGACAAATAAAATACAATCTGTTGCTAAATATGGACATGAATTTATGTAATTCTAAGTAACTGCTGGTCGATGATGCTAAACAAGACGAGAACGATTTAAAAGATTGCATTGTTTCTGCGATGCTGTTATTTTTTTACATTTCCATTTTTCCCACATACAGTTTTAGCCAATTCAATGAATTTAGATGTCACCAGACATACTGTATGAGCAGAGCAGGCACGCCAGGCAGAGATCTATCTACTTCACACCTGTGTGAAGTAAGTGGTGCAACTCAAGACCCGCAGGTGCCGTCCCGGACCGGTGTTAGGCTGAACAGTGACACTTGGTTTTGAAAAGCAAACGAATGCTATTTTCGTGCTCGGACACAGCCAGCCAGCCAGGGACAGACCCGGGCAGCCAGAGACACACAAAGCCCCTTAATGAAGTGGTTGCACCGCTTAAAAATGGTCTCAATATGAGAATACGACAGCTGAGTGGTTGTGTCTCCTACCACAATAGGGCAGGCTTTGATGCCCGACGGCGTGTACTGACGGCGACTCTCTGCCCGTTTCCTGTCTCGCTCCACACTGCAGCGAAAAAAGGCAGAAAACCCCCCAAAATCTGAATATTTTTTCTCTCATTACAAACTATGTATGCTTTACCAAGATCCATGATACTGAATGTATGTATTGTATATACTAGAAAATAACTCTTCTTACATCCATCCACTATTAATCACCAGTCTGACAAAACACAGCACAGACATATATAGCCAGTCTGACACTTCAGCAGCCCCAAGGCTACAGAGAACAGCAGAGACATATGGGACGACAAAACACACACACACACACACACACACACACACACACAGTGTGTGTGCACCTGTGAACAAGGGCGTGATGAAACCTGAAGCGGCCATGACTGGGTGATCAGTTTGAGGAACGGTCTTACACCTCTAAAATCGTATTTGTTACATGGTCAGCATTGCTTTCATTTTACATATCAAATACCATACAATGGTATTTGAATGATTAGAATACCATTGTAGGGTACGGTATGACATCTAATCTAACAGGTCAATATAGGTTGTGCTCCAGTTTCTTTTGTGTTTTTGCACTTGTGCTGTGCTACCACATGTCGAGTCTGGAGAGCTACACTACTTTATTTTATATAGTGGGAAAACGTGACAAACGTCCATAGCCACTCTATCTGGAATTACCCGTTTGTTTACAAACATCCAAGCATTCCGATCGGGTCTATGTCATACAACAGATAGAGAAATTAGGCAATCTAAAAACTCTTGTACAGTATCTTCTGAATCTATTTTGTAAATCTCATTTTCGCTAATAATTTGAAATGTTGTGAAATGTTCACTTATAATAACATGCCCCAAAATAGGGATGCAAGGATTCATGAAAATAAATAAAGACACAAAAATAAAACTGTCAAACATTGGACGACAAATAGAAGTCAATGCTTATGTGTGTGTGTGTGTGTGTGTGTGTGTGTGTGTGTGCACTCTCTCCTGTGGATTCATTTCCTATTTCCCTTCCTAGTCATCTAATATTTAGCCCTTCTCTGCCAGACACAAGTACTAATTATTTCCCCTGTAATCCAGAGCAGCTGAGTTTCCAGTGCTGCGATCCAGAGACATGTCTTGCTGAAAACGGCAACGTGTAAAATGTTACGGCTATAAGACATATAAAAACTTAAATGAGCGTGACCAGCGTTCAGAGGTTTCTTGAAATACAATACAATATCCTCAGCAGATCTGCGACTAATGACTCTGGATTTGGAAATTAACTTCTTATTCAAAATAGATGGATCTCTAAATTAAAGGAAATAAAAGGATTCACACATCATCTTGTTGTGGCCACAACAGCATACTGTACTACACAGCCGAGGTAAAGTTAGACAGGAGTTGTGTGTGGGAGAACCTTGGCATGGTTCTCTGACAGGTACCATGACGTATGAGGTATTAGTGACGGATAGGGGGGACAGCTGCTATGAATAGAGTCCTCATGCACAAAAACACACACAATGTCCACAGACATGCACACACACACACACCACAGGGGGCTGATTGAAAGAGTGTGAACCCGGACTGTCACTCACTTTGGGACGTGTTTGACAGCTGTGACTGACAGTCCAAACAGTTGGAAAGATAAAACACACATCATCGGCTGAGGGTTCCTGGGAGACCAAAATACACACCCTGACATGTCCTCAGCACTATGTGCCCCGGCACGCGCACGCACGCACGCACACAAGAAAGATTGCAAAGACAGCATCCGATACGATACCGCACTTTTACTTCTTTCAGCACGTAATGGAAGCCAACAAGTAACCGTGGAGGGGGAAAATCACATTTGAACCACTTTGACTGACGCTCTTAAATCCAGGTGCAGTGACTAGCTTAAGGACATCTTTGAAGCAAGGACGTCCGTCTTAGTCATTCTTACCGGGTGTGCCGTCAAGGAAAGTTAACGTAAGGGACTTTGTATTCTTTTATAATTCGCACAGTATGCTGCAGAGCAGACAGCACAACGTACACGTTTCCGCGTTGCATCAACGCCGACGATGTAAAGCCTTCGTCAGCGGTGTATCAGCGCAGACGATGGCTTTACGCCGAAATGCGTACGTTGTGCTGTCAGCTCTGCAGCATACTGTGCAAATTATAAAAGAATAAAAAGTGCCTTAAACTAAATGAGTTTTAGTGAGTGCTGGTATTCTCTTTTTAGAGATTTAGGTTAAGATTTAAGTTGGCTTAAGGACATGACAGGACACTTTGGCTGCCATGTGATTAAACCTGTCATGGTTGCAGGATAGGACAAGTTCTCAAACCACCCTCGTGGTTGAAAAAGACCTGCTCTAAGTAAGAAAATAAATAAATAAAAAGACAACCTCATTAACCAGAATCTGCGGCTAGCAAACTCAACTGTCATAGCTTAGGAGGCAGCCAATCATGACTAGGTCCCTACTACGCGATTGACTACACGAGTGGTTCGGAGTAGACTCACATTGGCTTAGGCAGTATGGGGTCAGACTCCCATTGGCTTAGGGGGCAGCCAATCATGACTAGGTCGCTAATAAAAAACAGGCCTGTTTCACCTGACAAAAAACAACTAGAAAAGGGCGCTCCTTGGAGCCCAGGGGCCCTATTTTCACCATTAAATGGTGCATTCATATAGCGCCTTCATCCAAGGCGTTTCACTTAGACTGTGCGTTACATTCACCCATCTCATGAGCTTGTAGATCTGCTATTTTTAAATAGCTAAAGCATAATGTAACACCAAAAGGGGTTCCCGCCTAAAATGGGTTAATCTTCCCACTCTATTTTTATTTTTTTGTAATCGGTTCAAAGAAATGCAGTATTAGGATTCTTCATAGGCAACACAGAATACCTGAAATTTTAAATAAAATCGATCCCGGACCAGTAGGTCCCCATTGTGCATTAAATGCAAAAAAGCGGTTGGTACGTATATACACACACCGTTTCTGGGAATGCCCCAAGATTGCCAGGTTTTGGTCGTGTGCGACAAAATAATTTAGTTAAATTATGAAGTCTACGATCTGCAAAGATCCTGGGCAATTGTTATTAGGGCTGCCATTTAAACTTCTTCTCTGCTTCTCTGCGTAGCTAGAAAATGCATTTTGTTCAATTGGATTCACGAAAAACCTCCATCAGTAACTCAGTGGTATAGAGAAATCTACAGAGTTCTTCCAATGGAAAGAAGACTCGGTGCCAAATTAAAAGTAGAGAGAAAACAACTTTATGAATATTTGGCGGCCGCTCATAGATGACTTGCCCAGGGATCTATCTACTCTGATTTATAAAGGAAGTGATTCATTGGATTGGAGAGCGCCAGCTGTACTCTTGCAATTTGCCTTCTGATGTACCCGTGTGTGTTGTGTGTACTACACATATATATTTTATGAATATCTAACTGTATTGTGTATCCATAGCTTCATGCTGATGTGCTGCTGCTTGCCCTATTCTTTTTGTCTTTGTTTTTATTGTAGTATTGTGCTTTTAATTTATACTTTTCTAGTTTGTTCTACTCTATTTGTATACATTTATAACACATTCTGCATCTACAAGAGTTAAAAATTCAATATAAATATTATTAAAAAAGGAGCACTCCTGCAAACTTTGGAAGCCAATCTTAACCAATCATGATGGAGTATGAAAAATCTGAAAGTTTTGTTTAATAGAGCAAAGACTGTACCAATTTGCGTGATGTTTGGACAAAATCTGTAGGTCATGGTGTACTGTCAAAATGCATAAATAGGCCTCCTGGTGGTGCTAAGTGAAAAATATGGGGCAGAGGTTCAGCTCTGGCATCCAGGGAGGAGTGTTTGGCTGCGATCACACCAACGGTGCCAGAGATTAGCGGTTCACAGACGGGTGGATGGAGTGCAGAACATACTCTCCCCATGCCTTCGGCCTGGCGGAGACAATAATGGACCTTGACATGAAAAGGGTTGAAAACCACTGGTCTAGGAGGACATGCTCAAATCAAAAGGGTGAAAAGCGGTTAAAAATAAATAATTGTAAAAATGCAAAGCCCTTTTATGGAGGCAAGTCTTCTTTTTATCCCACTTTACATATTCAGTTGCCTATGTGCGCGCAGCACGCATGTATGCTCACAGACAGACAGACACACAGCCCTGCCTACACCATCTAGCCTCTTGACCCCAGCCCTCCCTGAAGTAACAATACACAACCCACATAGGCGTTCAGACGCCATCATTCACATGCTCAAGGTCAAGGGTCGGGTTGCGACCCCTGAAGTCAACGGCAGGCGATGCGTGTGCGCGGCCTGAACGCAATGACATTAACATACAAAGATGTGCTTGGCTTTTATAGGGCTTTCACAAAATGGTCAAAAATTTAGATTCCTACAAAAATATCTATTTTTGAACATTATGGGGGATCCAATACGGGACATAAATAGTTATTATATAGGTATATTTATTCATACATTTGTTTTTGTCGCATGCTGTAAAATATTTATGCCTAAAGACCACAGACCTCTCTGCGGAATGATTCGTACTTTGATATTGAATCATATTCATACTTACTAATGTTAGTTGGCTACTGGTTTAAATAAAAGACTGAAGGCCTGATCAGTTAACTGAAAATGTACAGTAGAAGAGGCATTCATGATTCAACACCCAAGGGTCAGCTGTACCGTGATAACGGTACAGCGGAACAATAATTATCTTTTCCTTTGACATTAAACGGGAAAAAAAGTAATCAAACGATGTAAGGACCGGTTACTGACCAAAATCCAAAACATACCTAGATAGCCAATACAAAGTTGGGTCTCCCATCATTACACATTAACGTCAACACGCTCGCTCCTTTCAGCTTCAGCCCTATATAGTATATACTGTATGTTTTCATCAATTAAAGTGATGTTATGTGACTCCTGTCTGTGCATTTAGTGCGGAGGACGTAAACTGGCACAGCTTCATGCTCAACGATTCTCAGGCCAAGGACCCCTCAGCAGAGGGAGATGAAGCATGGTCCCCCACAGCCCCACTAAAACATTGTGTTGCAGATTTAAAAAAATTAAAATATTTCATTGATGGCTTCATAGACTATCATATCACACAGGATTTGGCAGCCCCCCCTGGTAGTAACTCTGAGGACCCCCTGTTGAAGAACAACAGACCTGTGTTCTCGTGAGGCCAGTCGCTGTACATGGAGGCCAGGGGCCACACGAGAAGCAGACAGGCGCAGTAGTATACAGTATGCTGAACGCAGATAGGATGGGCGGATGCATATAAAAAGGCAGATGTTATAAGCTCAAACAGTAATGAGAACGGGGTGTTCTGGGAGGACAAGTAAATAAACCAGCAGTAGTATAGTGACAAACGCTTGTGAACCAGTACATTTCAGAGCCAGACATTCAAATGATGTAGTTTGTTGTATACAGACACGATCATAACAACATTAGGCCAATAAATATATGTTGGTTGATGAAGCACTCCGAGACCACCACCCCGGCCCGCCCAGATTTACGTGGCTTGGCAATGGCCATGGCATTTAGGCCATTTCAGTTGATATGTTTATTTAATAAGGTTTTATGAAAATGTGGATTGAAGTAAGTGACATTTAAAAGGTTTTCAGAATTTGTGAACAGAATTTGTGAACAGAAATGAAGTGGTAATCAATGCCGCCCACTGAAGCCGAGGTTCAGTTTAACACTCGGGTGCAAAAAGAATATCCATCTTATTAAATCACACACTTTCTCAGAACTGTAGAGTTTTAGGCAGCAGGTCAAAGCTGCACTCTGGTGTGGGAGATGTGTGGGTTACGTGTGAATGCTGCACACGGCACATGGACACGTACGGCACAGGGTGTGATTCCATATAGGCCTCACTCTGTGCATCTTTGTGCGTGTGTGCGTTGGGGCAACAGCAGGGTAGGGTAGAGGTGGAGGGTGGTTGGGGGGATAAGGGATTAGATGCATAAAGGTGTCTGCTTTCCATGCCCGAGGGCTGATAGCAGATATCACAATTTTGAGTGAACGTACACCCCTGTTACTACGAGTGGAGCACCACCACCACCACACTACCTCACAGCAGCACCCACCGGCCTCCAGACACAGGGAAGCTCAGTGACACCGAATATGCAAAGACAGCTCAGACTGTGGTACTGAAGTAGGTGCGGCAGGAGCTTATCCAAGTTTTATAAAAGACGCCAAAGAACAATTCTGTGCTGTAGCGGTTCACTCAGAGTCACTCGATCATATAATCCATTATACACATGCCAGTGCTGGTTAGAATGTCATCAAATGAATCTGTCAAAAGCTATTCTAGGTTTCTAGCCTGCCATAAATATAACCTTGAACCCAAACCATAAATCATAGAGATGCCCAAATCTTTTGTCTGACTGAAATATTACCTGGGCTATGGGCCAAAAGAGGCCAGGAAAGCATTGCAAATGTTTGTCAAGGGTGTTTATTACTAGGCCTTGTAATGACGCCGTTATCTCAAAACGAAACAGATAAGCCCATTTCAATTGTACCCCCAAACAATTCTCTCTGGAACATGTTATAGAATTTTGAGGATGCCTCAAATAATGCCTGTGGGCTTTGCATTGGGTGGCCCCCTGTCATAAATCAGCACTTAATGGAGGATAAAGACAATCTCTAGTGAGGTCATTATGCACTGGTAAAAGATATCACAACTCAGGACATGTATTCCTAACAGCCATGGGAGGGAAGATTGAAGATGGATGGGATTTCTTTTTTGTCTTAAGATTGTGTAACTCTGCGCCTGTGTGTGTGTGTGCGCGCGCACGTGCGTGGGCGTGTGTGCGCAGTGCGCACATGCTTGTGTGTGTGTGTGTATCTTTGTTTAGGTAGGTGATAATTATACCGCCTCTCTGATTATATGCATTGGTGGAAGAAACAAAATGAGAGTTCAGATTCACGGTAAGGCGAGAGACATTTCTCAAAGTCAAGCACAAGCTATTGCACGGCCTATTGAGAAATACCTGCATCCTTATGTCACCCCCCAAACCCACAAACAATGACAAAGCCTTCTAGCAACAGTTTTCACACACAATGCATTATGAATTAATGTTGCTTATATACACACACACGCATGCCTTCAATGGCCTATTGTGCGTGCGTGCGGGCTGCACACGTGAGCATTACATCTAGCCTGGCTAATAAGCCAGACCGAACAGGCTACATTACATCCACATCACTCAAGCACAAATTAATCAGCCATATATATATTTTGTAAACTTCGCCACACTAAACTAATTTCCCCGGGCAGCTTTGAACAAATGTGAGAGACAGAAATGGAACGAGACAGTGAAAGAGAGAGAACCAGACAGCGAGACACGGAACAAGACAGAGAGAGGTGATACAAAGAGAGAGGAAGCGAGTAGGAGGGCAGTCAGACACTGCAGACAGAAAGCAACGAGGTGGCTCGTGTCATGGGGCGGCCGTCAGCTCTACTCTCCCCTTTGCACGGTGCTTGGCTTGGCATCAGTGGCTGGCATGTGCCACCCCTGCATGCCAACAATCACAGCAGCGTGCAAGGAGCGCCGGGGGCAGACGCAACACAAATATTCCCCACAATCCTTCCTGTTGTTAGCGAACGTCCCTGAGGGAACCGCAGGACAAGCAGCCGCAGAGGAGCGGCTCTAGAATGAACTGCGGATAAACGGATGGGGGCGGGCGGGGGGGCGGGGGATAAGCTAGGGAGAGACAGAGAGAGATGGAGAGGAACAGAACAGCGTGCAAAGGGGTCAGGTAGGCACAGATTTGAGAAGGACAGAAAGACGGATGATGTCAGAAATGAACAAAATGGTTTGGTCGTGTAAATGATGTAAACTATTTTCACATTTTAATTAGATTTTTCTTTTTCCTTTTTTTTCTTTCCATTTGTTTATCTTATCTATCTTGCCTGTCCATGAATACGTACTCTGCTGTTGTTGTTTGTGTTTGTATTTTAAGTTCTCTGTTTTATGTGTTTGTAAGAAATCTAAAATAAAGTACTGATCATAAAAAAAAAGAAATTAACAAAATGCTGAAACCAATCTGACCGACCGATGTAGTCGAGAGTGAACGGATGAGCAAATTCATTGATGAATAAAGGATTCATGAAAGACACACAAAAAAAAAAAAAAGACCAAACCATACGTATGCGTGCATATATGCGTGTGAAATCTGTGTATAATACACACAGGTTGGCTAAATGCATGCAAACTGGTTTCTAGTTAACGGACTGTTGAAGGGCTGTGTGACATGTTGAGATGACTGGCTGCAGATGGCAACGGTCTGGTAGCTGCCCTGAGACGCCCTGTTGTGTGTGTGTGTGTGTGTGTAGTTGAACCGAGTTAGGGCTGGGTTTTCAAGTGCGCGCGCGAACACACACACACTTTGACATGGGAGAGCATAATGACAGAGGGAGAAAAGCCTCACTTCATTGCCTCTCTCTGCTGGGCTATCCTGCATCACCACACGTACTTTGCCATGCACAAAAAAAAACAGCAAATATAGTACACTACACACCAGCATGTAACGCATGTGTACTAGCACGCACACACACACACACACACACACACACACACACACACACACACACACACACACACACACACACACACACACACACACACACACACACACACACACACACACACACACACACACACACACACACACACACACACACAAATCCAGAACATGAAAAATAGTTACAAAGGAAAGTAATTCACATGCACAGACAGCATCATGTCCCAAAACTATATTAATTGCTGAAAACACTTTAAAATGTGAATGAAAAAAATTAAAGCATCCATACGCAGGAGCAGAGATTTGGCCAAAACAACACACAACACAACATGCACACACACGCAGTCACGTACAAGCAAAGCATTTGGAAATTTCTAAAATATGGTTCATAAGTGAAAAAAACTGTTCAAGATGTTTCAAAATGCAGAGTAGAAATTGTCCAACAGCCCTCAGAGGTAATCCTAAAATTGAGTACAAGGAAGGATGGTTATCATGTGCTTGCCCTGTGGCCTTTTATAAACCCAAACTGAGCTGCATGTATTTCTAACAAGATCTAATACACTTACTCATTGCCATTCCTTGGTTAGGCTGCTCTGAAAGGCTATTTGTCTGACAAAAAAAAATCGAATGATGGGATGTGTCACTTTTAGGTGTAGCAGCTACTTGCTTGCGCACACCTACTTCAATGCTTGCTCCATCTTTTGAGTTTCCCTTTGCAAATGCCACAGCTTCATCCTCTCTGTGTGTGTGTGTGTGTGTGTGTGTGTGTGTGTGTGTGTGTGTGTGTGTGTGTGTGTGTGTGTGTCTGCGTGTGTTCTGTGTTCACTACTAGCTCCATTCAGACATTTCAGACAACTTCAGTTCTTCGTAAAATAAGAATTGACCAGGATTGCTGGTCAGCCTCAATGGAACTATAAAGTGTTCAAATTGATAGAATTGCTGTCATTTTAAACATAATTCTGTCTGCGAGACTGAATCTCTTCAACTCAAACGTTTTGCGCCACATTTCCACGATAAAAAAAAAAATAGCAGATCTACAAGCTCGTAGCGCGGCACACGGTGCTGTTTTTCAACAGCTAAAGTACAACATAATGCTTAAAACACCAAAAGGGGTTCCCGTCCCGAATGGGTTAAATAGATCCTCTAGTGATGAGTTTGCTATTGTTTAACTTTGACAAAGTCGTTGCGGAGGTTTCATCATCAAAGAGAAAGGTAAAATACAAGATTTAAGCGAATGTTTTAATAAAAGCAGTGGTTAAGGACAAAGCAATGCAGACCACCGTATGCATCAGTCTACAGCGTAAAATACCCGCCATTCGGATTGTAGAGTTGTTGGCCCTGACGGTGACTCTGCCAAATGTTCGGATGAAATATTTGGTTTAGTAAAAATAACCCCCGCCGGATGACAAATTCGTAGCATGTATGTTGTATGTATAAAGGTTTTGTACATTATTTTTGTTGCGAAAATATCAGACTGTGTGCATGGCATTAATACGTATAGGCCTGAAGAAGACGCATTCTGTCTCCTGACATATACAAAACAGCCTATGGAGCCTATGCTCAACTGACTGAAGTGGTCTGGTCACAAGGTCACTGGAATACTACACATAGGCCTGGGCTATACGTATATGGATCTTTTTCAAAACGCATTTTTTTTTGTGCATTTGGGCCTTTCAGCCACACGCAAGCTGCGTTTCGGCCACTCAAACAGAGGTTTTTGGAAACAAGTCCAAAATATCCGGATCAGTGGATCTGTGTAGTCATACGAAACAGCTTGTGAGAAATGATGACGTCACCGCGTATTAGCACATATCATTTTGACTATAATATAGGTGAGAGATGCAGCTTGCGCCTAGAAACTACACGGATACCTATCTGATTGTTCATGTTTTTATATCACTGTGTTAATAAGTAACTTATCATTGTTGCATCAACTGCACCACGTCACCAGTGAGCAAAGGCTCTGCATGCTGCATCCAATAATAAATAATATCAGCCTAATTTAATTTGTATTGGTGCGGAGGGCGAAGCTTGAACAATAGGTTAATTGCAGACCGCTATAGAGAAACTGTGGATATTATATATATATTATAAGTCTTATGCGTGGCGTGTGCATAGCCATGTGAAACTGTTCTTGTGCTTTAAGTTGGTCTGACAGCTACACCAGCACACACCACATGGATGTGAGAATCATGCATTTCCTCGCATATTGTGACATCCCCTATGCTCTGACGTGTTCATTCATTCTGATGAAACATGACGAAACATGACGGTCGTATATTCCAGGGCTATGATAAGACATATGTTTTTTCAAAGGATAGACTGTAGACATGCCGGATTTTGTTCTCCGTTTCATGGTCATGGAGGGGGAGAGAGAGAGATGCATAGTGTGAAAATGGCGTGGTCATGTCCAGTCGCAAAGCACGCGGCACATCTCTCTGAGGTTATATTAAAAATATGTCCCTTATTACATTATATGAATAACATGACAAATGTATTCATTTGTATTTATACACCTTGAAAATAGCCACTCTACAAGCTCACAACTGGTTGCGGACGTGTCACGTGACACTTCTATTGGTCTATTACTTTCGGTGCATGCAGGACTTGCCAGATTTTTATAATTCAAAGTTCTCTATGGTCTGCAAAGTGTCCATCGTTGGGTGCATGAATCAGAATAATATTTTTAAGCGATATGGAGAGAGAACATTGAGTGTCAGGATTTGGAGGGGGAGATTTATGCACAGAGTGACATGCACAGGCAGGCAATACAAGAAACATGTTCCACTTCCAAAATGTGCTACTTATTCCTTCATTTAAAAACATATGTATTTGGCCCCTCTGGCCCCCTCATAATAATAATAAATGTAAATAAAAAAATCTAATATACAATGGAAACCTCCTACTGCAGTGACTCTCTCCTGTGCTCAATGCGTTTCTGCGTTTATGTGTGGACACATATCTTTGTCGTATGGCATGGGGATTTTATTTTTTAACAGAGGAAAGAATATCCGTTTAGAAAACAAAATACCCGTACTCGTGTAGTCCAGGCCATAGGCTAATCCTGCCTCAATGTTGGCAACAGGTTGGTTGTGACAGGCCATACATAGGCTTAGGGTGTCAGGAAGAGAGTGAGGGACCTGGTTGCCCTGAACTCTGAATGACCCTCACCCTCCCTCTTTCCTCCTCAGCACTTTCCTCTGCCAAGGCCATGATACACTGATAACACTTATGTTTCACTTTAAAAAGAACAAATCTTTTGGTCATTTCATCGTCTACTCAGGCTTATGTGAACAGTACCCCCAGAGGCCAGGCAGTTTTTAAGTTGCTTGATTCAGTATTTAGATATTTGATATTCATTTTAACTTCCTATACAAACCCATTATAATGTCAAACTTTTAACCATGTTATTCATCAAAAACACCCGTCCTTTTGTTCTGGTGACTCATACATATTTTAATAGAGCCTTATTCTTTCCCAAAAAAAAGAAATCACACTTGTGTGAAGTGAGGGGCGCTTTTATATCATGACATACATCATCACGTTCCGTCGTGCTCAGCCAATCAAATCATCACGTTCCGTGGTACACATAGACACACAAAGCTGGGCATAGGAGGGGCTAGTGCCCCCTCAAAAATAAATAAAATCAATCAAACCCATGTGAAGTGAGGGGCGCTCTTAACATCATACATCATCTCATTCTGGCCAATCACATTTTGCGTCCTCACTTTTATCAGCAAATAGCAAATCATAGCTATGGGGTGATCAGCCAATCACAAGCCAATGTTTGTGTTTACACAAACGCTGGACATAGGAGGGACTAGCGCCCCTCAAAAAGTAATAAAAAGAAACATTGGCAGTATCAGCCATCAGAAAAAAAGGACGTGTTTTTGATGAATAAGAAGAAGGGGGGCAGCTAAAATGAATATCAAATATCTAAATACTGAATCAAGCAACTTAAAAACTGTCTGGGGTGTTCAAAAACTGTCTGGGGTGTTCACATAAGCCTGCGTAGACAATAAAATGACCAAAAGGTTTATTTTTTAAGTGAAATATCCCTTTAGAGAAGGGAAGTGAATGTTGACTGCATCAACCTTCACCTGAAGCCAGACAGCGATCAGTGAAGATCCACGCGCATTTATTTAATAAGGTATAAGACCCTTTTGGAATTTTCTATTTCAGTCCGTTTGCCTTCCGCAGGCACGTTGTGTTGAAGGGGAACAGCTCCTGTAAACGTCTGTAGTTGTTCTTCAACTCAACCAAAACACAGCACCTACTCATTCCTCATTCAAGACACCCACACGCAACGCAAATGTAACTTGTTAGTATGCTATGCAGCTGATAACCGGGTTTCAATTGAGGACCAATTGCTATGCAAACAGGTTTTCAGGACTGACGAGGTAGAAAACCGTCTCAAATAACATGACTGACGAGTGCCCGACTAAGAACACCAAACAGAAAAAGAATACCCCATATGGTCTTGATGACATATTGTTTGGAACCGGCTATTAAGTATGGAGAGAGAGTCTCAGTTTGGCCTTTAGTTCTGCCCAGCAAACCACTGCACCACCACAGACTGGACCCAACGACTGATTGGATGGGAGAAAACACAGAATTCTTTGGCAGGGAAAAGACTGGAGGGAGAGAAAGAGAGAAAGAGAAAGGAAGAGAGTCAGACATTCTGAGAAACCTCAGCGACCTTTAGCCCACATGTTGCGAGATCCTCAGCAAACCAACTGCAGTGGGCTGTGGTGCGCGTGTGTGTAGGGGGGGTTGATGAGTTTGTCACCTTCTGCCTACTGTCTGATTTGATTTCGGCGTCGTCATGACGGGAGAGAGAGAGGGAGAGAAGTAGTTTCATTCCTGCTACGCAAATTCCTCTTTTTCACAACCCACTGTCTTGTCTCTGCATGAGTCTGTAGCAGAGCGACAGTGTCAATGATAACAACAAGAAATCAACGGTGGTGTCAAGAGATCTCAACCACACAGACGCACTGAAATCCACATTGAGCACAGCAGAGTAACAAATTACTCACATCTGCGTTGCTTTCGTGCAATTCATATAGGCCATAGTAACTTCTATGATCCCACGCGAGAGCCCGTTGGCATAATTTCAACAACACTTGTTCAATTGGGTACATTTTTTATACTTTCCAGATTTTAAATGACAGATGATTTTTTTTTTGCAATATGACAACAAACAGCAGGGAACATAACGTGAAGCCACATGTCTGAAGTACAACTGACAACCACAACAGTAACAGGCTCCAGCACCCCTGCCTTTTCAAGAAACCATTGTCTCCCCAACCACAATCAATAGTGTTCCTCTAAACTAGCCCACACGTGCTTGCTACTTCATTGTGAATCTAGGCACGGGCCAATCCCTCCTGGTGGCGACGTCTGCAGGAATGCCACAAGGCAGATTCTTCTCCAGAATGAGGGAGGAAATATCACCCCTGGTAGCCATTAGCAAAACAGGAGACAATGCAAAGACACACTGCAGATAACGGTGCAATTTCCCTGCTGTCCCTCACCTCTCCCAACCATTCCTGACGTTCTTGCTATGTCCCTTCCCAAGCCTGTCGTCTATTTTCTTCCATCCTTTCCATGCATTCCTCCCTACATCTCTCTTGCCTGGGTGATGCAGAATTGCCGTATTTTTGGGAGCCATCACTCGCATGGGCAAAAGCCATCTCTAGTGGTGCCCATCACTCGCAAGGGCAAAAGCCATCGCTAGTGGTGCCCATCACTCGCAAGGGCAAAAGCCATTGCTAGTGGTGCCCCTTGACGCAGGCTTTTGGAACCTTGTTATTAGGCCCCCCCCACCACTGGCACAAGTCACGGACAGAATCCCGCAACCTGCAATTAAAAACAGACTACAGACATACACATGTGGAATGCCACAGAACAGGCTGAGGTTGTGGTGAAACAAACAACTACACAACACTACACTAAACTTTCTTTCTCCCTAGAGAGGTCTAATTAATGCCATAAAGAAAATAAACGAGAAGATGTATAAAGCTTAAGCTACGTCCACACAGTACAAAGGTTAAACACATATATATTTGTACCAATGTACAAATATTGCTTAGCAACACAGATTTTTGCTGATGTCGGGCATGTGTCCATATGTGGGCCGCTGTATAAATACAGAACCACAAATTGAACTTCACACAGATTATATCCAATTATTCCTATATTAAAAATGGCCGGCAGGTCAGCGGACCACATCATCATGCTCATGCCACTATGACTCAACCATAACCATATGGAGTTAGCAATGCAGCTACAAATACAATGAAAAAACATCACACTTGTGTGATGTGAGGGTGCTCTTATCATATATATCATTAGAGATGCTCCGTTAATCAATGCTCCGTCAATCAGATATATAGTATAACATCATTTTGCATTTTTGTGACAGGCCTATAAACATTCTGCCCTTCCTCCCCACACACACAAGAACAGTTTTGACGTGGGTTTTTAACATATAATCATTTTGGAAATATACAAATTTGCAACATTTCACAAGATCAGTATTGGTATCGGACCTGTCGGTATCGGCCGATCATGAGAAAAACTATCTGTGATCGGTCCCAAAAAACCTGATCGGAGCATCCCTATATATCATCATACATCAGCCAATGAAATAAATACATTCCGTGCTATACAAACACACCTACACACAAAGCTGTGCATACTAGGAGTGGCAAATGGCACAAAAACAAGACATCAGTGACACAACATGCCCATGTGTGGTTGGGACATCACAAACAAAACGGGTGCAAAGATGTTACAAACTTGTCCAAATCCAGACGTCACATTTGTGACCCTGTATTTTCAGGTGGCCGTCCTATATTTATATATGATTATTCCCATTTATATATAGAGATCCCCGACATGCAGCATCAGTTCAAACTGGCGTTGTTACTAGACAACCTCGGCTTCTGTTTCTGTGTGCAATGTCATCTCAGAGTTTGATCAGAGAGAGAGAGGGGGAGAGAAGGAAAGACGATTTCACCAACACAAAAAACATAGCTACCATGGGGTACCAAATCTAGCTAATCACCATGCCACGAGTGTGTGTGTAAGCGCGCCAGACATTCCACAAGATTTGCTTTGGGACAGTCATATAAGGATAAAGACAAAACATTGCAAAACCAGACATAATCCCTCATAGCTTGCCGTTATATTCAACTTTGTTGACTTGAATGATGTCAAAGTTAATAGAATTTTCATATGGTAAAACAGTCCGTCCGTGTATCCACCCCCACCCCCCCCCCCCCCCCTCTGCAAAAGGCTAGCCCACATCAAAGCAGAAGTGTCACTGTGCTGACAGGTTTTTGCATGCCTATAAATTGTGAGCTATACAATTTACAGCTCTCTGTCTACCGAACAATCTTCGTTCCTACTCTCAAGTGAAGTGTGGGTCATGATCGAAAGAATAAGGTCGCGAATACAAGCGGCCGAAATGAGTTTACTCCGTCGGGTGGCTGGCATCTCCCTTAGAGATAGGGTGAGAAGTTCAGTCACGCGGGAGAGACTCGGAGTAGAGCCGCTGCTCCTTCGCCTGGAAAGGAGCCAGCTTAGGTGGTTCGGGCATCTGGTTAGGATGCCTCTCGGGCGTCTCCCTAGGGAGGTCCTCGATGCATGTCCCACTGGGAGGAGACCCCGAGGCAGACCAAGGCGCAGATGGAAGGATTATTAGATCGACTCACTGGCACGTCTCGGGATCCCCCAGGAGGAAGACACTAATGTTGCTCTGGAGAGGGAAGTCTGGAGCTCTCTGGTGGAGCTGTTGCCCCCGCGACCCAACTATGGATAAGCGGTTGAAGATGGATGGACAATTTACAGGGTAGAATTCCATAAGAAATAAAGCAGTTTCATGCATCCAGAGATTATATTAATCAACCCTGTATGTTCGTTTACACATTCTATACACATACATTCATGATTATAGTTTTATCAGCAGGCAAATAAATTAACTCATTCATCTAATCCTTGCTCCGTCTTCACACTACTAAGTAACAATTAGCCTCAATGACATGAGCAAGAAAATGTGAAAGACTTAATTATGAAGCCGAACAGATTCATCAAAAATGTCCTATTTAACATCTTAACTTCACAGAGGAAGAAAGCAAGGAAGGCTTCAAGTCTATTATTCTATGGTCTTGAGGCCGAGCCTCAAAGACAAGAGCCTTTCAGATGGTGCAACCGGCAGGCTATATCAAGATGTTTCTTCCAAAAGAGCTAATCCGTGGGGTGGCTTACTAGTTGCCACTCCCAGTTTATCTGATGCGGTCACAAGCAGCAGTTTGCTCATGGGCTGGGACGGTGTGGCTGCAGGGGGGTTTTCCCATTCGTGGGAGAATCTGTGGATTTCAGTCGACTGGCGTGTGAATGGATGGAGAAAAAAAAGGTTTACCAGATACTAGAGAGAGCATTCTCATTCCAAACCAGACACTTTTGACAACCCCGGCGAGCTCCAACAAACACAGTCAAGAATAACAAGGCAATTATCTGGGCCAACCATGTCAGAAAATAAGCTTTTTCTGAAGCCAGTCTCTCTGGTGAATTCTCCTGGTAGCTTAGAACAGCATATCCTTGTCTATTAAAGAGGCCTTGGCATGACTTGTTTCTCACCAATTAAAGCTACAATCCAGGACTTATTTTGTTGAATAAAATGATATTTTAACCAATCTGCATGTTAACAGGAATGTCCGGGTAGGACATTTCATTATACACTGGTTAATTTAATGTCAAATAAGTGAATGAAGTAGTAGACAGTGAGCCATCATAGCAATTACAGAAATAATGGCGCCGTCACCTCACAACTAGAAGGTCCTGGGTTTGATTCCCACTTCTCTGCACTGCGTCATCACCGACCATATCCTAGATGGGTTTGGCAAAAGGGCCTTTCTGTGTGGAGTTTGCATGTTAGGTAGGTACCCTCACAAAAAACATGCAGTAATCCTGGTCTCTAAACTGCCTCCCCCTGGCCAGCCGGGGCGCCTGATGGAGGGGAAAGGAACTGGTTGGAATAACGTGTTCCTTCCACGCGCTACATCCACCCGGGGAAACTCCCCCGTCGGGTGAAAAGAAGCGGCTTGGACTACTCATGTATAAAAGGAAGCATGAGGTCAATCCGTTGCTCTCCCCAGGTTGGCAGAAGGCGCCCAGGATTACACTAGACAATTGGAACTGGGTGAAAAAAAATGAGTTACAAAAAAAATTGTTTAACAACAAACCCCCCCTTCTCACCCCTGGGGAAAAACACACACACACACACACACACACACACAAGTCTGACTCCAGTTGCCATGGAGTGGTGTGTGTGTGTGTGGGGGGGGTCACTTCATGTTTTCTGAATGAAACATCCTGACTGTGGAGCAACGGTAGAGTGGAGGGTAAAAAAAACTGCTGATGTGCCAGAAACCACCGATCCCTTGGTGATGCTGTAATCTCTACCAACAGCAAACGGAACAGGGGGCAGAGAAGGGCAAAAGCAGGGGCTGAGGAAATTCTCTTGGAAGTCAGGGTGAGAAAATAGAGAGGATGAGCTGTCTCCCTTGACTCTCTATTACGCCGTCTCCCCCTAATTCCTATCCTTTAGTTTCTTCAGACTTACGAGTAGATTAGCACATACACGGCTAACAACAACACTGCAAGGATGTGGGGGCCTCTATCAAACACGACACTGGGGCTGTTTTTGAACACCACACTGTTTTTTGTGTTACCGAGTGGTAGCGACTATACTCGAGATAAAAGTATGAGCTCAGCAGCAGATCTAATGCTTTCCGAGCCTTGCACAAGTAAATAATGCTCACTCGCTCCCGCTCTCTTGCAGGAGGAATCTGAGCCCCCTTTTCAGGCCCCGGGCTTTGGAGAATTAGGAAATGTGAGACACCCCCCCTCCCCACGCACTCCCACAGCCGTCCTCACGCCCACATAAAGGTTAATCAAATGCAAGATCGATAGAGAAAGCCACTTGCTTCCAAGTCATAGGAAGGGAACCACGACATGAGACATAGCATGGCTGGGCTAATTCAGAAGGACGGACACGCTCTACCCCACACGCACACATACTACACACACACCAACATGTGGCTGAGGAGTGAGGACCAAGAACAAGGTGGAGTGCCAAGTTGGCAGTGAGCCAAGTCAAATTACAAAAAAATGTGCATTTTCATCCCCCCTGGGTTTCTCCTGCAGACTGCAGAGGCTTCCTTCGAGAGAGTGAGAATGAGACACATTGAGAGAGAGAGAGAGAGAGAGAGAGAGAGAGAGGGTAACAAGAAATGCAGAAAAAAGCAGACTTAAGGTCGGCAAGGGTGTGTGGTACCTTAAGAAGCGCGTCATCACACAGCCAAACATGTTGAATCCGAACCTTGAAAGATTTTCTTTTGCTTGGGGGGGATATTTCAATGTGATGTAATGGATACGAGTTGAACTTCCAACACAATAGGCTACTGTATGTATGCAAGTAAAAACCCTTAAATCGTCCAGTGGTGGACCGGCACACTTATTTGGGTAGCTTGCCTTAGTTTGCAGTCTGTATACCGTTATCCCCCCGGCTCTGTGATCAGTGATGCCTTTGAAGATGTTCACATCTCCTGGCTGGCTACTGGCTAGAGTGGAGGTTTGGAGGTTGGGGGCCCATGCACCCCCCCTTCCCCCCAGGGTGGCATACAGATCAGGTATTTTTTTACCAGCTTGTATTGCTTCCACCATTAAACTATCCGTCAATGCTGCTGCTCAGGTAGAGTGTGCGTGTGGACATGCTTCGGGGGGGTTGGGGTGAGGGACTGAGGGCTCAGAGCGGCACCTCTTTTAACTCTAGCCACAGCCTTCGCCACCAAAAAGGTCAGCGCTTCCACATCTGCTGCTCTCTCTGAACCTCTCCTTTCATAAAAGGGGAGGATGGAAGAGGAGAGGACCCCAGGGAATGTGTGCATTCAGTCAGACACACACACACACACACACACACACACTTCAACTTGTGTTCCTAGGTAACACCCCAACCTCCCCCCGCAAAAAGCCCTGACTCACACCATCACACACAGAGTCTGACTACAACCCCAAAGCAAAATACAATCTCAAGAGGTCTTTGCAAAAAAAAAGGAAAAAAAGAAAATCACGCACACGCGGCTTCAGTCTCTCATAGCCAGGTTCAATGGTATCAGTGCACCAGCAAAGAGAGGCTCGCCTTTTGGCCTGAAAGATACCTCCATTCATTGTGCGCGCGTGTGTGTGTGTGTGTGTGTGTGTGTGTGTGTGTGTGTGTGTGTGTGTGTGTTTTCTTTCCAGCGATGGGTTGAAAGGGGGAGGGCGATGAACTAAATGGAATCTCGTCCCCCCAGGGCAGAGCAGAGGTAGTATTGTGTTGAAATAAGTGATTCATGCTTTTATCATCCCAGGTGAACAGTGCTGCTCTTTCAGCTATCACACCCTCTCTGGCAGACAGAGGGGTGGGGGTGTATTAGGGCAACACTATCTGCTTTTTCTTATTTTCTTATTTATTTTCCTCTTCAGGGCTGCATTCAGGAGATACCAACCCCATCTTAGGTCTTAGCATTCTGTAACCTCCTGCTTAGGTCCAGGATCTAGACTAAGAAGAAAATGGTGTTTCACCTGCCCATGTTTTTCCATCTTATTGGTAGCAAGGCATTAATCCCATGGCCCCCTCTTCCGTAACAATGTACTAGGCTAACACTGATGGAGCTCTATCTCCAAATGCCATGGCGCTCCGCGTGCCTGGGCCCCTCGCGTGACATTGATCTGTGCTCTGGCACCAATGTAGGCTTCTTTCACCACCTTCAATGTGCATGCAATCTTATTACTAGCGCAAGTACTGTAATCGTCTGTGTTGTCCGTCGGCCAATAAGGGACCACCATTCTTGATGACGTAACCAAGGTACGTTTGGTGATTGGCTGGGTATGTAATACTATGCATGTACGTATGTATGAATGTCGGAGTAAAAATGGTGGTCCCTTATTGACTGTAGATGGTGACTTAACGAAGGTACGTTTCAAGGTTGGTATAAGGTCAATAACTGGTCTAAAGGATTTAGACCAGACAGAGTGCATTTCTAGTTTACCGGTACTTTGTTTGCGCCAATATTACTCGCTAGCATCGCGCCGCAAATTATTTCTGCCAATTGGCTACGCCCAATCATGTGACACGCGCGTCTTGGGATGCAGGTGCATGATGGGAAGGCAGACTGCCATCACCTAATTCTATGGGATACTGTTTTTCGTGTATAAAGTTTTTTTTTGAGGGGCACTAATACTATTGTTAGCTACAATACTGTTCTGGCAGCAGAGGTAAAACTAACTTCCTTTGGAAACAAATTAATTGACTTGAGGCCCAGATATCTCTCAGACACACACACACACACACACACACACACACACACACACACACACACACGCACACACAAACCATCTACCCTCAGGCCAAGCAGATACAGGTCATTCCCATTCAAGTCATTAATGCTTGAGTTAGTTTAGTTAGCTTGACCCTCTTTAGTACATATCTATGGACATCTTTACGCACCCTTAACCCTTTGGCAGAGAGCTTAAAACTGCTTTACACTGCATTTGTAGTATATGTTGTCTGCAAATGGGTTGTGTTGCATGCACTGACACTTTACATGTATCGATAGTACAGTAGCTGCTAGGTAGACAGGAAATGGGCAGAGACAGATGCAGAGTGACACACGCAGCAAAGGCCGTCAGGATCTGGACTCGAACCCGCGTCGTGCTGCCAGGCTACACCGGAGCCTAGGAGCCCAGACTGCTAGGTCAGCGATCGGGGCCGCGCTGCTGCTTTTACACAAATTAAATTCATAGCGGACCAATAGTTATTTAGAATTTATACTACAGAAATGTAATTTGTATTTTAAAGGAAGCATTTCAATTTCAAGACTTACGAACATGCTTGTTTTAGTTAAGCTGCAAGCAGTAATACCACATACAGCACCAACGGGCATCAAGATTCAAGAACTA
The DNA here is from genome assembly GCF_963924005.1 of Protomyctophum bolini. Taxonomy (NCBI): domain Eukaryota; kingdom Metazoa; phylum Chordata; class Actinopteri; order Myctophiformes; family Myctophidae; genus Protomyctophum; species Protomyctophum bolini. The sequence goes on along the minus strand of NC_137881.1, from coordinate 19,718,998 downwards.
CTGCTACAGTAACCGACCCTTCCATGCCCTTGCTATATATCATGAATGATCATTATTTTGACCCACCGCTGTCTAAAACGAGTTAAAGGTGAAGGAGGGGGGCTCTGGGCTGTGGTCAGGGATCTAGCCGTTGACGTGGCCAGCCAAATGCTAATAAAGACCCCTTATGGCCCTTTAATTTTCTGTTAAACCTCTCACTCGCCTAGCTACCCCCCCCCCCCCCCCCCCCCCCCTTCCATCTTTATCTGCTCCACTCCCTCCGCCGCCTCCGACAGAAAAACACGCTCGTGAATACACACACAAGACTCTGGAGATATCATCTGGACAGGTGGCCAGCCACCCAGACCTGACCCGTCTGCCCTCTCTCTCGCTCACTCCCTCTCTCTCTCAACTGAAATCAGCTCAGGTCCGCTGGAAAACCCCAAATGAACATGCACAGCCACCCATGACAGCCCCCCCCACACACACACACACACACACCTCCTCCAGCAAGCCCAGCTAATGTCTGTCACCCACTGAGCTGTCTGTGGGGATTACTGCCTGGACAGTACAAAAAAGGCTTGTGTTTGGCTAATGTGCAGGCAAATCATTTTAATCAGATAGGGTTTACTAGAGTGGCTATAAACGACAACATTTCATTATGCCACTCATCTAACGGCGCTGGGGTCGAGGCAGCATGCATTTAACAAAACTGATTATGTTATTAACATACTCCAATTAAGTTAAATAAAACCTACAAAAGCGCCATCATTCTGCTTTAACAGCGAGCTAAATAATCCAGTGGCACTGGTAAAGACTAAAATATTTAGGATGAAATCCTGCAACAATTTATTTCATGGACAAAGTTGTGCAAACTGCTATTAGATAACTATTTTTTACATCATGACTCCCTTATCCAATAATCTAGTATAGCCTACGAGGAAACGCAATGACGTTGTTTGCAGCAGCACCCCTTTGCCAAGGAGGAATAGATGACATTTTTCTTTAGAGAATTTGATTAAACTGATCATCATTAACACACACATGGCTGTAGGTGTTTGAGTTGAGGTGTTAGGAAATTCAATCAACTGCCGTCGAGGTTGTCCTTGAGTGCACTCGACATAAAATGAAAATTAAACGTTGGTTCAGATGATAGCAGCACGTATAGCCGTAGGTGTATTTTATTGATTCTAACATTTGAAATGCCAGAATCAATAAAATGCATCTACGAGAGTCTAAATCTTAGGCTAAGCAGCACGCACAGTGCAGTGCGGGACTGTTTAGTAAACAAACAGACACCGCACTATTTTATTCTAAACACGGTCGTGGCATGCGCAACCAACGTGGGGCAACTACTCAGAAAGTACACGTTGATTACACATGCTATAATATATCCCTCTCTATTCGGCATTTAATTGATGACTTGGACAATGTTTGACTTTGCGTCAAAACTGTCGCACGTTGTCAACAACAAATATGACACGCACAGTGGAGTTTGTGGCTCTTTTTAATAAACGGCGAAGGAGAATAGAACGAATTAAGCTCCATGCAGAGCCTTGATGCTGACAAAGCCGCCGCATGCAAAAACGTGTTCCCCACACACACATAGCCACTGTGCTGTGAGCCACACATCGCTGGCTAACCCCGTTAGCCCCGTGAATCACATCCATCTGCTTAATTAAATAACACGTCCGTGAAACAAACGCACGGCGTGGCTGTGAGATAACCCTTTCAACGAAAGGCTGACGCACGCCAACAACCAAAAAAGAGAGAAGAGCTGGTGGTGGTGGGGTGGGCACACATTTGGCTTGTTTTGTTTGCAGCCCGCTGCTTGATTAGCTTGCTAGCTAAACAGCTCGTCGCTGTGTTTAAAAAAAAAGACCCCCGAGGCGCGGAGCCTCCTGTCCTGGCCGGGGTCGAGGCTCCCCTGGCCGGGCGCGGAGGCTCCGTGAACACCGCTGTGCTCCGCACCGCACGGTGCAGCGAGCAGCAACAGTCCACTACTAAACTGCTCCAAGAAGACACGCACAGCAACATTCAAACAAAAGAAACCACTTCCAGTGACTCCGAACGACCCGACAGAAGCACCGGGCGGCGTTCGGAACACCGCGGCACGAGTTAAAAGCAACGCATTTGGCGTGAATTAAATGTCATTCTTCCCCCTTTACTCCCCTTTACTCCTCTCCCACCATCCAGCCCCGAATCTCAGACTCACCCTGTCACAACAGGCGCCATCTTCCACAAACTCTCACCAAAACTCCAATACTCGCGATATCCCTCCTTTCCTCCTCTCCCAGGGCTCAACAATCCTACCCGCCGAGGCAACAGAAGCAGACTGGAGGAGGTGCAGGGGACGAGGAGAAAACAGAGAAAGGGGGTGGGTGAGGAGGAGGATGACAGAAAGAAAAGGGGAGGCGGCGGAGAGACTAGAGAGAGTGAGCGAAAAGGGCAGACGCCACAACAACAGGCGTGGGAAACTTCCAGGATCACGCGAGGCTTCGAAAACTCTCACAATAGACCAGCATGCAGGGAGCGTCCACTTGTCGCGAGACGTGCGTGGAAGCGGCGTAGTTGTTTACCTTGTGGTGCTGAAATACTATTCCCACGTGTTTACCCGGGTAATAAATTACAGCACCGGATCGTTGGGGGAAAATAACCGCTTGTCACGAGAAAACCCTCGTTTTCCCCAGAACACACACACGGATACTGTCACATTTTATGTGTCTGTCTGCTCGTGTAATTTATGGATGGTTCAGTTCAGAGGCAGCTGGGATTCATTTCAGCCAAATATCGAATTTTTTATCATCACCTCCCAATAACGTGGACGATTTACTAGAGGTGGTGAGACGCTGGGTTTATGAGGAATTATTGGAGGAGTCCAGCAGACCGAAATGACAAATCCCTGGAGTAACATTGCAGTTAACTTTCTTGGGTCGTGTGAAAACGTGAATCAACCATACAGTGCAGATTAGTAGGCTACATTGCCATCACATGACCACCCTCCTCAGAGCCAGAACTTCACTCTCAAGTACAAGGAAGGCTATTATACTGTACTATAGGCCTTATCATACTGCAAGAATGAGGCACAGCTGCCTGTCTGTCTGTGTTCTTTCTTTTCTTCTTTATTTTGCCTTTCTCTTTTTGGACATCTGCCAAACTGCATTCAAAAAGGTTACATCTTCCTACAGTGTCAGCTTGTCCGGGTCAGCTCATTCTCGAATATCTGTGGGTGAGTCGGAAAGCCATGAAGCCTCAATTTCTTGTTGTGGTTTGTTGTGTCTTGTCTTTCCCACTTTGTTTGAATCTGTTTGGCCTCTTTGTTAAACTCATAATCAATCAGATCAGATCTGCTTGGATTTTCCCCTAAACTTCAAAGACCAAAGTGAAAGATTTGAGTACACTGGCGGCCAATCAACCCTGCACTCACATTTGAGAGCGAGAGAGAGATGGAGAGAGACCTCAGTATGAACTACTACAGGGCAGAATTCCCAACTGAATTAGACACATACTGTGTTAAGATTCAGACTCAGAGACATTCTTTATTGTCCTCCATAGAGGAAAATTGCTTTCACAGTCTGTAGGCTACACTTCTTCTTTCTTCTTTTCCTTTCGGCTTTTCCCTTCAGGGGTCGCCACAGCAAATCATCTGCCTCCATTTCACCCTGTCCTCTGCCTCCTGTTATCTCACACCGACTAACTTCATACATGTCCTCTTTCACTATATCCATTTGGATCTTCCTCTAGGCCTCCTGCCTGACAGTTCCAACCTCAACATCCTTCCACGGATATACTCACTCCTCTATACATGTCCTAACCATCTCAGTCTGGCCTTTCTGGCTTCATCTCTAAAACATATGACATGCGCTGTCAGTTTCTGCTACCTCCAGCTCTGCTTCCTGTCTCTAAAGTCTAAACCATACAACATAGCTGGTCTCACCACCGTCATGTACACCTTCCCTTTCATTCTTGCTGATAATGTCCTATCAAACATCACAACTGACACTTTTCTCCACCCCTTCCAACCTGCTTGCACTTGTTTCTTCACACACTCTCTCCATTGCTCTGAATTGATTGAGTGATTGATTGAAATATGTATTAACAGTTTGCAGTACATTTCAAGCACAACTCAATACAAAGACTGTTAACTGTGAGTGGACGACCCAATAAAGCATACACTTGTCTACAAGAGGGTCCACCTTGTTCAATTCATCAAAACATTTAGAGACGTACAAAATAGATACTTCTTAACTTCTATTATAGCCAAAAAACAGAACAGGAATTCATCATAAAGGAGCTGGTAAAAAGGGAAAAGAAACATACAGTGAGGGGGAAAAGGGGTGGGGGGGTGGATTCAGAATTTACGGGGCCAGTTTCGAATTGCAGCCGTCCGTAGGTGCCCTTTGAGAGCGGTTTTGAAGGAGTCAAGGGATTTGCATGTCTTTATGACTGTGGGTAGGGCGTTCCACATTTTGGTGGCATGGGAGCGAAAATAAATGTTGACCCTAAGTACTTAAAGTCTTCCACCTTCTTCACGTCTACTCCCTTCAACCTCACTGTTCCACTTGGGTTCCTCTCATTCACACACATGTATTCTGTGATGTCTTGCTAACCTTCATTCCTCTCCTTTCCAGGGCATATCTCCACCTCATATCTTTCCTCTACTACTGCTCTCACTACAGATCACAATGTCACCCGCAAACATCATGGTCCATGGGGGTTCCTGTCAGCCTGTCCATCACCATGGCGAACAAGAAGGGGCTCAGTGCTGATCCTCGATGCAGACCCACTCCCACCATGTCACACCCGTAGCACACCTCAGTGACCTCACCACTGTCTTACAACTTCCATACATGTTCTGCACCACTCTAACATACTTCTCTGTCACTCCAGACTTCCTCATACAATACCACAGTTCCTCTCTCTGCATATCATATGCTTTGTCCAGATCTACAAAGACACAAAATCCTCAAAGCACATATTGCATCTGTAGTACTCTTCCTTGCCCTGAAACCATACTGCTGCTCAGAAATGCTCACCTCTGCCTAGCTTCCACTACTCTTTCCCATAACTTCATTGTATGGCTCATCAGCTTTATTCCTTCCGTTTTCACAACTCTGCACGTCACCCTTGTTCTTAAAATCAGACCTGTCTGAAGTGAGTGGTACTGTACTGTACTGTACTGTACTGTACTGTACTGTACTGTACTGTACTGTACTGTACTGTACTGTACTGTACTGTACTGTACTGTACAAGCCCTCCTCCCTGGCCTGTGTGTGTCTGTGTGTTAGGCTGTGCAACAGTGACACTTGGTGGTGGACAAACGCTATAACGCTATTTTCGTGCTCGGACACAGCCACACACATAGCTGTCTATAGGAGTAGTTGCGCCACTCAAAAGTCGGCACCAGCACACTTCCCCTCCATTCCTCAGGCATCCTCTCATTCTCTAAGATCCTGTTGAATGACCTAAGTAAAAAATTCTACTGCCACCAGACCTCTCCTAGACACTTCCACACCTCTACGGGTATGTCATCAGGACCAACACTTCATTCTCTTCAATGCCTTCCTCACTGCATCCTCAGTGATCTTTGCCAACTTCCTAGTTCACCAATCACCACGGTTACCTCTTCTACTCTTTGTTCTCTCTCATTTTCCTCGTTTGTTAACTCTTCAAAGTATTCATCACAGTTCTGTACACAAACACTCAAAACAAGTAAAACTCAAAACAGAGTATAAACAAATAAGAACAAGTATGTATGTTATAGTGTGCCCATACTATTTAAATAAGAACAAAATCTGTATGGCTGTAATTATCTGCAGTGGTTGGTCTCCCTACTGAGAAAATGTAGAACTTGGTATTGCGTAGGAGGACACCTACTGGTTAACAAGTAGTACTGTCTCAAGCTCATAAGTGCAGTATCTCTCTGGGGCCAAGCAGGGATTCTGTCAAGCAAGAGTGGTAGAAATGTGATCTCCCATTGCGGGAGACCCAAGTTCTAATCCTGGGTAGGATATAACATTTACGCATTGCAGATTTAGGGCAGTGATGGCTGAGGGCACAAAACTATTTTGCAGAGTTGTCTATAACTGCGGCCAGAGGGGAGGACATGTTGAACACTTTGATCCAAGCTCTTTTCAGCACGGTTGAAGATTAATGTTGTATCAACCATGTGTGGGTGTTAATTTCATTTCATGCTGTGTCAAGAACCATGACCAGACCTGCATCAAGTTATAATGCATCTTTGGGAGTCTTCCTTTGAAATGACAAGCCTATAGCATCTAACTCTAAAAGCCCTGCTAGTGACCCCTTGAGGCCGTGCTGCTGCTTACCAGACCTGTCCTCAGAGACCCAAAAGACTACATGAACATTAGCGTCCATATTCTGGGGTGAACGTTTGGCAGAAATAGCAGATCCATAAACTCTCTGCGCTATGGTCAGCGAAGAGTAGTGAGGGGGGGGGGGGGGGGGGGGGGGGAGGACAGAGCCCCTAGTGAGGGGGGGGGGGGGAGGACAGAGCCCCTAGTGAGGATAAAACAGCAGCAGTTGACTCAATTTGTCTTACTTTGCAAATTATGTCTACTTTCAACACTATGAAGGCCGGATTCAACAATATACAACATCATACATACATCAAACAAAATACCATAAGTTCAAATATTTTAAAGCTTATATGAAATGAATGATATTGAATTTTAGCTCATCCAACCGCAACAATTGAACCTCCACTCTTCCAGCAACCACAGGTGCAAATCCACACACCTGAAGAGGATGTGATTTATCTGAATGCGTGCATATATAAAGCCACACGTTTCCGATTTTTCAGAGGCACAACACACTTTTATAGCCACCCCACTGCTCTGCCAGAAAGGGAAAGGAAGAGATGGAAGAGAGAAGGGTGGAGGAGGAGGGGTGAGGTTTTGCATGAGAGTGTGCCTGGCCCGGGGCCAACACTGTGAAGACACAGAGACGAGGACCTCATCCTCCCCTAAAACCATTTTTCCGTTCCCTCTATTTTTTATAGTCGGCGGTGAACCTCCAGTTACACTCCAAGCTGAATGGGGAAGCGTAAAGTTTCCTCAAATGTTTCACAGCTGAGCACACGTGCAAGTATTTTTCAGAGAAAGGGGAGCTGAGAGAGAAAAAGGAGGCCTTTGCTTTGACGACATGGTTGCTTTGAGACAAAGGGTTGTATGGGCATAATACACTCAACAACTGCTTTTCAGTCATAAGTTATGTATGTACGTCATGTACTGTATATCGTCCCTGTCACTGCTGAATCTTAGTGTTTGGTCTTGGGTCCAGGGGTCCTTGGAGGGGTTCCAGGGGGTCTCCAGCAAACATAGTTAACATAGCATCATTTAAATCTTTAAGTTTAAAAAAATATATATATGAGAATTGTTTGGACTTAAAAAAATAAATAAATGTAATCTTCTGAGGGTCCACAAAACATTTTCGGATGGGGGGTCCATCGGCAAATATACAGCATATCAATTTGGGGGTCCTTTGCACGAAAGAGTTTAAGAACTACTGGTGTGGACTATCGCGTCTCCACTGATACACATGATGTCGGCTGACAGTGAGAAGATTCACCAGGAGTGCGTGACCAATTATTGAGAACAGATAATAAATTGTTACACAAGGACAAAAAAGAGAAAGAAAAAACCCTCAACCCTCCCACCACCCATACTGCTCAGTGACACCGCATACTATAGAATAAAATAGTAATTTGAAAAATGGAAAACATCTGAAAAGAAAATGGCGTACAGTCAACCATATCAGTGGTATCCTGTCTATTAATTGTTTCTGCTCAAGTAATGGACAAGGGGCAGCCAAACTTTATGAAATTGTCTCTCCCTGTTTCTCAGGAAATACCTTATTCTCTCAAGATGAAGTGTACTAGTCATTTCATTTAGCCAATGCTTGCCTTAAATGCAGGAGCCTCCTCCTTTTTCCAGTGCTCCATACACTTTCTGACACTCGTTTTTTTAGGATTTATTTTTTGTAATTAAATATTGTATTTGTTTGTAAATGCTGACAGTATAATAAAATGTCCAAAGGCTAAGGGTAAATGTACAAAAATGAAGACAACTAAATTAAACAGTCACAGCAATACAACCACATCATCACTGTGCACTGTACAGCAACACTAAGGTTAACATCCACTTTTTGGATTTGCTAGAAGGAACACTATGATGAGTTAAAGTTCACATGCCTCCTGGTGTGCTTTACATACTCAGACAAAATCATCCCTGTTCAACAGTGCATGTCAAGTGTTTTCCTCCAGCCAAAACATCCCTAAAGGAGCTTTACAGTATCGGGCTTAATCTTTTATTATCCCTGAACCTATGGGAGTGACACAATAGCAGAGTAGTTAGGGTGCATACCATATCTAATGCCTAGTAACGGAGAGTCCCCAGTTCAATTCTCCCTGTCTCTAACCCTAACCATGTTTCCTGTCTCTCTCCACTGTATCAAATGAAAAAAAAAAATGAAAAAAAAATCATCACAAGCCAGTCACTCATTATTGACGGGACCCACGTGTCATATCAGGGATCGAGGAGCACTTGTTTTGTGTTACTCTATCATCTCGACCTGGATGCTTCCTCATTGGCCATTACGTGGTCAACACTATAGTAATGCTTTGGAAGTATGCAGAGTGCGGCATGTGGTAGGAGGAGTGGAAATGTAAGGCTAATTCACACTTCATCACACGGCCATGTCACTTGAAGAAATTAACAGATTCTCAATCTCAACTGGAAAAATCTGTAATTGTCATTGAGTGACATGATCATACAAGTAATGCATAAATCTGACTTTAGCTCTTGGTCTTGTCTCCATGTGCCCCTTCCACTCACAAGGCATAACGTGATTATTTTTAATGGAGAGAGACCATCTCTAGAGCTCAATGAAGGGAAGGGAAGCTGCCAATTCAAGCAATCACAACTAAGCCACAAGCCAGGTCTATAAATCCACTCACTTTTTCTGGCTAAGCTCATGACCCATACAGAGAGAGAGAGAGAGAGAGAGAGAGAGAGAGAGAGGGAGAGACTTTTTTGATCTGTTAAATATAAATGTTGCTCCCCACAAGATGTTCCCACATTGTGTTATATCTCAATATGGATTTGTAGTAGCAGCCGGTATACAATCTTGTGCTGATACATTTTTCATATCTTATACGGTTTGTCACATTACACAGACTAATACAAGAATGGTATCATCGAATAAAGCAACTTGACTATCACAGAAACTGACAGTGAACTCACAAGTCCCTTCATTCAAGGCCAAGTTAAAATAGTCAAATAAATGGGTGGAAATGTTTTTCTTCTTTTTTTCCTGACACTCAATTCCATATCTGGCTTATCCAGATTAGGGGAATCATTACTGCAAGTTCATTTTTAATAAGAAAATATTTTAATATTTTATCTGTAGATGTAAGCATGAGAGATGTAATGAGAGAGTGAGCAACCGGACCAATTAAGGAAGCGCAGACGGACGTCCCTGATTAGCAGCACTATGGAACCAAATGTCAAATGTTAGAACGGCACACAGACACATACTAGACCATGTTCCACAGCCAGACAGACAAAAACAATAAACATGGGCATGTAGGACCGGGAAGGGTTCCAGAAGGACACAGACAGGAAGAAAGAATTTGGCGCCTTATAACAAACTCACTGATTCCCATCTTCACAAACAATCTCATCAAGCACAGTAAAATCCTGAGTGTTAGTCTAACTATAAAAGTGTAAAAATGGACCCATTAGAATAACACATTTATGGAGAGGCCCCCAGAATCTGAACCGCTAGATAATATCATATTCCCTCAACATACATCATAATTGATCAAGCCTGGTTGGTGTGAGTCTGGGTTCAGAGCATATCGTGCTAGGAAAGGAAGTCCCTGTCTGTCTGTTTACCGTCCGTCCGTCCGTCCGTCCGCCCGCCCGCCCGCCTGCCTGCCTGCCTGCCTGCCTGTCTGCCTGTCTTGTCTGTCTGTCTGTCTGTCTTGTCTTGTCTGTCTGTCTGTCTGTGAGACAGACAGACAGACAGTGCAGAGAAGCAAAATATGTAACACAGCAGTCAGCCTGACAAATGGAGAGGACGATCTGTCTGATGGGGCGTGCCATACTTCAAAAAGGCACCCTTCGCACCCTCCGATGAAAGGCTCCCCCTTTCATCACAACTGTCTTTGGAACCAGGTCCCGAGCGGACATCATGAGGCCCGACAGCTCTGTCAAAAAGGGGGGGGGTAGAGTGGGCCGGGAATTGACACTGTTTTGCAACGACTCTTTTTGAAAAGAGAGAGGGGGAATCAGAGGAAAGAGACGTTTCCCCTTTCCTGGACCTGTGTGGTTCACACTGAGTTCAGTCTGCCATAATTTGTGCAGAGTGAGATCTGCACAGGCACACTATTTGGCAGCCGTGAGACATAGGCTTTACATGACATGTGAAAATAAGCAACTTGATATGACTGACTCATACAACAGTGGCTCTACAGAGGACCTAATCCTCATTCAGTAAACTGTAACGCGACAGTTTATGAACCTTCATGAGAGCTTTTATTGTTTTCAGTCTTCTGATAACGCAACAAATGTATGATATAAAAAAATCAATAATTGCATACTATCACCCTGGATGTTTTTTGTCTTTCATGTAGTTGAAAGAGGACACGGTTAACCATGACACAATCACAAGAGCCATACAACTATTAGCGTGATAGTTATCAGCAAAGCCAACAGCTCCAGAATAGACAAAACCAAACCTAGCCTCTATTGGATGTCAGCTTTGCAACCATGCCTATTTTCAAA